>NW_027507871.1:5832840-6297253 GCF_037356315.1 Lithobates pipiens | reverse complement strand
GCAACTCACCAGCAAACAAAACCGTTTTCGATGGTCCATTGAGGCCCAAGCTGCATTCGATAAACTAAAAGGATTATTCACATCGGCCCCAATACTCAAACACCCTGATCCTGCTCTACCTTACACTCTGGAAGTGGACGCTTCAGAGAACGCTGTAGGCGCCATTCTGTTTCAATGCCAAGGGCTTAAATCATTAATGCATCCTGTAGCGTTCTTTTCCAAAAAACTAAATATGTCAGAAAGGAACTACGATATGGGAGATCGGGAACTTCTGGCAATCAAACTGGCTTTAGAAGAATGGCGGTACCTTCTGGAGGGGGCAACACATCCAATATTGATTTTTACAGATCATAAAAATTTGGAATATCTCAGAACAGCCAAGCGTCTCAGGCCCCGGCAGGCAAGATGGGCTCTTTTCTTCTCCCGTTTTAATTTTCACATAACCTACAGACCAGGATCCAAGAACAGTAAACCCGACGCATTATCCCGTATGTTCTCTGAAACTGAAGCCTCATCCCCTCCAGACACTATTTTGCAAGCTGGGAACTTTCTATTAACACAAACCAGTTTTCTATCACAGGTTCGGCAGTCGTCTCGAGGTGCATCAGTCCCTCCAGATATTAACCTCCAAGAAAAAGATGGTCTTTTCTGGCGAGGAAGTAAACTATTCATTCCTCAAAATCTTCGCACCTCCATTCTACAGGCTTGTCATGACTATCCCCTGGCGGGTCACTTTGGGGGTCACAAGACGATAAATTTAGTTCAAAGGCATTTCTGGTGGCCAAACCTCGCGAAAGACTGTAGGAACTATGTTAGCTCTTGTTCAACCTGCCTCCGGAATAAAAACAGCAAAAATAAAGCCTGGGGATTGTTGAGGCCATTACCTATCCCCGAAAGACCATGGGATAAGATCGCAATGGACTTTATTGTTGAGCTTCCCTCCTCTGAAGGATTCTCCTCTATCTTTGTGGTGGTGGATTGCTTTTCCAAAATGGCACACTTCATCCCCATGAAGGGAACTCCATCTGCAACCGAGACAGCCAGAGTATTCATTAGAGAAATTGTCAGACTCCATGGAATTCCTGGTGATATTGCCTCTGATCGTGGAGTCCAATTCACGTCAAAATTTTGGAAATCATTGTGTGAAGCTCTGGGTATCAAGTTAAATTTCTCTTCAGCCTACCATCCCCAAACAAACGGGCAGACCGAACGCACTAATCAAACGTTGGAACAATATTTACGTTGTTTCACTTCTTTTTCTCAGGAGGATTGGGCTTCGTTACTACCCTTGGCAGAATTTGCATTTAATAACTCTACTCATTCCGCCACAAACCAGTCACCATTTTATTCTAACTATGGTTTCCATCCCTCCTTCCTGCCAACATCCTTACCGGATTCTCCTGTACCAGCCGTCCAGGATAGGCTGAATTTCTTTGTTATCAACAATCAGGTACTTAAAGAAACCCTCTCTAAGGCACAGGAGGACGATAAAAAAAATTTTGACAGGAAGAGAAGGGGAGAATTGGATTTAAAAATCGGTGATCGTGTATGGCTGTCAACCGCAAACCTGAAACTGGCGTGTCCCTCTAAAAAATTGGGACCCAGATATTTGGGAGCTTTTCCAATTAAGAAGAAAATTAATTCAGTAGCCTATGAACTTGAACTTCCCGGCTCATTTAAAATCCATCCTGTATTTCACACTTCTCTACTTAAGCCTGATGTACCTAATTCCTTTCCAGGTCGGGAGTTAGGCTCTCCAGAAGCTATATTGGTAGATGGGGAGGAGGAGTTTGAGATCAAAGCCATTCTGGATTACAGGAAGCGTCAAGGACAAAACCAATACTTGATTAAGTGGAAAGGCTTTGGCCCTGAAGAAAATTCCTGGGAACCCGAAGCAAATCTTCATGCCCAGAGGCTTATACAGGCTTTTCATCGCTCTCAAAGGTCGGTTCAAAGGGGCACCCGGAGGCTGCCCTTAAGGGGGGGACACTGTCAGGGAACTCACCGTACGTATGCCCGTCCCCGTATAGCAGCAGTTCCCCTTCGTTCCAGGCGCCATGCGCGGTGTCCCCGTCAGAGGCGTACGAGTTCCAGGACGAACGGACGTATGCTAATCCGAACACGTGGACGTACGCCAATCCGAACACGCGAAGACACCCGTGCAAACTGAACGGTTGTACGTATTCACGCACGGATGGCCACTTCCACCAATCCTGGCTCACTTCCCTCTATATAAACAGGATTCTGGCCTGACATCAGTGCTGGATCGTCTTCAGCTACTCCTGTAAGACCTGATCGTTGCTCCTGTGACCTTGCTCCTGTGATCCTTGTTCCTGAGACCCGTTCCTGATACCCACTCCTTGGATACCCCGTGTTACTATCTCCTGGACTACCTCTGACCCCGGCTTGGACTTTTGACTTTGGCTTGTCTCCTGATTCAGTGCCTCGTTTGCTTGCACGTTACCAGACCCTTGCTTGTCCCTGATTACGCACCTGCCTCTCGTTATTGTACCGCATTGCCTTCCAGTTGCCGACCTCGCCTGTTACAGACACGTAGTGCTTCCTGCACATCTGCTGATCTTCCGGTGCCTACCTCCGTGACCAGTCTACACCTCTTCTACCGTGAGGACCCAGCATCTCCAAGGCCTTCTACTTCCACCTGCAGGCACCTGCACCCTTTCGTGTCCTCACGCTCCCTGTTCCCATCTCCAGGGGCGTGGAGACCGGAACCGTGCGAGAGGCCACCCTCAGCAGTCTGACTCCACTGTAAGGTACGTGACAGGCACTCACTCTGCCTTCAATGGCGGCCGTGCGTTCCCGCAACTTTTGCATGTCCTGCCGCACATAAGAAATCTCAGCCTTCACCCCTTTCACTTCATTAGCAAGTGCTGAGATAGACATATTGCAAGCGGTGACAGCGGAGAAAATGTCCCTGAGAGTGGGTTCTGTGCCATCAGATGGAGAGGGAAGAGAAACAGGCCCCACTAATCCGCCCCTTGGTGTACTCACAGTGTTCCAGGCTGGGGACAATCCCTCTGCATCCTCCAGCGGGACCGTGTCATCCGCAGCCGAGTGATCGCTCTTGGCATCCCCAGTGCCCGAGGGGGGAGAGGGCATCCCTTTCGAGGCTTTACCTCCATACAGAAGCTTCTGGGCTGCCTCCCTGTACTGATCCCTGGAGGAGCGCTGTGGCAAGGCGACATCTTGGGATGGTTCGGCCTGCATGCTCCGGGAGTCTCTGCCGCTCCTGGACATAGATTTAAGCGTCCCAGAGCTCCCCGGGACGTGCCGCCGTCTCCGCGGTATCGTGGCGGTCGCGGTGGGGCTCGCTCCGGAGCGTGTCCTCAGCAATACCAGATAAGTGTCAGGATTTTCGGCGGAGCAGGAGAGAAGTGCGACCGTCTACATGCGCCGCTCAGCCACGCCCCCTGCCAATGTAATTTACACAGTAATCAGTGCACTTTCATAGCTCTGATCGCTGTTTAAATGTGAAAGGTCCCAAAAATGTGTCAAAATTGTCCGATGTGTCTGCCATAATGTCGCAGTCCCGATAAAAATCGCTGATCGCCTCCATTACCAGTAAGAAAAGAATAATAAAAATTTGATATATCTATCCCCTATTTTGTAGATGCTATAACGTTTGCGCAAACCAATCAATATACGCTTATTGTGATTTTTTTCTACCAAAAATATGTAGAATACCCATCGACCTAAACTGAGGAAAAAATGTAGTAGAAGATATCTGTGTTGTTTACACAGTTTTGAGGCATTGTGACTTCTGAGGGAAAACATCACACAACTGTTCCTTGGAAATGTTAGGCAATGACACTTTCACAAGTCACCAGAAGTAACTGTATGATGCGTAGATCTGACCAAAACAAATGCCCCTTGCAATAAAAAATAATAATAAATTAGTTAGGTAATAATATTTGGTCTCAAAGTGAAGATAAATTTATATAATTCCCTGTGGTACCATTTCCATTGATCTACCGTACTTTGTCGAGAATAGGGATGAGCTCTGTGTTTGAGTCGAACATACGTTCGACTCGAACATCGACTGTTCGCCCGTTCGGCGAATTCCGAACGTTATGGGCCGTTCGCGCCAAATTCGTGTGGCGCTCACGGCCCACAATGTACTGCGTCATCGCAGTGCATTGCTGGCTCATGATTGGCCAAGCATGCACTGTGACCCAGGATGTCTGTGGCCAATCATAGCTCAGGCTGTGTAGTACACGCCCCACACTATATAAGGCCGCCAGCGCGGCGGCCTTGTGTAGTGTGTTGGCGTCTGAAGCAGTTAGTGGGTGTTCTGTGTACCTTCAACACAGTATACACCGATCGTTATTGGCCGATTTTTGATCTTGCTGTTCTGTAGTGGTTGTTGTCTGCTTGCCCTGACCGCAGTATACACCGCTATATTCACCTCACCTATATAGCTAGTGATCTATCTTTTATAATAGAGCTTGCAGTCAGTAGTGTTAGGAGGTAGTGCGTGCTGTCTGCGTGCTCTGTACCCAGTACACACCGCTATATCCACCTACATAGCTCTTCTCTATTTGAGCCCTCTTGCCATCTGCAGGAGTTATTGGAAGTTGTGTGTGCCTCCAGCACAGCACAGTATACATCTGTATATACCCCTTTATCTCTGGTGTTCTATAATAAAGGCATCTGCAGGAGTTAGTGGGTGTTGTGTGCCTCCAGCACAATATACACTACCCAATTGCTGTTTTACCCAACTCCCTTCAGGCCATTACCATGTCTGGAAGGCCAGCAAGGAGAGACAGACAGGCACGAGCCGATAAAAGAGGGCAAGCAGGCTCTGTGTCTAGAGACAACAGTGCTGGTCGTGGACGCGGTGCATCGTCATCAGCACGTGGCCATGGGACACGCTTGTCCTTCTTTTCGGCAGCTGGACATGTTGAACCGCAACATGCCAAAGACTTGGTAGAGTGGATGACCAAGCCCTCTTCATCCTACTCATCCTCTCTCACCCAGTCTCAGGGTAGTAGCAAAGCAGCTGCCAACGCATCGTCTTCCCTCCTCTCAATGTCATCATCAGTGACTCCTTCCCTAGACCCACCACGTCCTCCTGAGGAGTCTCCTGAATAGTAATGGACGAACTTCCGACGGGACGTATCGCGAAAGCGGACCGCGAACGCGGCCGATAGTTCGCGAAACGGAAAGTTCGCGGCGGGCCCCCTTGACTTCAATGGGAGGCGAACTTCGCAAACCTTTAGGTCAAATTTGCAGCCACAAAATAATTATTAGCTGGGCAAACATAGTCCCACCACATGGCCAATGACATAACACATGTATGAGGTGAATTTGGGATCGATAACTACAAGCATTCTTTTTTTATATGGGAAATTGTTGTGACAATTCAGGACTGTGGAGCGCATGAAGGCAATGGAGGAGAGGGAAGGTCAGGGACCAGGGTATGCAAAGAAGAGGGTGCAGGAGATGATCACCAGCAGCGTGACATACAGCAATGACACCTGCACCGTGATAGTCATCTGACAACAGCACCGTGATAGAGAGCACTGATATCAGCAGCGTGACATAAAGCACTGACATCAGCACCGTGATATACAGCACTGACAGCAGCAGCGTGACATTAAGCACTCACGCCAGCACCGTGATATACAGCACTGACAGCAGCACCGTGATAGAGAGCACTGACATCAGAAGCGTGACATTAAGCACTGACATCAGCACCGTGATATACAGCACTGACAGCAGCACCGTGATAGAGAGCACTGACATCAGAAGCGTGACATTAAGCACTGACATCAGCACCGTGATATACAGCACTGACAGCAGCAGCATGACATTAAGCACTCACACCAGCACCGTGATATACAGCACTGACAGCAGCACCGTGATAGAGAGCACTGACATCAGAAGCGTGACATTAAGCACTGACATCAGCACCGTGATATACAGCACTGACAGCAGCACCGTGATAGAGAACACTGACATCAGAAGCGTGACATTAAGCACTGACATCAGCACCTTGATATACAGCACTGACAGCAGCAGCGTGACATTAAGCACTCACACCAGCACCGTGATATACAGCACTGACAGCAGCACCGTAAGCAGCCCCAGGAGGAAGTCAGCACAGCACAGGGATGGTGTGATCCCCTCATAATAAGCAGGCCCAGGAGAAACTCAGCACAGCACAGGGATGGTGTGATCCCCTCATAATAAGAACCCCCAGGAGGAAGTCAGCACAGCACAGGGATGGTGTGATCCCCTCATAATAAGAACCCCCAGGAGGAAGTCAGCACAGCACAGGGATGGTGTGATCCCCTCATAAGCAGCCCCAGTAGAAATATGACACCGCTCAACCTCTTCAAAGAGGAGGGTAGGGGCATATAGTACGGTGTGCTTTTTTGGGACAAGGAAGTGAGCCAAATGAAGAAAGAAGGTCTGTGTGCTTGATTAAAAAAATTGTTTATAGACATATACATGGTCTACTGGTCACATGTGTTGAATTCCTCCGAGATCCATGCCTCATTCATTTTTAGATCACGATCCCCCCAGCTGCGCTGAACGTCCTTTCGGACAGGACACTGGATGAGGGGCAAGCCAACAGTTCAATTGCAAATTGGGCAAGCTCTGGCCAAAGGTCAAGCCTGCCCACCCAGTAGTCCAGGGGTTCATCACTCCTCAGAGCGTCCACATCGGCCGTTAACCCAATGTAGTCGGACACCTGACGGTCTTGGCGTTCCCTGATGCTGGATCCGGATGACACCTGTCGATGGGTCGGCTGAAAGAATGACCTCATATCCGAAGTCACCAACACATCTTCAAACCGGCCTCTTCTTGCAGGCGCTGTTGGATTGGTACCCGCAAATCCTTCTCTGGGAGTGGGAATTGCTCCTCTGCCAGCGCACGCAAAAGCAGAATGCAGCATTTCTCGAAGCAAGGCCTGGAAGTGCTGCATTCTGACAGCCCTCTGCGACGGCGGTAACATTTCCGCCATTTTGTGTTTGTACCGGGGGTCTAAGTACGTTGCCACCCAGTACTGGTCCTTGACCCTTATGCTTTTTATACGGGGGTCCCTATTAAAACACTGGAGCATGAAGGCCCCCATTTGCACTAAAGTGGAAGCGGTGTGGTGGCCGGGCTCCTGCTCATCATCCAGGATAATGTCCTCTTCATTCTCCTCTCCCCCTCCACGCACAACAGGGATCCCAGAAAGGTTTAAAGCATGCTCTTCTTGCTCCTCCTCATCCGCCCCGGCACCATCCTCCTCTGACTCCTCTTCAGACTCCTGTTGTTGACTTGTCTCAGATAGAGTAGCCCCCCCTGGGAATGCATCCAGCATTGCGACTTCCTCATCTTCCCGCTCCTGCTCCTCCACAGCTTGATCAATGACACGACGCAATGCACGCTCCATAAAGAAGGCATAAGGTACCATGTCACTGATGGCGCCATGGCTGCGACTGACCAGTTTGGTGATCTCCTCAAATGGCCGCAGAAGTCTGCATGCGTCGCACATGAGCAGCCACTGGCGCGGTGAAAAAAACCCCAGCTCCACAGAACCGTTTCTTTCGCAGAGTTCATACAGGTAGACGTTAACTGCACGTTTCTGCTGGAGCAGCCTATCAAGCATATAGAAGGTTGAGTTCCATCGCGTCGGGCAATCGCAAATAAGACGTCTGACCGGCAGATGGTGTCGCCGCTGAATGTCAGTAAGGCGAGCCATGGCCGTGTAAGATCTTCTGAAATGGGCCGAGATTTTCCTTGCCTGCCGCAAGATGTCCTGGACCCCAGGGTATTTGACAAGGAATCGCTGCACGACCAAGTTTAAGACGTGTGCCATGCATGGCACGTGCGTGATTTTGCCCTGTTTCAATGCGCTAAGCAGATTGGCACCGTTGTCACACACCACTTTACCAGCTGTCAAATTGAGCGGTGTTAGCCACTGATCTGCCTGTGAACGCAAAGCTGAAAGGAGTGCCGGGCCAGTGTGGCTCTTGGCTTCAATGCACAACAGACGCAGCACGGCATGGCAACGTCTCACCTGGCATGTGGAATAGGTTCTGGGGAGCTTGGGCGGTGCAGCGGAAGAGACGCTAGCAGCGGAAAAGGAGGAGGCAGCTGAGGAGGAGAGGGAGGAGGATGGAATAGGAGGAGGAGGAGAAGAAGAGTCAGGCCTGCATGCAATCCGTGGCGGTAAAACCAAATCTACGCGGGTGCCACGGGTTACATGCTTGACGGCCGTCAGAAGGTTCACCCAGTGGGCAGTAAAAGTGATATACCTTCCCTGCCCGTGTTTGCTAGACCACGTGTCTGTGGTCAGATGTATCTTGGCACCGACACTGTGTGCCAGAGATACATTCACTTGCCGCTGAACATGGCCATATAGCTCTGGGATGCCCTTCTCTGAGAAATACTTCCTTCCTGGGACCTTCTATTGTGGTGTTCCAATGGCCACAAATTTGCGAAAGGCCTCCGAGTCCACCAGTTTATATGGCAGTAGTTGGCGGGCTATGAGTTCTGACAAGCCAGCCGTCAATCGTTGGGCAAGAGGGTTATCCGGCGTCATCATTTTTTTATGCTCAAACATTAGGCCCACGGAAGCCTGCCTTTTTGCAGAAAAACGTGAGCTTGGCGTGATGGAAGGTGGAGTGGAGGACAATTGTGAGGAGAGAGGAGAAGGAGAAGTAGAAGACGAGGCTGGACGGTGAGAGCCTGCAGTGTGGCTTTGTGTGTTCCGTTGCTCCCACTCGGCTCGGTGATGGCTGCCCATGTGCCTTCTTAAGGAGGTCGTCCCTAGGTGAGTGTTGGGCTTACCGCGACTAATGCGTTGACTGCAAAGATTGCAGATGGCAACGCTATTGTCAGCAGCGGACACGTTAAAAAAAGCCCACACTGCAGAGCCATGTGCCGGTGTCCTGGGAGCCCCAGATGTGACCGTACATGATCGATGACTCGCTCCTGATACATTTGCAGTCTGCTTTGTCCCTCCTGTGCAATGTAAGTTAGTCCTGCTTCTCCTCCCTATCTGCTGGTCCATATCTCCCTCTGAACTCCCCTCCTCTTCCTCTCTTGTGGGCACCCACGTGACATCACTAGACACGTCATCATCAACGTCACCTTCCCCACCGCTATAAGTAGAGATCTCGGAATAGGCAGCAACACCGGGGACCAACCTCCTCCTTGGGCTGATCTGGGTACTGTCGTCAGACTGCTGAGTAGCGGTTGTTGCTACCTCCTCTTCCTGATCCAATACCAAGAGTGGCTGCGCATCAGAAATGTCCTCTTGATATGGATCGGAAAATAATTGCTGTGACTCAAGCGGAAGGTATGTGGTGGTGGTGGTGTTGTTGGTGGTAGTGTCTTTGGGGGTGCACATAGCAGAGAGTGAAGAAGAGGGTGCAGATGGAGAGGATGAGGAGGGTGCAGAAGAGTAAGGCTGAGTGAGCCACTCAACCAAGTCTGGTGCGTCCTTTAAAGTAATTGAACGCACCTTCTGCAACTTCCCACTTTGGCTCAAGCCTGTTGCTCCTGCCCTACCCCTACCACCCCTGCGGAAGGGCCTGCCTCTTCCTCTGCCTGTCATTTTTTAAATGATCCCGTGACAAAACTCTTAGTCCCTATACCAATGAAAGACTGCTGCAGTATAGGGCAGTGGTCAGCAGTGGTGCACCTCAACCCTATGTATTGTGGACCGATACCGGTCCTTACAGAACAGCAGACTGTGCCTCACTCAACCCTATGTACTGTAGCACCCTTCACCAAGTTACCAGTCCTTATAAGGACCTTTGTGGACCAAGTAGGTTGTGTGTGACTGATTAGCAGACTGTACGTCAGTCCCTATACCAATGAAGGACTGCTGCAGTATAGGGCAGCGGTCAGCAGTAGTGCACCTCAACCCTATGTATTGTGGACAAATAGCGGTCCTTACAGAACAGCAGACTGTACCTCACTCAACCCTATGTACTGTAGCACCCTTCACCAAGTTACCAGTCCTTATAAGGACCTTTGTGGACCAAGTAGGTTGTGTGTGACTGATTAGCAGACTGTACGTCAGTCCCTATACTGCTGAAGGACTGCTGCAGTATAGGGCAGCGGTCAGCAGTAGTGCACCTCAACCCTATGTATTGTGGACCTATACCAGTCCTTATGGAATAGCAGACTGTACCTCACTCAACCCTATGTACTGTAGCATCCTTCACCAAGTTACCAGTCCTTATAAGGACCTTTGTGGACCAAGTAGGTTGTGTGTGACTGATTAGCAGACTGTACGTCAGTCCCTATACCAATGAAGGACTGCTGCAGTATAGGGCAGCGGTCAGCAGTAGTGCACCTCAACCTTTTGTATTGTGGACCGATAGCGGTCCTTACAGAACAGCAGACTGTACCTCACTCAAATATTAAATCATAGTGTAGCGCTAAAGAACAAACTATTACATAGCAATATGTGATCATAAAATAGTTTAACCAATCACAAAACTCATATAGTGTGCAAGAAATACACCTTAAGTGTATAATTCATAAGTGTATATAAAAAAAGTCCAAAGACAAAAAATGAAAAATAATAAAAGTCTCTGTATAAACGTTGATCGAATCCAAACGTGAGATAAAGGTCACCATCCACCTTCCTTAAATGAGACTAACATGCAGACACCATGTGGTATTCCCGTCACCTTTCAAGATAGAGGCTTACCAGATGTAATAGACCCACACGAATCTACACTTGGAGGGTCACACAGGCTTGTGTACTCGTATACGAGATTTTTAGACGTAGTTTTTCCAGGAAAGTAGCGAATCAGACTGGATGTCTCGGCTAGTTGACAAATCCTTCAGCAGTAAAATCCAACTCAAATAGTATTGAACCCATACAAAGAGAAAATAGGGGCCACAATAGTGTAATTCCGTTTAAGAAAAATATTTAATAAAAAGGTAACAAACTTACATGTAACCAAAGAATCAAGCGCTTAGTCAGTAAAAACAGTGCTACAGCAGGAGTCCCGACGCGTTTCGTCCTCCACAGACGTCATCTGGGGTAACACTCCACTGTAGCACACTCACTTTTATATCCCCCCTTTTCAATCTGGGCGAAAATTCCATCTGCCTGTGTCACCGTATATTACTTCCGGTTTAAGATGGCGCCCGGCGTGCGTTCCACGCCTCGCTCTAATATTACAACAAAAATCTGCCAGCGTTTTAATGCCATAACACATGCGGAGTAAGCCGATAGATAAAATCAGCCTTAATCCACCTAGAAAGACAAAATACTAAAGATCTTCCCATCACACAAAGAAACCTCATATCCGGGTCATAGCTGAAATAATGACAGACACCCAATAAGAGGACTGATCACATAGTGGGCGTATCACATTGCATAACTAACCTCATATCCGGGTCATGAGTGAAATGATAACACACGCCATACGTGGGAGACTAATCCCGCGGTGGGCGTGTCCCCGATTAGAGCGTGAGGTTTCCAGACAACGGCGCTGGAACGCAACGTCCACAGGAAGCGCCGGTGTACCTGACGCCGGAAGTGACGTGGAAGGAAATACGTCACCTCCGGTCGAGGCACATCAAACATCGGAACTGACTCAACAGGAAATACGTCACCTGCAATCAACCACGGAGCGCATATATATGTT
Organism: Lithobates pipiens; assembly: GCF_037356315.1. Lineage (NCBI taxonomy): Eukaryota > Metazoa > Chordata > Amphibia > Anura > Ranidae > Lithobates > Lithobates pipiens. Next base: position 6,285,623 of record NW_027507871.1, on the reverse strand, counting down.
CCGGAACACACGGCTCAAGAGGCTGTGCACTAGTATACCCACCTGTTCAAAATTGCAAAAAATACTAATACGAAGTAGACTCAGCACAAAAAAATGGAAAATAGATATAAATAAATATAAATAATAATAAAAGTAAAAGTTTTTACTTTTATTATTATTTATATTTATTTATATCTATTTTCCATTTTTTTGTGCTGAGTCTACTTCGTATTAGTATTTTTTGCAATTTTGAACAGGTGGGTATACTAGTGCACAGCCTCTTGAGCCGTGTGTTCCGGAACATATATATGCGCTCCGTGGTTGATTGCAGGTGACGTATTTCCTGTTGAGTCAGTTCCGATGTTTGATGTGCCTCGACCGGAGGTGACGTATTTCCTTCCACGTCACTTCCGGCGTCAGGTACACCGGCGCTTCCTGTGGACGTTGCGTTCCAGCGCCGTTGTCTGGAAACCTCACGCTCTAATCGGGGACACGCCCACCGCGGGATTAGTCTCCCACGTATGGCGTGTGCTATCATTTCACTCATGACCCGGATATGAGGTTAGTTATGCAATGTGATACGCCCACTATGTGATCAGTCCTCTTATTGGGTGTCTGTCATTATTTCAGCTATGACCCGGATATGAGGTTTCTTTGTGTGATGGGAAGATCTTTAGTATTTTGTCTTTCTAGGTGGATTAAGGCTGATTTTATCTATCGGCTTACTCCGCATGTGTTATGGCATTAAAACGCTGGCAGATTTTTGTTGTAATATTAGAGCGAGGCGTGGAACGCACGCCGGGCGCCATCTTAAACCGGAAGTAATATACGGTGACACAGGCAGATGGAATTTTCGCCCAGATTGAAAAGTGGGGATATAAAAGTGAGTGTGCTACAGTGGAGTGTTACCCCAGATGACGTCTGTGGAGGACGAAACGCGTCGGGACTCCTGCTGTAGCACTGTTTTTACTGACTAAGCGCTTGATTCTTTGGTTACATGTAAGTTTGTTACCTTTTTATTAAATATTTTTCTTAAACGGAATTACACTATTGTGGCCCCTATTTTCTCTTTGTATGGGTTCAATACTATTTGAGTTGGATTTTACTGCTGAAGGATTTGTCAACTAGCCGAGACATCCAGTCTGATTCGCTACTTTCCTGGAAAAACTACGTCTAAAAATCTCGTATACGAGTACACAAGCCTGTGTGACCCTCCGAGTGTAGATTCGTGTGGGTCTATTACATCTGGTAAGCCTCTATCTTGAAAGGTGACGGGAATACCACATGGTGTCTGCATGTTAGTCTCATTTAAGGAAGGTGGATGGTGACCTTTATCTCACGTTTGGATTCGATCAACGTTTATACAGAGACTTTTATTATTTTTCATTTTTTGTCTTTGGACTTTTTTTATATACACTTATGAATTATACACTTAAGGTGTATTTCTTGCACACTATATGAGTTTTGTGATTGGTTAAACTATTTTATGATCACATATTGCTATGTAATAGTTTGTTCTTTAGCGCTACACTATGATTTAATATTTGTTAATGATTCACTGTTTTATATCCTTGTGATTGTGATAGCAGCTTTGTTTTTTCTGTTTGGATAGCGCAGTGTCACAGGGTAATATTTTTTTGTACCTCACTCAACCCTATGTACTGTAGCACCCTTCACCAAGTTACCAGTCCTTATAAGGACCTTTGTGGACCAAGTAGGTTGTGTGTGACTGATTAGCAGACTGTACGTCAGTCCCTATACCAATGAAGGACTGCTGCAGTATAGGGCAGCAGTCAGCAGTAGTGCACCTCAACCCTATGTATTGTGGACCTATACCAGTCCTTATGGAATAGCAGACTGTACCTCACTCAACCCTATGTACTGTAGCACCCTTCACCAAGTTACCAGTCCTTATAAGGACCTTTGTGGACCAAGTAGGTTGTGTGTGACTGATTAGCAGACTGTACGTCAGTCCCTATACCAATGAAGGACTGCTGCAGTATAGGGGCAGCGGTCAGCAGTGGTGCACCTCAACCCTATGTATTGTGGACCGATAGCGGTCCTTACAGAACAGCAGACTGTACCTCACTCAACCCTATGTACTGTAGCACCCTTCACCAAGTTACCAGTCCTTATAAGGACCTTTGTGGACCAAGTAGGTTGTGTATGACTGATTAGCAGACTGTACGTCAGTCCCTATACTGCTGAAGGACTGCTGCAGTATAGGGCAGCGGTCAGCAGTGGTGCACCTCAACCCTATCTATTGTGGACCGATAGCGGTCCTTACAGAACAGCAGACTGTACCGCACTCAACCCTATGTACTGTAGCACCCTACACAGACCAAGTTACCAGTCCTGATAAAGAGCTTTGTGGAACAAGTGAGTTGTGAATGATTAGCAGACTGCAGCAGATGGGCAGCAGTCAAGTATAATATTCTTTCTAAATTTGGAAGAAAGAATATTATATGTGTACAAGCCTATTACCATACCACTGATACCAGTCCTGAAAAGAACCTTTGTGGAACTAATAGTAACAGCAACTGTTTAAACTGACCCTCACTGCCTGACACACTGCTTCCTTCCTGTCCCTATACAAACTGGCAAAACAGAGGAGACTGGAACAATTACTGGTCACTCGAATGGCACTTTTTTGGACCTGATAGTAACAGCTAATGATGATGATAATGATGACTAATCTGGCTGTCCCTAAAATAGCAGCACACATCGCTCTGTCCCTTTCTCTAAACTGACAAAAGACACTCAGGCTGCTGCAACAATCAGTAGCACAGCAAACCTATATACACCTAACACCTATACCAGTCCTGAAAAGATCTTTTGTGTACCAAATAGCTAGCGTTTTATCTGTCCCTGCTCCAAACAGCAACCTTTCCCTATAGTGACAGAAGAAAGAATGTAAAATGGCCGCCGGATTGGGTGTATTTATAAGTTAGGGGGAATGTCCAAGTGTCCATGTGCTGTCATGTCTCAATTGGCTGTCCTGTACCCCATGATGGATGTGTCATCAGGTCAAAGTTCCTTTACACAGTAAAAACACGGAAGTCCGCCGGGCGAACGGCGCCAATAGTCCGCCATAATGGCGGACCGCGAACAGCCGAAATTCGCCGCGAAACGACCGCCGGGCGAACTGTTCGGCCATCACTATTCAGGAGTAGAAATTGAAGAATCCTTTGTTCGTCCAATAGTTGGTTTATTGTTCAGAAAGATAAGCAAAGACAAGATTGACATCTGGTAACATATGGCATGGTTTTGGCTTCTAAGGTGGTAGGTTCTTCTGGTGTTACATTTTCAAAGCATTGAGTTCCTTCTCTTCCCACCGATCTCTCTCTCCCTCTCATAATCTCACTCCATTCTTATACTGTTTCATGATGTTATGTCAGCGTATCCTAATAACTCCCACATTTGCATATATACCCAATATGGTTCAGTCTATAGATAAGTAGCACAACTCCACCCATTGTCCTGACTAACTCAAAAATAGAAATACCTACTCAGCAAAACCACTCCTCCCTATACTATCTGTTGTTCTGTGACCTTTTGAAACCATCACTTATTACCGTACATATAACTTACATATATTTTCAGAAACTTTTATCACTTAAAATATTAATTAACTCAAAAACTTCTAACAATTCCCCCTCAATGCACTATAATCAACAAATAATAAGTGCATTCATCTTGAATAATAAATGTCTCTGATTCTCTTTTTTTTCCAATACAAACAATACAATAAACATTAATACAATACACATTAATATATTTTAGTGTGTCAGATATTGTACATAAACATTTTTCCAAAATTCTGAGATATGTCTATGAAAAATATTTAAACTATTTAATTCCATTATATGACACATTCCCTATGTGTATTCTTATCTGAGAAACCACTGACCTACTGTCCTTTAGTCATAACTCTGGACATGGAGAACAACTGGTACCAAAATGACATTCACACAACTTAGATATTACCTAAATCACTCACACTTCATTTATGGCCCTTTCATACACATTTTGAATCAATTGCTCCAGATGTACCACAGCTAATCACTGGATCAGATAAACCAGAAGTAATTTTCCGACTAAAAATACTTGTCATAATTTTTTCACCTTTTTTTCATTTCTTCCTTAATCAATTTATAAAATCGTTTCATTCTAACCATAATACAGTAATAAGTAATTTTCCGACTAAATACTTGTCATAATTTTTTCACCTTTTTTCATTTCTTCCTTAACCACTTCAATACCGGGGGGCACTTAAACACCTTCCTGCCCAGACCAATTTTGAGCTTTCAGCTCTGCCGCACTTTGAATGACAATTGCGCGGTCATGCTACACTGTACCCAAATGAAATGTTTATCATTTTTTTCCCACAAATCAAGCTTTCTTTTGGTGGTATTTGATCACCTCTACGGTTTTTATTTTTTGCGCTACAAATAAAAAAATACCGAAAATTTTGAAAAAAAAATGTTTTTTTTTTGTTTTAGTTTCAAAACTTTGTAAATAAGTAAGTTTTCTCCTTCACTGATGGGCACTGATGGGGCTACACTGATGGGCACTGATAAGGTGGCACTGATGGGCACCAATGAAGTGGCACTGATGAGCTGCCATTGATGAACACTGATAGGCGGCACTGATAGGCGGCACTGATAAGCGACACGGATGGGCGACATGGATGGGCGACACGGATGGACACTGATAGGTGGCACAAATTGGCACTGATAGCTGGCATGGATTGGCATGGATGGACAGCACAGATGGGCATGGATAGGCGGCACAGATGGGCATGGATAGGCGGCACAGATGGGCATGGGTGGGCACTCATAGGCGGCACAGGTGGGCACTCATAGGCGGCACAGGTGGGCACTCATAGGCAGCATTGGTGTTATACTGTACTAATGGATGCCAATCAGTGCCAAACAATAATGCATGCCAATCAGTGATGCCCATTGTGGGCACTGATTGGCATCCATTATGGGCACTGATTGGCATCCATTGTGCTGACTGGCATCCCTGGTGGTCTAGGGAGGATTACCTTTTCCCTGGTGGTCTGGTGGCGTTCCTGGTGGTCCAGTGTGGGCATCCTCGGGGGGGCTGTGCTGACAATCGATCAGCACAGACCCCCCCTGTCAGAGGAGCAGCCGATCGGCTCTCCTCTACTCGCGTCCGACAGACGCGAGTGAGGAAAAGCCGATCACCGGCTCTTCCCATTTTACACTGTGATCAGCCGTGATTGGACACGGCTGATCACGTGGTAAAGAGTCTCCGTCAGAGACTCTTTACCGAGATCGTAGTTGCCGGGTGTCAGACTGACATCCCGTAACAACGATCACCGCGCTGCGCGCCCCCGGGGGCGCGCAGAGGCTCATAATCCTGAGGACGTCATATGACGTCCGGTCAGGATTATGAAACCACTTTGCCACCGTCAATTTTTAATAGGGCGGGCGGCAAGTGGTTAATCAATTTATAAAATCATTTCATTCTAACCATAATACCGGGAAACCTCCTCCCACAACAAAAGTCCTTACTTTTACCAGAAATACTCATTTACAAAAAACTTTTAACAATAGTTTTTTTTTTACAATTTTTTAGATTGAACAAAAACTTTCATATTTTAATATTTTCTCTAGGTAGCCTTAAGTAAATTAGAACAATTTACTACTTTTAATTTAATAACCAAATCCAAGTATGGAATTTTTTGTAAAAATTGTTCAATCCTTAACTTTTTATTTCCTGCAACCAAATCTGTAGGATTTCTGTAAAACAGTAAACATCGTGTTTTTTTCCATTATCTCAATTTCATACAGTTTCTTCCACAATCTTAATCAATAGTTTTTTTTTTCCTCTGAAAACTTTGTTCAGGGCTTAAATATTCAAAAACATATCCATGCAGCATTAAACTTAATTTTCTTATTAAAGAACTTCTTTACACTCTGGCATAAATTAATGAATTACCTTACTACTGCATGTATTCCTATACTCCATACATATGAAATATATCAATTTTCCGATTGTACTGAGACTTACTTCTGAGCCTAGAGATGTTAACCATTCCCATGTTATTCTTTTATATAAACAGACACACTCACCCCTTGTTAGTATGATAGCCCTGTGTGTACTTAACCACTTGCCACCCACCCTATAGCAAATAGACGGTGGCAAAGTGGTTGCATAATCCTGACCGGACGTCATATGACGTGATCAGGATTATGGATTATGATCAGGATTATGAGCCGCTGCGCGCCCCCGGGGGGGCGCTCGTTGTTATGGGGTGTCAGTCTGACACCCGGCAACTACGATCTTGGTAAAGAGATCAGTCCAATCACGGCTGATCACAGTGTAAATAGGAAAAGCCGGTGATCGGCTTTTCCTCACTCGCGTCTGTCAGACGCGAGTAGAGGAGAGCCGATCGGCTGCTCCTCTAACAGGGGGGGTCTATGCTGATCGATTATTAGCACAGCCCCCCCGAGGATGCCCACACTGGACCACCAGGGACGCCATCAGACCACCAGGGATGCCAAGGACAAGGTATGCCACCCTAGACCACCAGGGATTCCAATCAATGCCACAATGGATGCCAATCAGTGCCCATAATGGATGCCAATCAGTGCCCACAATGGGCATCACTGATTGGCATGCATTATTGATTGGCACTGATTGGCATCCATTAGTACAATATATTATAATACAATGCCGCCTATCAGTTCCCATCTGTGCCGCCTACCGATGCCCACCTGTGCCACCTACCCATGCCCACCTGTGCTGCCTACCCATGCCCACCTGTGCCACCTACCCATGCCCACCTGTGCCGCCTAACCCATGCCCACCTGTGCCACCTATCCATGCCCATTCATGCCAATCCGTGCCAATTTGTGCCACCTATCAGTGCCCATCCGTGTCGCCCATCAGTGCCACCCATCAGTGCCGCCTATCAGTGCCACATATCGGTGTCCATCAATGCCGCCTCATCAGTGCCACTTCATTGGTGCCACCTCATCAGTGCCCATCAGTGCCGCCTTATCATTGCCCATCAGTGTAACCCCATCAGTGCCCATCAGTGAAAGAGAAAACGTATTTATTTGCAAAGTTTTGAAACTGAAACAAAAAAACACATTTTTTTTTCAAAATTTTCGGTATTTTTTATTTGTTTAGCCAAAAATAAAAACCGCAGAGGTGATCAAATACCACCAAAAGAAAGCTCTATTTGTGGGAAAAAAATGATAAAAATTTCATTTGGGTACAGTGTAGCATGACCGCGCAATTGTCATTCAAATTGCGACCGCGCTGAAAGCTCAAAATTGGTCTGGGCAGGAAGGTGTTTAAGTGCCCGGTATTGAAGTGGTTAAAATAAAACAAGAGATGAATAATGTCCTTTTAACTTTGTTGTTCGTTGCTTTATCTTTCTTTTTCTTCTTTTCTTGTAGCTTTTTGCCTTGTTTCTTGAATTGTGTGCTGTAGTGTCTTGCCTGTTGATCTGTTCTTTGCCTTTGTGCTTGGACCTTCCATCTTCAAACATCAAAATCCGACTTCCATATTAGCTCACCCAAAGTGTACATTTGCCTTTGTACCTACATTGGTGACTTTATCAAATAACGTGAAGTCTTTGTTCCTATTTCGACACTTTTTTCTTCTTGGGTAACAACCCAATATTTTCTTATGTGAGACTCTCTCACCTTCTTAGGAACTAACCTTGGCAGATATCTTCACATATGTAACTAAATTACGTCTTCACAAAGTCCTGGATTTTCCAAAAATAACTTGAAGTATACCGTCCAACTGGCCTTGTCAATTAACTTCGTAGGCTGTATCTTTTTTTTTTTTTCTGTGTACACAGAGGTGAGAAAACAAAAAGAAAATAACTCACCCTCCACTTTTTTCCTGGACTGTTGTCCACATCTGACGCAAACGCCTCCTTCTAGGTTCTTTGATCATTTGTTCCCGAGACTTGACAAATCTCATTTCCCCCCCCTTTGTCAAGGAGTAGGGAAAAAAATTGACCATATCGGCTGGCTCGACATTGAAAGAAATGGAGTAGAGAGTAGAAAGCTCTACTCTTAGTAAAATATATAATACTCTAGTATTCTACTGTACTCACAGGGGCGTTTCTTAATGAATAGCAAAGTCTTTGTGTAATATGTGAATCAGTATCCCTTCTCCTAAAGGGTGTGTAGCGGAGATATGTATGTCTTCATCCAAGCATCCATGCATTTGCTACGTATTTTCAGGAGTAGAAATTGAAGAATCCTTCGTTCGTCCAATAGTTGGTTTATTGTTCAGAAAGATAAGCAAAGACAAGACTGACATCTGGTAACATATGGCATGGTTTTGGCTTCTAAGGTGGTAGGTTCTTCTGGTGTTACATTTTCAAAGCATTGAGTTCCTTCTCTTCCCACCGATCTCTCTCCCTCTCATAATCTCACTCCATTCTTATACTGTTTCATGATGTTATGTCAGCATATCCCAATAACTCCCACATTTGCATATATACCCAATATGGTTCAGTCTATAGATAAGTAGCATAACTCCACCCATTGTCCTGACTAGGGATGAGCCGAACACCCCCCGGTTCGGTTCGTACCAGAACTTTCGAACGGACCCCACGTTCGTTACGAACGTGAGAACCCCATTGAAGTCTATGGGACTCGAACGTTCAAAATGAAAAGTGCTAATTTTAACGGCTAATATGCAAGATACTGTCCTAAAAAGGGTTTAGGGACCTGGCTCCTGCCCCAGGGGACATGGGTCAACGCCTAAAATGTTTTTAAAAATGGCCGTTTTGGCAGGAGCACTGATTTTAATGACGATTAAAGTGAAAAAAAAGTGAAATATTCCTTTAAATATGGTGCCTGGGGGGTGTCTGTAGTATGCCTGTGAAGTGCCACGTGTTTCCCGAGTTTAGAACAGTCCCTGCACAAAATGACATTAAACTGAAATAACACCATTGAAAACTGCTTGCGGTTTTAATGTTATATCTGGTTCCTGCAATATGGTTGAAAATCATTCAGAGAAATGGCATGGGTAGCCCTCCCTGCCCATTACCAGCCCCTTTGGGTCTTGTACGCATATTAAGGGGAACCCTGTACCCATATTAAAAAAAGGAAATGCGTGTGGCCCCCAGGCCCTATATACTCAGAACAGCAGTATACAGGCGGTGCAAACAAGACAGGGACTGTGTAGGTTTGTTGTGTTAAGTTGAATCTGTTTGTAATTTTCAACTGGTACATTTTTAAAGTGTAGCTCCAGTCAAAAAAACTATTTTTAAGCTTTTTGGAAAACATAGGGAAGGGTTATCACCCCTGTATAATTTGTTTTGTCGTCCATCTTTTTTCATCTCACTTGCTGTTGTCTCCTTCCGTTTGCAAGTAGATGTTTGTGAATTGGATGTTTGAAAGTAGGGGCCTGCCCTATATGCTCTGCAGAAATGGCGGAACAAGGTGTTGGTTTTGCCACAACATTGTAAGCCCTCAAAGTGACTCTTGGTGGGCGCTGGAGCGCCCTGCTGTGAACGATTATATCAAGAATTGTAATTACATGCCATTGTTGAACAGTGGTAGAAAAATTGACCTTTGGTGGTTGTGGTGCTGGTGCCACAACACTATAAGTCCTCACCGTTACTCTGGGTGGGCACAGGAAGGGGCCCTCCTGTGAAATATTATATCAAGAATTGTAATTACATGTCCCTGTTAAACAGGGGCAGAAAAATTTGGCCTTAGGCACTGCTGCTGGTGCCACCACACTGCAACCTCTCCCATATACTCTAGTTTTATTGCAGGAATTAGCCCTGCTGCAAAGCATTGCATCAAAAATTGTACTTAATCGCCCCTGTTAAACAGGGGCAGAAAAATTGGGCCTTAGGCACTGGTGCTGGTGCCACCACACTGCAACCTCTGCCATATACTCTAGTTTTATTGCAGGAATTAGCCCTGCTGCAAAGCATTGCATCAAAAATTGTACTTAAACGCCCCTGTTAAACAGGGGCAGAAAAATTGGACTGATGGCTAGACATGTGCATTCTTTTTCGTCCGAATGCATTTTCGTCCGAATTTCAGCTATTTTTGTTTTCGTTTTGACAAACGATAACGAAAGCACAAAATCCGAAAAACGAAAGATCCGACATAAATAAATGCTTTATTTTCGTTTTCATTGTTACAACAGTTCGATATAGAATAGGAGATTCGACATGACTCTGACAACAATCTGTGTCTATAGAACCTGTGGTCGAATGTGCCTAACCTTACCTCTATTAGTCCAAGATTATATAGAGAAAATATTCGACAGAGAAAAAAGATTTGACAGAGAGAAAAGATTGTGCAAGTTACTGTCCTAAAAAGTGTTTGGGGACCCGGGTCCTGCCCCAGGGGACATGGATCAATGCAAAAAAAAGTTTTAAAAACGGCCGTTTTTTCGGGAGCAGTGATTTTAATAATGATTAAAGTGAAACAATAAAAGTGTAATATTCCTTTAAATTTTGTAGGGGGGGGGGGGTTGTCTATAGTATGCCTGTGAAGGGGCGCATGTTTCCCGTGCTTAGAACTGTCCCTGCACAAAGTGTCATTTATGCAGGAAAAAAAGTCCTTTAAAATCACTCGCAGCTATTATGAATTGTCGGCTCCTTAACACAGAGAACACTCATTGAAAGTCATTGATAAAAAAATAAATAAATAAATTAAAAAAAAAGCGTGGGGGTCCTCCAAATTCAATTACCAGGCCCTTCAGGTCTGGTATGGATATTAAGGTGAACCCTGCCTCAAATTTAAAAAAAAATTTACGTGGGGTTCCCCCTAAAAATCCATACCAGACCCTTTATCCGAGCACGCAACCTGGCAGGCCGCAGGAAAAGAGGGGGGGACGAGAGAGCGGCCCCCCCTCCCTCCTGAACCATACCAGGCCACATGCCCTCAACATTGGGAGGATGCTTTGGGGGTCTGTGACCCCTCAAAGCACCTTGTCCCCATGTTGATGAGGACAAGGGCCTCATCCCCACAACCCTGGCCGGTGGTTGTGGAGGTCTGCGGGCGGGGGGCTTATCAAAATCTGGAAGCCCCCTTTAACAAGGGGACCCCAAGATCCCAGCCCCCCCTGTTTGAAATGGTAAGGGGGTACAAAAGTACCCCTACCATTTCACAAAGAAAGTGTAAAAAATGGTTAAATAAAACAAACACACTTTTGAAAAATTCCTTTATTAAAAATAAAAAAATAAAAAAAAGATTCCAGCGGCGGTAATCCACTCTTGCTATCCAGCGATGGACGGTCATCTCTCCAGCGATGTCTCATCTCATCCAGCGCAGCGAATCCATCCTTCTTCTGTCTCCGTGGAGGAGACACTGCAAGGATTCCGGCGCCTGACGTTTCTTATATACGGAGGGCGGGGCCACCCGTCACCTGACCCCGCCCCCCTCTGACGCAAGGGGAAACCCGGGGTTCCCTGTGACGTATGGGTGACCCCGCACCCCTCTGATGTAACACAGGCAGGTTTCCGTTACATCAGAGGGGGGCGGGGTCACCCATACGTCACGGGGAACCCCGGGTTTCCCCTTGCGTCAGAGGGGGGCGGGGTCAGGTGACGGGAGGCCCCACCCTCCGTATATAAGAAACGTCAGGCGCCGGAATCCTTGCAGTGTCTCCTCCATGGAGACAGAAGAAGGAGGGATCGCTGCGCTGGATGAGATGATACATCGCTGGAGAGATGACCGTCCGTCGCTGGACAGCAAGAGTGGATTACCGCCGCTGGAATCTTTTTTTTATTTTTTTATTTTTAATAAAGGGATTTTTCAAAAGTGTGTTTGTTTTATTTAACCATTTTTTACACTTTCTTTGTGAAATGGTAGGGGTACTTTTGTACCCCCTTACCATTTCAAACAGGGGGGGGCGGAATCTGGGGGTCCCTTTGTTAAAGGGGGCTTCCAGATTCTGATAAGCCCCCCGCCCGCAGACCTCCACAACCACCGGCCAGGGTTGTGGGGATGAAGCCCTTGTCCTCATCAACATGGGGACAAGGTGCTTTGAGGGGTCACAGACCCCCAAAGCATCCTCCCAATGTTGAGGGCATGTGGCCTGGTACGGTTCAGGAGGGAGGGGGGCCGCTCTTTCATCCCCCCCTCTTTTCCTGCGGCCTGCCAGGTTGCGTGCTCGGATAAAGGGTCTGGTATGGATTTTTAGGGGGAACCCCACGTCAATTTTTTTTTTAATTTGACGCGGGGTTTCCCTTAATATCCATACCAGACCTGAAGGGTCTGGTTATGGATATTTAGGGGGAACCCCACGTCAAATTTTTTCTTAAATTTGAGGCAGGGTTCCCCTTAATATCCATACCAGACCTGAAGGGCCTGGTAATTGAATTTGGGGGACCCCCACGCTTTTTTTTTTAAATTTATTTATTTATTTTTTTATCTATGACTTTCAATGAGTGTTCTCTGTATTACGGAGCCGACAATTCATAACAGCTGCGAGTGATTTTAAAGGACTTTTTTTCCTGCATAAATGACACTGTGCAGGGACAGTTCTAAGCACGGGAAACATGCGCCCCTTCACAGGCATACTATAGACAACCCCCCCCTATGAAATTTAAAGGAATATTACACTTTTATTGTTTCACTTTAATCATTATTAAAATCACTGCTCCCGAAAAAACGGCCGTTTTAAAACTTTTTTTTTGCATTGATACATGTCCCCTGGGGCAGGACCCGGGTCCCCAAACACTTTTTAGGACAGTAACTTGCAAATTAGCCTTTAAAATTAGCACTTTAGATTTTGAACGTTGGAGTCCCATAGACTTTAATAGGGTTCTAAAGTATGCTATATACTAGCTCCGTCGAATCTTCTTTATACATTCGACAGACACCATAAGCCTTCAAAGACAGATTCGACCGTAATTCATGTGGATTTTCAGACGAATGCAATTTTTGAAGGAAAAACGAAATAAATAAAAACGAATTTCGGGAGTAACTAAATAAATTAAGTTTTCAGACGAAAACGAAATTCCGAAACGAAATATTTTACTCTGCACATGTCTACTGATGGCATCAACCAGAACCAGAAATGTTCTTCCAACATGTCAGCGGAGGAGGAAGAGGATAGACAATCAACATAACAGGACAGTCACTCAGCATCAGCATAGGCAGTCTTGAAGGGATGTGGTATTTGAAAAAAAATTATTCTGTTACATCAGCTTCAGGTGCTTGGTAGCTGTGGGTGATCCAAGACTGATTCATCTTGATGAAGGTCAGTCGATCAACTGATTCGGTGGACAGGCGCACCCTGTGATCGGTAACAAAGCCACCAGCAGCACTGAAGGTGCGTTCTGAAAGAACGCTGGATGCAGGACAGGCCAGTAGCTCAATTGCATACTGTGCAAGCTCTGGCCAGTGATCCATCCTCAAGACCCAGTAAGCCAGAGGATTTTTGGTGGGAAAGGTGTCCAAGTCTGACCTTGCCCCTAGGTATTCCTGCACCATGTAAATCAGACGCTGGTGATGGTTGCTGGAACCGATCATACCTTGGGGCTGCGGACTAAAAAATTGTCTGAAAGCATCAGTCAGACGGCCACCTTCTCCACCGCTCCTTCTGACCAATGCCTCAGCAACACGTTGTCCAGGACCAGGAGTTTGTAACCTCCCAGTCTCTGGGAACGCGTTGCACAGACCTTTCTGCAAGGCCTCCCGGAGATGTCTCATCCTCTGCTCCCTCTGCGATGGCAAGATAAGGTCGGCAACCTTACCCTTGTACCGTGGATCAAGGCAGTAATGGTCCCTCTCCTTGATCCGAAGAATACGAGGATCCTTCCGCAGGCTTTGCAGGATCAGGGAAGCCATGAAGCGTAGGTTAGCTGAGGCATTCGGTCCGGAGTCCTCTGGGTCACTAAGGGCAACATGATCCGCAGCTACCTCCTCCCAGCCACGTACAAGTCCACGTGTTTCTTGGGACTGTAAATCATCCCTACAAGACTGCTGCTGCTGCTGCTGCTGCTGATGCTGATGCTGAGTGCCAGCCTCCACCTCCATGCTGACACAATCATCCTCCTCCTCCTCTTCCTCCTCCTCATCCTCTTCCTGTGTAATGGGTGGCACAGCAGGAACACTGTCTGGATAAAGGGGGCCTTGAGAGGCAAGGAAGTCCTCCTCTTCCTGCCTCTGTTCTGCCTCAAGTGCCCTGTCCATTATTCCACGCAGCGTATGCTCCAAGAGGTGGACAAGAGGTACAGTGTCACTGATGCATGCACTGTCACTGCTCACCATCCTTGTGGCCTCCTCAAACGGTGACAGGACAGTGCATGCATCCCTGATCATGCCCCACTGGCGTGGTGAGAAAAAAACGAGCTCCCCTGACCCTGTCCTGGTGCCGTAGTCGCACAGGTACTCATTGATGGCCCTCTGCTGCGTGTGCAGCCGCTGCAGCATGGCCAATGTTGAGTTCCATCTGGTGGGCATGTCACATATAAGGCGGTTCTTGGGCAGGTTCAACTCCTTTTGGAGCTCAGCCAGCCGAGCACAGGCATTAAATGATCGGCGGAAATGCACACAGACTTTCCTGGCCTGCTTCAGGACTTCCTGTAAGCCGGGGTACCTGCCCAAGAACCGCTGCACCACCAGGTTAAGGACGTGACCTACACAGGGCACATGGGTCAGTTGTCCCTGTCGGAGGGCGGAGAGGAGGTTGGTGCCATTGTCGCAAACCACCATTCTTGGCTTAAGCTGGCGTGGCGTCAACCACCTCTCGGCCTGCCCCTGCAGAGCTGACAAAACATCCGCCCCAGTGTGGCTCCTGTCCCCCAAACAAACCAGCGCAAGCACGGCATGGCATCGTTTTGCCTGCGTACTTGCGTAGCCCCTGGAACGCCTACGGAGCACCGATGGTTCTGAGGACAGAGCACTGGAAGAGGCCATGGAGGAAGAAGAAGAGGAGGGGGTGGAGGAGAGAGGTGTGTCACAACCAATAGTAGCATTTTGGAGGCGTGGTGGCGGAACAACCTCCAACACTACTGCACCTTGTCCTGCATCCTTCCCAGCAGCCAGAAGAGTGACCCAATGGGCCGTGAAAGACAGGTAACGTCCCTGTCCATGCCTGCTGGACCATGAGTCAGCGGTAATATGCACCTTACCGCTGACTGCCCTGTCCAGCGAGGCAAGGACATTGCCTTCCACATGCCGGTAGAGAGCAGGAATCGCCTTCCGTGAGAAAAAGTGGCGTTTGGGGACCTGCCACTGAGGAACCGCACATTGTACAAACTCACGGAAGGGGGCCGAGTCTACCAACTGAAAAGGCAGCAGTTGAAGTGCTAGCAATTTAGCCAAGCTAGCATTCAACCGCTGGGCATGTGGATGGCTGGGAGTAAACTTCTTCCGCCGGTCCAGCAGCTGGGGCAGGGACATTTGCCTGCTGTAATCGGACCTGGGTGTACCGCTAGCAGAGTTCCCGGAAGCACTTGGCTGTGACACACCTAATTCTACACCTTCATTCCTCTCAGAGCAGGTTTTAGAGAGGACTGAAGGTCTAATGGGGTTGGAGATGCCAGCTGATGAGGAGCAAGGAGAGGTCCGCTTTGTTCTTTGGTGTGGGTCTTTGAGGTACGCTTGCCAACGAGCTGCATGGCAGGTCAACATATGTCTGGTCAAGCATGTGGTGCCCAAGCGGCTGATGTTTTGGCCACGTGAGATACGCTTGAGACATATGTTGCAAATAGCAGCGGTGCGATCTGATGCACTCGTCTCAAAAAAGGCCCACACCAAAGAACTTTTAGAATAACGCGCAGAGGCAGCGCTCTGCACAGGCGGAGCTCTGCGGTGTGATTCAGTCGGTGTGCTGCCCCTAAGCTGGCCCCCGGAGGGCATCCTGCCTCGTTGGACATGTGCCTCCTCCTCCTCCTCCCTCCTTCCAGGCACCCACGTGGAGTCAGTGCCCTCATTATCCCCTCCCTCTTCATTGCTGTAGCAAACCTGGCAGTATGCTGCAGCTTGTGGAACATGACTGCCAGATTGCTGTCCTTCTTGAGCATCCCCTCTCTCTGCGCTCATGCTACTGCCTTCCTCTAGCTGAGTGTCATCATCAGAGCCCACAAAACACTGGGCATCCTCCTGGAGCATGTACCAACACTGTGCTCAAAGAGTTCAGGAGACTCCTCAGGAGGACTTGGTGGGTCTAGGGAAGGAGTCACTGATGATGACATTGAGAGGAGGGAAGAGGATGCGTTGGCAGCTGCTTTGCTACTACCCTGAGACTGGGTGAGAGAGGATGAGGAGGATGAAGAGGGCTTGGTCATCCACTCTACCAAGTCGTTGGCATGTTGCGGTTCAACATGTCCAGCTGCCGAAAAGAAGGACAAGCGTGTCCCATGGCCATGTGCTGATGACAATGCACCGCGTCCACGACCAGCACTGTTGTCTCTAGACACAGAGCCTGCTTGCCCTCTTTTATCGGCTCGCGCCTGTCTGCCTCTCCTTGCTGGCCTTCCAGACATGGTAATGGCCTGAAGGGAGTTGGGTAAAACAGTAGTTGGGTAGTTTATATTGTGCTGGAGGCACACAACACCCACTAACTCCTGCAGATGCCTTTATTATAGAACACTAGAGATAAAGGGGTATATACAGATGTATACTGTGCTGTGCTGGAGGCACACACAACTACCAATAACTCCTGCAGATGGCAATTGGGCTCAAATAGAGAAGAGCTATGTAGGTGGATATAGCGGTGTGTACTGGGTACAGAGCACGCAGACAGCACGCACTATCTCCTAACACTACTGACTGCAAGCTCTATTATTAAAGATAGATCACTAACTATATAGGTGAGGTGAATATAGTGGTGTATACTGCGGTCAGGGCACGCAGACAATAACCACTACACAACAGAAAGATAGAAAATCAGCCGAAAACGATCGGTGTGTACTGTGTTGAAGGTACACAGAACACCCACTGCTTCAGACGCCAACACACTACACGAGGCCACCGCAATGGCGGCCTTATATAGTGTGGGGCATGCACTACACAGCCTGAGCTATGATTGGCCACAGGCATCCTGCCTGTGGCCAATCATGGCTCTCCTTGCTGCTGGCGCTGCGATTGGCCAAGCATGCGGGGTCACAGTGCATGCTTGGCCAATCATGAGCCAGCAATGCACTGCGCCATCGCAGTCGAACGTACGTTCGACTCGAACACGAAGCTCATCCCTAGTCCTGACTAACTCAAAAATAGAAATACCTACTCAGCAAAACCACTCCTCCCTATACTATCTGTTGTTCTGTGACCTTTAGAAACCATCACTTATTACCGTACATATAACTTACATATATTTTCAGAAACTTTTATCACTTAAAATATTAATTAACTCAAAAACTTCTAACACACATGCTGCTGCAATTGATGGTGACACAGGCTGCATGTAAGGAGGGACTCCGCTGGGGACACCTGATGGCATCTGGTGGCAGGCGATGTTGCTAGTGACACGCTCAGGGCTCCCACTGATTCTGCATTATGGTGAGTTGAATGATTTCATTTTATATTACAATGTAATAATAGAAATAATGCTCTTCAATCATCCTGACACCATAACAATCATGGCGCCGGGATGATTGAAGTGCTAACACCAGGTGTTTGGAATATCTCTATCTGCTGATTGTTAAAGCGGAGGTCCACCCTAAAGTGGACCTTCCACTCATCGGAAGCCTCCCCCCCCTCCGGCGCCACAATTGGCACCTTTCAGGGGGGAGGGGGGTGCAGATACCTGTACAGTACAGGTATCTGCACCCACTTCCGGGATAGCTCTCTGCGGAAAGGGGCGTAGATTACGCCCCTTTCCGCAAGTGCCCGCCCCTTTCCGCAAGTGCCCCGCTGCCTGCTGGGAAACACACAGATCCCAGAGGCAGCGGGGACCGTCCTTATTGCGCAGCGCGACTCGCGAATGCGCAGTAGGGAACCGGGAAATGAAGCCAAAAGGCTCCATTTCCTGATTCCCATACCCAAGATGGCGGCGGCAGCACCTGAGAGACGATCTAGAGATCGACTTCGGGTGCCGACATCGCGGGCGCGCTGGACAGGTAAGTGTCACTATTTTAAAAGTCAGCAGCTGCAGTATTTGTAGCTGCTGTCTTTTAAAAAAAAAAAAAAAAATGCGGAGTCCCGGCGGACTCCCGCTTTAAAGTTTCTAGAATACACATATTTCTATTGTTGTGTAGGATCTGGGCCTGCTGTCCCTTCATCCCTCTCTCCCTCTCCTTCCATCCCTTGTTCATCTCAGACATTAACCACACCACGCCCATTTTCACCAAGGGGGAGGGGTCAAAAAGGAAGGGCGTCCTAGGCATCCTACAGCTTCACCAGCTGCCAATGCTGATCACTCGTCCATCCATCCATCCATCCATCCAGCCTCTTTATAAGCGCTGCTAGACCGCCTGATATTTGAGGTCTAACCTTGTGGTATGCAGCGCTGGTGTCACAGGCGGTTTGGCGCACACAGAGGTGTCATAGAGGAGGGGCTTGGCGTTCATCACCCCAGGCTGCATCCTTCTGCATGTGAATGAACTTTTTTCACATAGAGGACTTTTCGCTGGTGCTCTCTATTTCTGTTGGTGTTTTGATTAAGAACTTTAGAATTTGTTTTAATTATTATTTATGAATGCACTTGGGGTTTTCAATTATTTATGCACGTTATTGTTATGCACTTTGTAAGAAATCGATATATTCATTTATTTATTTTATTCACTTGTTTGGCAGCGTAACACTTTTTTTTTTAGCTTTTAGAGCTGAGGCTGTCAATCACAGGCTGTGTGCTGGATCTCCTTCTCCTGTCACCATTTATCTCGTGGTGTCAGAAAAACTTGTCATAAGTGACTCATGTAGGTAGCAGGCGGAGGCAGCAGGCAGAAATGACACTCGGTGCTCTGGACTGATACAAGTACACACTATAGAGGGGTAGGCTTTGTTCAGATTTCATGTCTGAGGTTTACAGACACTGTAATAAATATAAATATGGGCGTGCAAACAATTTAAAAACCTTAAATAAAGCATTCAGTCTAAAGTGAGAAAACAATCAAATATGAAGTGCACAGAAAATAGTGACTGTGACAACAATACTGTAAGTAACAAATGTCCAAAGTATCACAGGCTCCTCCCACATACTTAAGTATCACAGACTCCTCCCACATACATAAGTATCACAGACTCCTCCCACATACATAAGTATCACAGGCTCCTCCCACGTACATAAGTATCACAGGCTCCTCCCATGTACATAAGTATCACATGCTCCTCCCACGTACATAAGTATCACAGGCTTCTCCCATGTACATAAGTATCACAGGCTCCTACCACGTACATAAGTATCTCAGACTCCTCCCACGTACATATATATCACAGGCTCCTCCCACGTACATAAGTATCACAGGCTCCTCCCATGTACATAAGTATCATAGACTCCTCCCACGTACATAAATATCACAGGCTCCTCCCACGTACATAAGTATCACAGGCTCCTCCCATGTACACAAGTATCACAGGCTCCTCCCATGTACATAAGTATCACAGGCTCCTCCCATGTACATAAGTGCACAAAAAATAGTGACTGTGACAACAATACTGTAAGTGACAAATGTCCAAAGTATCACAGGCTCCTCCCACATACATAAGTATCACAGACTCCTCCCGCATACATAAGTATCACAGGCTCCTCCCACGTACATAAGTATTACAGGCTCCTCCCATGTACATAAGTATCACAGGCTCCTCCCATGTACATAAGTGCACAAAAAATAGTGACTGTGACAACAATACTGTAAGTGACAAATGTCCAAAGTATCACAGGCTCCTCACACATACATAAGTATCACAGACTCCTCCCGCATACATAAGTATCACAGGCTCCTCCCACGTACATAAGTATTACAGGCTCCTCCCATGTACATAAGTATCACAGGCTCCTCTCACGTACATAAGTATCACAGGCTTCTCCCATGTACATAAGTATCACAGGCTCCTCCCACTTACATAAGTATCACAGTCTCCTCCCATGTACATAAGTATCACAGGCTCCTCCCATGTACATAAGTGCACAAAAAAATAGTGACTGTGACAACAATACTGTAAGTGACAAATGTCCAAAGTATCACAGGCTCCTCCCACGTACATAAGTATCACAGACTCCTCCCACATACATAAGTATCACAGACTCCTCCCACATACATAAGTATCACAGGCTCCTCCCACGTACATAAGTATCACAGGCTCCTCCCACGTACATAAGTATTACAGGCTCCTCCCATGTACATAAGTATCACAGGCTCCTCCCACGTACATAAGTATCACAGGCTTCTCCCATGTACATAAGTATCACAGGCTCCTCCCACGTACATAAGTATCTCAGACTCCTCCCACGTACATAAGTATCACAGGCTCCTCCCATGTACATAAGTATCACAGGCTCCTCCCATGTACATAAGTGCACAAAAAATAGTGACTGTGACAACAATACTGTAAGTGACAAATGTCCAAAGTATCACAGGCTCCTCCCACATACATAAGTATCACAGACTCCTCACACGTACATAAGTATCACAGACTCCTCACACGTACATAAGTATTACAGGCTCCTCCCATGTACATAAGTATCACAGACTCCTCCCACGTACATAAGTATTACAGGCTCCTCCCATGTACATAAGTATCACAGGCTCCTCCCACGTACATAAGTATCACAGGCTTCTCCCATGTACATAAGTATCACAGGCTCCTCCCACGTACATAAGTATCTCAGACTCCTCCCACGTACATAAGTATCACAGGCTCCTCCCACGTACAGAAGTATCACAGGCTCCTCCCATGTACATAAGTATCACAGGCTCCTCCCACGTACATAAGTATCACAGGCTTCTCCCATGTACATAAGTATCACAGGCTCCTACCACGTACATAAGTATCTCAGACTCCTCCCACGTACATAAGTATCACAGGCTCCTCCCACGTACATAAGTATCACAGGCTCCTCCCATGTACATAAGTATCATAGACTCCTCCCACGTACATAAATATCACAGGCTCCTCCCACGTACATAAGTATCACAGGCTCCTCCCATGTACACAAGTATCACAGGCTCCTCCCATGTACATAAGTATCACAGGCTCCTCCCATGTACATAAGTGCACAAAAAATAGTGACTGTGACAACAATACTGTAAGTGACAAATGTCCAAAGTATCACAGGCTCCTCCCACATACATAAGTATCACAGACTCCTCCCGCATACATAAGTATCACAGGCTCCTCCCACGTACATAAGTATTACAGGCTCCTCCCATGTACATAAGTATCACAGGCTCCTCCCATGTACATAAGTGCACAAAAAATAGTGACTGTGACAACAATACTGTAAGTGACAAATGTCCAAAGTATCACAGGCTCCTCACACATACATAAGTATCACAGACTCCTCCCGCATACATAAGTATCACAGGCTCCTCCCACGTACATAAGTATTACAGGCTCCTCCCATGTACATAAGTATCACAGGCTTCTCCCATGTACATAAGTATCACAGGCTCCTCCCACTTACATAAGTATCACAGTCTCCTCCCATGTACATAAGTATCACAGGCTCCTCCCATGTACATAAGTGCACAAAAAAATAGTGACTGTGACAACAATACTGTAAGTGACAAATGTCCAAAGTATCACAGGCTCCTCCCACGTACATAAGTATCACAGACTCCTCCCACATACATAAGTATCACAGACTCCTCCCACATACATAAGTATCACAGGCTCCTCCCACGTACATAAGTATCACAGGCTCCTCCCACGTACATAAGTATTACAGGCTCCTCCCATGTACATAAGTATCACAGGCTCCTCCCACGTACATAAGTATCACAGGCTTCTCCCATGTACATAAGTATCACAGGCTCCTCCCACGTACATAAGTATCTCAGACTCCTCCCACGTACATAAGTATCACAGGCTCCTCCCATGTACATAAGTATCACAGGCTCCTCCCATGTACATAAGTGCACAAAAAATAGTGACTGTGACAACAATACTGTAAGTGACAAATGTCCAAAGTATCACAGGCTCCTCCCACATACATAAGTATCACAGACTCCTCACACGTACATAAGTATCACAGACTCCTCACACGTACATAAGTATTACAGGCTCCTCCCATGTACATAAGTATCACAGACTCCTCCCACGTACATAAGTATTACAGGCTCCTCCCATGTACATAAGTATCACAGGCTCCTCCCACGTACATAAGTATCACAGGCTTCTCCCATGTACATAAGTATCACAGGCTCCTCCCACGTACATAAGTATCTCAGACTCCTCCCACGTACATAAGTATCACAGGCTCCTCCCACGTACAGAAGTATCACAGGCTCCTCCCATGTACATAAGTATCATAGACTCCTCCCACAAACATAAATATCACAGGCTCCTCCCACGTACATAAGTATCACAGGCTCCTCCCACGTACATAAGTATTACAGGCTCCTCCCATGTACATAAGTATCACAGGCTCCTCCCACGTACATAAGTATCACAGGCTTCTCCCATGTACATAAGTATCACAGGCTCCTCCCACGTACATAAGTATCTCAGACTCCTCCCACGTACATAAGTATCACAGGCTCCTCCCACGTACAGAAGTATCACAGGCTCCTCCCATGTACATAAGTATCATAGACTCCTCCCACAAACATAAATATCACAGGCTCCTCCCACGTACATAAGTATCACAGGCTCCTCCCACGTATATAGGTATCACAGGCTCCTCCCACGTACATAGGTATCACAGGCTCCTCCCACGTACATAAGTATCACAGTCTCCTCCCATGTACATACGTATCACAGGCTCCTCCCACGTACATACGTATCACAGGCTCCTCCCACGTACATAAGTATCACAGTCTCCTCCCATGTACATAAGTATCACAGGCTCCTCCCACGTACAGAAGTATCACAGGCTCCTCCCATTTACATAAGTATCACAGGCTCCTCCCATGTACATAAGTATCACAGGCTCCTCCCACGTACATAGGTATCACAGGCTCCTCCCACGTACATAGGTATCACAGGCTCCTCCCACGTACATAGGTATCACAGGCTCCTCCCATGTACATACGTATCACAGGCTCCTCCCACGTACATAAGTATCACAGACTCCTCCCACGTACATAGGTATCACAGGCTCCTCCCACGTACATAAGTATCACAGTCTCCTCAGATGTACATAAGTATCACAGGCTCCTCCCACGTACATAGGTATCACAGGCTCCTCCCACGTACATAGGTATCACAGGCTCCTCCCATGTACATACGTATCACAGGCTCCTCCCACGTACATAAGTATCACAGACTCCTCCCACGTACATAGGTATCACAGGCTCCTCCCACGTACATAGGTATCACAGGCTCCTCCCATGTACATACGGATCACAGGCTCCTCCCACGTACATAAGTATCACAGACTCCTCCCACGTACATATATATCACAGGCTCCTCCCATATCACAGGCTCCTCCCATGTACAGAAGTATCACAGGCTCCTCCCACATGCAGAAGTATCACAGGCTCCTCCCACATACATATGTATCACAGGCTCCTCCCATGTAGTAATTCTATATAGTGTAGGTACAAAGGAGGAATTTGGGGGTCTTATAGATCCCCCATAAAGAGTTGCGGTCACAAAGGATGTTTCTATTCCATGTGACAGCAATAATAGTGATAAAAATTCAAATTCAAGCAACAGTGTAAAAAAAAAAAAAATAATAATAATAATAAATAAAGTGCCCCCCGTCCTCCTTTGCTCGCTCTCAATGCCCCCCGCCGGTCCCGCACTCACGCAAAACAGCGACCGCCCCCCACATGTGAGGTATCGCCGCGAACGTCAGATGATGGGCAGTCATCCTATACATGGCACTTGGATGAATCATGTCTCGGGGGTCCGATGAACAAAGCCGCAGCTTCCGCCATCAGACCCCGAGACAAGACCAGCATAACGTGGCGGGGGAGGGAACGGGACACATTTAGATTGGGGGAGGGGGACCCCGAATTTAGTCTTGCCTAGGGCAAAAACCAAAATACACCAAAATACACCAAAATACACCCCGGCATACGTCTCTTTAAAAGAAATGCCTTCTTCCATGGCGTGTGTTTTATTTATCTTATCGCGATCTGGAAGTCCCCCGCCGGAATGTGAGAAGCAGTGCCAGAAAACGGTGATGTCACCGACCACATCTGAAGTCACTTGGGGTAAAAAAAACATGTCCCCCCCCCCCCCCAACAAATAGAGATTTCTTTTGGTGGTATTTAATCACCTCTGCACTTTTTTATTATTTTGTGCTATAAACAAAAACAAGACCAATAATTTTGCAAAAAAAATATATATATTTTATTTTCTGCTATAAAACACATTCAATAAAAAAACAAAAAGTAAAAAGATTTCTTCAAAAATTTAGGCCAATATGTATTCTGCTATATATTTAATAATAATATTTATAATTAATAAACTAATAATAATAATAACAATAATTAATAATAATAAATAACCTATAAAAAAATGTAAAAAAAAAAATCGAATTTCTTCACAAATTTAGGCCAATATGTATTCTGCTATATATTTAATAATAATATTTATAATTAATAAACAAAAATCTAATTTCTTCCCAAATTAGGCCAATATGTTTTCTGCTATATATTTAATAATAATATTTATAATTAATAAACTAATAATAATAATAATAATAACAATAATTAATAATAATAAATAACCTATAAAAAAATGTAAAAAAAAAAATCGAATTTCTTCACAAATTTAGGCCAATATGTATTCTGCTATATATTTAATAATAATATTTATAATTAATAAACAAAAATCGAATTTCTTCACAAATTTAGGCCAATATGTATTCTGCTATATATTTAATAATAATATTTATAATTAATAAACTAATAATAATAATAACAATAATTAATAATAATAAATAACCTATAAAAAATATAAAAAAAAAATCGAATTTCTTCACAAATTTAGGCCAATATGTATTCTGCTATATATTTAATAATAATATTTATAATTAAAAAACTAATAATACAAATGAATAATAATAACATTAAAAATAATGCATACCCAATAAAAAAATCCAAAAAAATCGAATTTCTTCACAAATTTAGGCCAATATGTATTCTGCTATATATTTAATAATAATATTTATAATTAATAAACTAATAATAATAACAATAATTCATAATAATAAATAAATACCCAATAAAAAAAATGTAAAAAAAGTCAAATTTCTTCACAAATGTAGGCCAATATGTATTCTGCTATATATTTAATAATAATATTTATAATTAGTAAACTAATAATACGAATAAATAATAATGAATAATAATAACATAAATAATAATAAATACCCAATTCACTTGGGGTAAAAAAATATGTCCCCCCCCTCCCCCCCCAACAAATAGAGCTTTCTTTTGGCGGTATTTAATCACCTCTGCACTTTTTCATTATTTTGTGCTATAAACAAAAACAAGACCGATAATTTTGCAAAAAAATATATATATTTTTTTATTTTCTGCTATAAAACACATTCAATAAAAAAACAAAAAGTAAAAAGATTTCTTCAAAAATTTAGGCCAATATGTATTATGCTATATATTTAATAATAATATTTATAATTAATAAACTAATAATAATAACAATAATTCATAATAATAAATAAATACCCAATAAATTTTTTTTTTAAAAAGTCAAATTTCTTCACAAATGTAGGCCAATATGTATTCTGCTATATATTTAATAATAATATTTATAATTAAAAAACTAATAATACAAATGAACAATAATAACATTAAAAATAATGCATATCCAATAAAAAAAAATGCAAAAAAATCGAATTTCTTCACAAATTTAGGCCAATATGTATTCTGCTATATATTTAATAATAATATTTATAATGAATAAACTAATAATAATAACAATAATTCATAATAATAAATAAATACCCAATATTTTTTTTTTAAAAAAAGTCAAATTTCTTCACAAATGTAGGCCAATATGTATTCTGCTATATATTTTATAATAATATTTATAATTAGTAAACTAATAATACGAATAAATAATAATGAATAATAATAACATAAATAATAATAAATACCCAATTCACTTGGGGTAAAAAAAATATGTCCCCCCCTCCCCCCCAACAAATAGAGCTTTCTTTTGGCGGTATTTAATCACCTCTGCACTTTTTTATTATTTTGTGCTATAAACAAAAACAAGACCGATAATTTTGCAAAAAAAAAATATATTTTTTATTTTCTGCTATAAAACACATTCAATAAAAAAACAAAAAGTAAAAAGATTTCTTCAAAAATTTAGGCCAATATGTATTCTGCTATATATTTAATAATAATATTTATAATTAATAAACTAATAACAATAATTAATAATAATATATAACCTATAAAAAAAATGTAAAAAAAAATCGAATTTCTTCACAAATTTAGGCCAATATGTATTCTGCTATATATTTAATAATAATATTTATAATTAAAAAACGAATAATACAAATGAATAATAATAACATTAAAAATAATGCATACCCAATAATCCAAAAAAATCGAATTTCTTCACAAATTTAGGCCAATATGTATTCTGCTATATATTTAATAATAATATTTATAATTAGTAAACTAATAATACGAATAAATAATAATGAATAATAATAACATAAATAATAATAAATACCCAATAAAAAAATGCAAAAAATCGAATTTCTTCACAAATTTAGGCCAATATGTATTCTGCTATATATTTAATAATAATGTTTATAATTAATAAACTAATAATACAAAAGAATAATAATAACATTAATAATAATGCATACCCAATAAAAAAAAGCAGAAAATTGAATTTCTTCACAAATTTAGGCCAATATGTATTCTGCTATATATTTAATAATAATATTTATTATAATTAATCTTAATTATTATTATTAATAACAATAATAATAAAATATCAAATAAAAAAATTCTTCCTAAATTTAGGCTAATATGTATTCTGCTATATATTTAATAATCATTTTTATTATTATTCATATTAATTAATAAATAAATAAATAATAATAATAATAATAATAATAATAATCATGAATAATAATAACAATAATTAATAATAATAACCCAATAAAAAAATGAAAAAAATCGAATTTCTTCACAAATTTAGGCCAATATGTATTATGCTATATATTTAATAATAATATTTATTATTATTATTTTTATTAACCACTTCAATACAGGGCATTTTGACCCCCTTCCTGCCCAGACCACTTTTCAGCTTTTAGCGCTGTTACATTTGAATGACAATTGTGCTGTCACGCAACGCTGTACCCATATGAAATTTTGATAATTTTTTTTCCCACAAATAGAGGTTTCTTTTGGTGGTATTTGATCACCTCTGTGGTTTTTATTTTTTGCGCTATAAACAAAAAAAAGCGACAATTAAAAAAAAAAAAAACTCCTTTTTACTTTTTGCTATAATAAATATCCCATGGTATTTTGCGCAAAGCAATCAAGGATAGTCCCTTCAAATTCAGGACAGTCCCTCTCAATCCAGGACAGTCCCTCTCAATCCGGGACAGTCCCTCTAAATCCAGGACAGTCCCTCCAAATCCGGGACAGTCCCTCCAAATCCGGGACAGTCCCTCTAAATCCAGGACAGTCCCTCCAAATCCGGGACAGTCCCTCTAAATCAGAGACAGTGCCTCAAAATCCGGGAAAATCTCTTGGAACCTTTTTGCCTTCTTTTTAACAGTGCATTTTATATAGAACTATATAGAACAGACCAAAATTAGGGACAAATGATGAGCAAAGAGGGACAGAGGGACATTGTTCCAAATCCGGGAGTCTCTCCAAATCAAGGATAGTCTCTTAAAATCAGAGACAGTGCCTCAAAATCAGGGACAGTCTCTTGGAAAGTTTTTGCCTTCTTTTTCACAGTGCATTTTATATATAACTATATAGATCAGACCAAAATGAGGGACAAATGAGGAGCAAAGAGGGACAGAGGGACTTTGTTCCAAATCAGGGACAGTCCCTCCAAATCAGGGACAGAACCTTCAAATGCAGGACAGTCCCTCCAAATCAGAGACAGTGCCTCCAAATCCAGGACAGTGCCTCCAAATCAGAGACAGTCCCTCCAAACCCGGGACAGTCCCTCCAAATCCAGGACAGTCCCTCCAAATCCGAGACAGTCCCTCCAAACCCGGGACAGTGCCTCCAAACCCGGGACAGTGCCTCCAAATCCGGGACAGTCCCTCCAAACCCGGGACAGTGCCTCCAAACCCGGGACAGTGCCTCCAAACCCGGGACAGTGCCTCCAAACCCGGGACAGTGCCTCCAAATCCGGGACAGTGCCTCAAAATCAGGGACAGTCCCTCCAAATCCGGGACAGTTCCTCCAAACAGGAACAGTCGGAAGCTATGCATACCTATCCAAGCTATTCTCAGCAATAAAAACACAAAAGGATACCCCTAGACAGATCATTTGTGCCTGGCTGTGTGTGCCCTAACCTCACTCCAAAGACATGCTGGGAGGTTAATTGGCTTCTGTCCAAAATTGGCCCCTAGTATATGAATGGGGACCTTGGATTGTGGGCTCCTTGAGGGTAGGGACTGATGTGAGTGTGCAATGTACAGGGATAGGGACAATTGTAGACACTCACTCAAGTTGAACTGGATGGACTGGTGTCTTTATTCAACCTTACTAACTATGTACTATGTTGGGTATCTATTTACTCGGCGTATCTTCATCTTTCAATTGGGTTAACTTTACTGTTTTTTTTTTTTTTAAACGTGTTCGAAAAATTGCTGCGAAAATACAGTGCGAGATAAAAAGTTGCAACAACCACCATTGTATTCTCTAGGGTCCTTGCTAAAAAAAAACATATATAATGTTTGGGGGTTCTATGTAGTTTTCTAGCAAAAAAGTTATGAATTTTACATGTAGGAGAGAAATGTCAGAATTGGATGCAAAGTGGTTACAACTCGCTCAGTCAACAGATTCCCAGCCAGATAACTCCCGTCATTTGACTTCCGTCACCGACCAGCTCTCCCCCCCCCCACTCCCAGTTTTACTCACCCGAGCCTCGTAATGCCCTCACCGGAGATGCGCTCAACCTCTCTGCCCGTTGTCTCGGCTCTTGATTGGATAGATTGGATAGCCATTGGCTCCCGAATCCAATGGCGCGGGCGTCGGGGGGCAGGGGGCCCCTAGTCCCGTATTTTGTGTCTATGGACGCAAATGCTGGACTCGGGAGCGCGCCCGCAAGGTAACACCCCCCCAGGGAGAGCGCTTCTCCTAAGGGGGTTTCCCGATGCGGGGAGGAGCTGCGAGCGCCATTGGGGGGGACCCCAGAAGACGAGGTTCGGGGCCACTCTGTGCAAAGCGAACTTCACAGTGGAGGTAAGTACGATATGTTTGTTATTTTAAAAAAAATGAGGGTTTACAACCCCCTTGAACCACTTGCCGACTGCCACATTTACATATACGTCAGCAGAATGGTGCAGCTGGGCAAATGGGCGTACAGGTACGTCCCTTTGAATTTGCCACTGCGCGGTCACGTGTGCGCCGAGAGCGGCATGCGCGACCCTGCCAGGTGCCCCGTGAGTAGGAACGCAAGCGGGCAATTATTGGTTGTTAACCGGTTCCCGACTGGCACACGCCGATGTACGGCGGCAGAATGGCACGGCTGGGCAAATAGGCATGCAGGTACGTCTCTTTGAATTTGCCGCCGCGTGGTCAGGTGCGCACCAGCAGCGCCGTGCAGGACCCTGCCGGTAGCTCCGCTAGTAGGATCGCAAGCAGGCAATTATTGGTTGTTAACCGGTTCCTGACTGGCTCACGCCGATGTATGTTGGCAGAATGGCACGGCTGGGCAAATCGGCATGCAGGTTCATCCCTGTGAATTTGCCGCCGCATGGTCACGTGCGCGCCAGCAGCGGCGTGCGTGACCCTGCCAGGTGCCCCGTGAGTAGGAACGCAAGCGGGCAATTATTAGTTGTTAACCGGTTCCCGACTGGCGCACGCCGATATACGGCGGCAGAATGGCACGGCTGGGCAAATAGGCATGCAGGTACGTCTCTTTGAATTTGCCGCCACGTGGTCAGGTGCGTGCCAGCAGCGCCGTGCAGGACCCTGCC
The DNA here is from genome assembly GCF_037356315.1 of Lithobates pipiens. Taxonomy (NCBI): domain Eukaryota; kingdom Metazoa; phylum Chordata; class Amphibia; order Anura; family Ranidae; genus Lithobates; species Lithobates pipiens. The sequence goes on along the minus strand of NW_027507871.1, from coordinate 6,255,446 downwards.
GGTAGCTCCGCTAGTAGGATCGCAAGCAGGCAATTATTGGTTGTTAACCGGTTCCTGACTGGCTCACGCCGATGTATGTTGGCAGAATGGCACGGCTGGGCAAATCGGCATGCAGGTTCATCCCTTTGAATTTTCCGCCGCATGGTCACGTGCGCGCCAGCAGCGGCGCCCGCAACCCTGCCGGGAGCTCCGTGAGTAGGATCGCAAGTGGGCAATTATTGGTTGTTAACCGGTTCCCGACTGGCGCACGCCGATGTAGGTCGGCAGAATGGCTACGGCTGGGTAAATGGGCATACGGGTACGTCCCTTTAAATTTGCCTCCGTGCCATCGCGTGCGTGCCGGCCAGGACCGCCCGTGAGTCGGGTCGTGGGTCCTGCGGACTCGATCGCCATGGGGATACCCGCGATCGTCTCACAGAGCTGAAGAACTGGGAGACGCCGACGTAAATAAGCATCTCTCCTGTGATCGGGAGCAGAGATCAGTGAAGTGTCATTCGTAACCCCTCCCCCCAACAGTTAGAATCACTCCCTAGGACACACTTAACCCCTCCCCTGCCCCCTAGTGGTTAACCCCTTCACTGCCAGTGACATTTTTATAGTAATCGATGCAGTTTTTTTAGCGCTGATCGCTGTATTAATGCCAATGGTCCCAAAAATGTGTCAAAAGTGTCAGATGTGTCCACCGTAATTTCGCAGTCACGATAAAAATCACCGATCGCCGCCGTTACTAGTAAAAAAAAAATGATTAATAAAAATGCCATAAAACTGACCCCTATGTTGTAGACCAGAAAGGAGACAGATTGTGTGTTCCTACTAAGTAGGAACACCGATATCTCTCCTCCCATAGTCAGTCCTCTCCCCCCACAGTTAGAACACAGTGAGGGAACACATTTAACCCCTTGATCGCTCCCTAGTGTTAACTCCTTCCCCTTCCAGTGATATTTATACAGTAGTCAGTGCATTTTTATAGCTCTGATCGCTGTATAGTTGTCAGTGGTTGCAAAAATGTGTCAAAAGTGTCCAATTTGTCCGCCGCAATATCGCAGTCCCCATAAAAAAAAAATCGCAGTTCGTCGCCATTACCAGTAAAAAAATAAATAATAATAATAATAAAAAAATGCCATAAATCTATCCCTTATTTTGTAGACGCAATAACTTTTACTCAGACCAATCAACGATCGTTTATTGTTTTTTCATATATTTTTTGGGGATATTTATTATAGCAAAAAGTAAAAAATAATGTGTTTTTTTTTCAAAATTGTCGCTCTATTTTTGTTTATAGCGCAAAAAAAATAAAAACTGCAGAGGTGATCAAATACCACCAAAAGAAAGCTCTATTTGTGGGGGAAAAAAAAGAATTCAATTTTGTTTGGGAGCCACGTCGCACGACTGCGCAATTGTCAGTTAAAGCGACGCAGTGCCGAATCGCAAAAAGTGGTCTGGTCTTTGGCCAGCAAAATGGTCCGGGGCTGAAGTGGTTAACTAATTATTTTTGTGGTGTATTTCTCCTTCAAGGGGGCGGGACAGGGGGTGTGTCCTATGCCTACATATATTTGCTGAAAGGTACCTGGTACGTGATTTGACTTCAAGTGGTTATACTGGGATGATATGCACCAGCAGGCATCACCCCGCTACCGTTTATTAAGAGCCGGCTCTCTTGTAATCAAAGTGGCTAACTAGCTGCTGGATTGCCATTACAATCAGCCGGAGGGGACAAACTTACCCCCAACACACACACCATCCTCCTGCTGACCTTTTCGGGCTCTCTTGTCCCGCCAGGAGACCCCAGCTACTAGCCGGCATTTGTGCCGGCTAGTCAGAGACCCATACTAGGCCAAGATCAGCTTTGATCAGCTCTCCGCTATGGGAAGCCCGAAGCGAAGACACAACATCACTTTTGGTTTCCCCGGATGTCAATGGCGCCACTTCTTCAAAATCAAAAAACACTGATCTTGGTGTTTTGAATGCTTTCAGGGGCAGAGGAGGGATTTGGGGGTCTTACAGATCGCAGATCTCTCCATAAAGAGGACCTGTCACATGTCTATTGATGTCAGAAAGGATGTTTACATCAATAAAAGTGAGGGGTGGACACTGAATGGACACTGAATGGAGACCTCCACTGGTCTCCATTCAGTGTCTTCCACCCCTCTCTACCAATCCCTCCAATGGTCTCCATTCAGTGTCCTCCACCCCTCTCTACCATCCCTCCACTGGTCTCCATTCAGTGTCCTCCACCTCTCTCTACCAATCCCTCCACTGGTCTCCATTCAGTGTCCTCCACCCATCTCTACCAATCCCTCCACTGGTCTCCATTCAGTGTCCTCCACCCCTCTCTGCCAATCCCTCCACTGGTCTCCATTCAGTGCCCTCCACCCATCTCTACCAATCCCTCCACTGGTCTCCATTCAGTGTCCTCCACCCCTCTCTACCAATCCCTCCACTGGTCTCCATTCAGTGTCCTCCACCCCTCTCTGCCAATCCCTCCACTGGTCTCCATTCAGTGTCCTCCACCCCTCTCTACCAATCCCTCCACTGGTCTCCATTCAGTGTTTTCCACCTCTCTCTGCCCATCCCTCCACTGGTCTCCATTCAGTGTCCTCCACCCCTCTCTACCAATCACTCCAATGGTCTCCATTCAGTGTCCTCCACCCCTCTCTACCAATCCCTCCACTGGTCTCCATTCAGTGTCCTCCACCCCTCTCTGCCAATCCCTCCACTGGTCTCCATTCAGTGTCCTCCACCCCTCTCTACCAATCCCTCCACTGGTCTCCATTCAGTGTTTTCCACCTCTCTCTGCCCATCCCTCCACTGGTCTCCATTCAGTGCCCTCCACCCCTCTCTGCCAATCCCTCCACTGACCTTCATTCAGTGTCCTCCACCCCTCTCTGCCAATCCCTCCACTGGCCTCCATTCAGTGTCCTCCACCCCTCTTTGCTGTGAATGTCCTTGCATAGCCTAGTCAGAGCCCAGACTTAAAGAGGGAACTGCGGTCTGCTCACATAATTTGTAATAAAAATATCTTTGCCATTCTGAAGCTTCCCTCCAACCACTTTGCATATTATTTTATATATACTGTGATTCTGTACTTGCCAAACATGCTGCAGAATAGTGATGGGCGAACGGTTCGCCCGGCGGTCGTTTCTCTGCGAATTTCAGACGTTCGCGATCCGCTCGTTCGGCGGACTATTGGCGTCGTTCGCCCGGCGGACTTACGTGTTTAATGTGTAAAAGAACTTTGACCTATGATGACACATCCATCATGGGGTACAGGACAGCCAATTGAGACATGACAGCACATGGACACTTGGACATTCCCCCTAACCTATAAATACACCCGATCCGGTGGCCATTTTACATTCTTTCTTCTGTCACTATAGGGAAAGGTTGCTGTGTGGAGTAGGGACAGATAAAACGCTAGCTATTTGGTTCACAAAAGTTATTTTCAGGACTGGTATAGGTGTTAGGTGTATATGGTTTGCTGTGCTACTGATTGTTGCAGCAGCCTGAGTGTCTTTTGTCAGTTTAGAGAAAGGGACAGGACGGTGTGTCTGCTGTAGGGACAGTCAGTTTAGTCATCATCATCATCATCATCATCATTAGCTGTTACTATCAGGTCCACAAAAGAGCTATTCGAGTAACCAGTAATTGTTCCAGTCTCCTCTGTTTTGCCAGTTTGTATAGGGACAGGAAGGAAGCACTGTGTCAGGCAGTGAGGGTCAGTTTAAAGAGTTGCTGTTACTACTAGTTTTACAAAGGTTCTTTTCAGGACTGGTATCAGTGGTACGGTAATAGGCTTGTACACGTATAATATTCTTTCTTCCAAATATAGAAAGAATATTATACTTGACTGCTGCCCTTCTGCTGCAGTCTGCTAATCATTCACAACCTACTTGTTCCACAAAGCTCTTTATCAGGACTGGTAACTTGGTCTGTGTAGGGTGATACAGTACATAGGGTTGAGTGTGGTACAGTCTGCTGTTCTGTAAGGACCGCTATCGGTCCACAATACATAGGGTTGAGGTGCACCACTGCTGACCGCTGCCCTATACTGCAGCAGCCCTTCAGCAGTATAGGGACTGATGTACAGTCTGCTAATCAGTCACACACAACCTACTTGGTCCACAAAGGTCCTTATAAGGACTGGTAACTTGGTGAAGGGTGCTACAGTACATAGGGTTGAGTGAGGTACAGTCTGCTGTTCTGTAAGGACCGCTATCGGTCCACAATACATAGGGTTGAGGTGCACCACTGCTGACCGCTGCCCTATACTGCAGCAGTCCTTCAGCAGTATAGGGACTGACGTACAGTCTGCTAATCAGTCACACACAACCTACTTGGTCCACAAAGGTCCTTATAAGGACTGGTAACTTGGTGAAGGGTGCTACAGTACATTATGTTGAGTGAGGTACAGTCTGCTGTTCTGTAAGGACCGCTATCGGTCCACAATACATAGGGTTGAGGTGCACCACTGCTGACCGCTGACCTATACTGCAGCAGTCCTTCAGCAGTATAGGGACTGACGTACAGTCTGCTAATCAGTCACACACAACCTACTTGGTCCACAAAGGTCCTTATAAGGACTGGTAACTTGGTTAAGGGTGCTACAGTACATAGGATTGAGTGCGGTACAGTCTGCTGTTCTGTAAGGACCGCTATCGGTCAACAATACATAGGGTTGAGGTGCACCACAGCTGACCACTGCCCTATACTGCAGCAGTCCTTCAGCAGTATAGGGACTGACGTGCAGTCTGCTAATCAGTCACACACAACCTACTTAGTCCACAAAGGTCCTTATAAGGACTGGTAACTTGGTTAAGGGTGCTACAGTACATAGGGTTGAGTGCGGTACAGTCTGCTGTTCTGTAAGAACCGCTATCGGTCCACAATACATAGGGTTGAGGTGCACCACTGCTGACCGCTGCCCTATACTGCAGCAGTCCTTCAGCAGTATAGGGACTGACGTACAGTCTGCTAATCAGTCACACACAACCTACTTGGTCCACAAAGGTCCTTATAAGGACTGGTAACTTGGTGAAGGGTGCTACAGTAAATAGGGTTGAGTGAGGTACAGTCTGCTGTTCTGTAAGGACTGCTATCGGTCCACAATACATAGGGTTGAGGTGCACCACTGCTGACCGCTGCCCTATACTGCAGCAGTCCTTCAGCAGTATAGGGACTGACGTACAGTCTGTTAATCAGTCACACACAACCTACTTGGTCCACAAAGGTCCTTATAAGGACTGGTAACTTGGTGAAGGGTGCTACAGTACATAGGGTTGAGTGTGGTACAGTCTGCTGTTCTGTAAGGACCGCTATCGGTCCACAATAGATAGGGTTGAGGTGCACCACTGCTGACCGCTGCCCTATACTGCAGCAGTCCTTCATCGGTATAGGGACTAAGAGTTTTGCCACAGGGTGATTTAAAAAATGACAGGCAGAGGAAGAGGCAGGCCCTTCCGCAGGGGTGGTAGGGGTAGGGCAGGAGCACCAGCCTTGAGCCAAAGTGGGAAGTTGCAGAAGGTGCGTTCAATTACTTTAAAGGACGCACCAGACTTGGTTGAGTGGCTCACTCAGCCTTACTCTTCTGCACCCTCCTCATCCTCTCGATCTGCACCCTCTTCTTCACTCTCTGCTATGTGCACCCCCAAAAACACTACCACCAACAACACCACCACCACCACCACCACATACCTTCCGCTTGAGTCACAGGAATTATTTTCCGATCCATATCAAGAGGACATTTCTGATGTGCAGCCACTCTTGGTATTGGATCAGGAAGAGGAGGTAGCACCAACCGCTACTCCGCAGTCTGACGACAGTACCCAGATCAGCCCAAGGAGGAGGTTGGTCCCTGGTGTTGCTGCCTACTCCGAGATCTCTACTTATAGCGGTGGGGAAGGTGACGTTGATGATGACGTGTCTAGTGATGTCACGTGGGTGCCCACAAGAGAGGAAGAGGAGGGGAGTTCAGAGGGAGATATGGACCAGCAGATAGGGAGGAGAAGCAGGAATAACTTACATTGCACAGGAGGGACAAAGCAGACTGCAAATGTATCAGGAGCGAGTCATCGACCATGTACGGTCACATCTAGCGCTCCCAGGACACCGGCACATGGCTCCGCAGTGTGGGCTTTTTTTAACGTGTCTGCTGGTGACAATAGCGTTGCCATCTGCAATTTTTGCAGTCAACCCATTAGTCGTGGTAAGCCCAACACTCACCTAGGGACGACCGCCTTAAGAAGGCACATGGGCAGCCATCACCGAGCCGAGTGGGAGCAACGGAACACACAAAGCCACACTGCAGGCTCTCACCGTCCAGCCTCGTCTTCTACTTCTCCTTCTCCTCTCTCCTCACAATTGTCCTCCACTCCACCTTCCATCACGCCAAGCTCACATTTTCCTGCAAAAAGGCAGGCTTCCGTGGGCCTAATGTTCGAGCGTAAAAAAATGATGACGCCGGATAACCCTCTTGCCCAACAATTGACGGCTGGCTTGTCAGAACTCATAGCCCGCCAACTACTGCCATATAAACTAGTGGACTCGGAGGCCTTTTCGCAAATTTGTGGCCATTGGAACTCTACAATGGAAGGTCCCAGGAAGGAAGTATTTCTCAGAGAAGGGCATCCCAGAGCTATATGGCCATGTTCAGCGGCAAGTGAATGTATCTCTGGCACACAGTGTTGGTGCCAAGATACATCTGACCACAGGCACGTGGTCTAGCAAACACGGGCAGGGAAGGTATATCACTTTTACTGCCCACTGGGTGAACCTTCTGACGGCCATCAAGCATGTAACCCGTGGCACCCGCGTAGATTTGGTTTTACTGCCACGGATTGCATGCAGGCCTGACTCTTCTTCTCCTCCTCCTCCTACTCCATCCTCCTCCCTCTCCTCCTCAGCTGCCTCCTCCTTTTCCGCTGCTAGCGTCTCTTCCACTGCACCGCCCAAGCTCCCCAGAACCTATTCCACATGCCAGGTGAGACGTTGCCATGCCGTGCTGCGTCTGTTGTGCCTGGAAGCCAAGAGCCACACTGGCCCGGCACTCCTTTCAGCTTTGCGTTCACAGGCAGATCAGTGGCTAACACCGCTCAATTTGACAGTTGGTAAAGTGGTGTGTGACAACGGTGCCAATCTGCTTAGCGCATTGAAACAGGGCAAAATCACGCACGTGCCATGCATGGCACACGTCTTAAACTTGGTCGTGCAGCGATTCCTTGTCAAATACCCTGGGGTCCAGGACATCTTGCGGCAGGCAAGGAAAATCTCGGCCCATTTCAGAAGATCTTACACGACCATGGCTCACCTTGCTGACATTCAGCGGCGACACCATCTGCCGGACAGACGTCTTATTTGCGATTCCCCGACGCGATGGAACTAAACCTTCTATATGCTTGATAGGCTGCTCCAGCAGAAACGTGCAGTTAACATCTACCTGTATGAACTCTGCGAAAGAAACGGTTCTGGGGAGCTGGGGTTTTTTTCACCGCTCCAGTGGCTGCTCATGCGCGACGCATGCAGACTTCTGCGGCCATTTGAGGAGATCACCAAACTGGTCAGTCGCAGCCATGGTGCCATCAGTGACATGGTAGCTTATGCCTTCTTTATGGAGCGTGCATTGCGTCGTGTCATTGATCAAGCTGTGGAGGAGCAGGAGCGGGAAGATGAGGAAGTCGCAATGCTGGATGAATTCCCAGGGGGGGCTACTCTATCTGAGACAAGTCAACAACAGGAGTCTGATGAGGAGTCAGAGGAGGATGGTGCCGGGGCGGATGAGGAGGAGCAAGAAGAGCATGCTTTAAACCTTTCTGGGATCCCTGTTGTGCGTGGATGGGGAGAGGAGAATGAAGAGGACGATCACACCATCCCTGTGCTGTGCTGACTTCCTCCTGGGGGTTCTTATTATGAGGGGATCACACCATCCCTGTGCTGTGCTGACTTCCTCCTGGGGGTTCTTATTATGAGGGGATCACACCATCCCTGTGCTGTGCTGAGTTTCTCCTGGGCCTGCTTATTATGAGGGGATCACACCATCCCTGTGCTGTGCTGACTTACTCCTGGGCCTGCTTATTATGAGGGGATCACACCATCCCTGTGCTGTGCTGACTTCCTCCTGGGGGTTCTTATTATGAGGGGAATCACACCATCCCTGTCCTGTGCTGAGTTTCTCCTGGGTCTGCCTATTATGAGGGGATCACACCACCCCTGTGCTGTGCTGACTTCCTCCTGGGGGTTCTTATTATGAGGGGATCACACCATCCCTGTGCTGTGCTGACTTCCTTCTGGGGGTTCTTATTATGAGGGGATCGCACCATCCCTGTCCTGTGCTGAGTTTTTCCTGGGCCTGCTTATTATGAGGGGATCACACCATCCCTGTGCTGACTTCCTCCTGGGGGTTCTTATTATGCCTTCTTTATGGAGCGTGCATTGCGTCGTGTCATTGATCAAGCTGTGGAGGAGCAGGAGCGGGAAGATGAGGAAGTCGCAATGCTGGATGAATTCCCAGGGGGGGCTACTCTATCTGAGACAAGTCAACAACAGGAGTCTGATGAGGAGTCAGAGGAGGATGGTGCCGGGGCGGATGAGGAGGAGCAAGAAGAGCATGCTTTAAACCTTTCTGGGATCCCTGTTGTGCGTGGATGGGGAGAGGAGAATGAAGAGGACGATCACACCATCCCTGTGCTGTGCTGACTATCTCCTGGGGGTTCTTATTATGAGGGGATCACACCATCCTTGTGCTGTGCTGACTTCCTCCTGGGGGTTCTTATTATGAGGGGATCACACCATCCCTGTGCTGTGCTGAGTTTCTCCTGGGCCTGCTTATTATGAGGGGATCACACCATCCCTGTGCTGTGCTGACTTACTCCTGGGCCTGCTTATTATGAGGGGATCACACCATCCCTGTGCTGTGCTGACTTCCTCCTGGGGGTTCTTATTATGAGGGGAATCACACCATCCCTGTCCTGTGCTGAGTTTCTCCTGGGTCTGCCTATTATGAGGGGATCACACCACCCCTGTGCTGTGCTGACTTCCTCCTGGGGGTTCTTATTATGAGGGGATCACACCATCCCTGTGCTGTGCTGACTTCCTTCTGGGGGTTCTTATTATGAGGGGATCGCACCATCCCTGTCCTGTGCTGAGTTTTTCCTGGGCCTGCTTATTATGAGGGGATCACACCATCCCTGTGCTGTGCTGACTTCCTCCTGGGGGTTCTTATTATGCCTTCTTTATGGAGCGTGCATTGCGTCGTGTCATTGATCAAGCTGTGGAGGAGCAGGAGCGGGAAGATGAGGAAGTCGCAATGCTGGATGAATTCCCAGGGGGGGCTACTCTATCTGAGACAAGTCAACAACAGGAGTCTGACGAGGAGTCAGAGGAGGATGGTGCCGGGGCGGATGAGGAGGAGCAAGAAGAGCATGCTTTAAACCTTTCTGGGATCCCTGTTGTGCGTGGATGGGGAGAGGAGAATGAAGAGGACGATCACACCATCCCTGTGCTGTGCTGACTTCCTCCTGGGGGTTCTTATTATGAGGGGATCACACCATCCCTGTGCTGTGCTGACTTCCTCTTGGGGGTTCTTATTATGAGGGGATCACACCATCCCTGTGCTGTGCTGAGTTTCTCCTGGGCCTGCTTATTATGAGGGGATCACACCATCCCTGTGCTGTGCTGACTTCCTCCTGGGGGTTCTTATTATGAGGGGAATCACACCATCCCTGTCCTGTGCTGAGTTTCTCCTGGGTCTGCCTATTATGAGGGGATCACACCACCCCTGTGCTGTGCTGACTTCCTCCTGGGGGTTCTTATTATGAGGAGATCACACCATCCCTGTGCTGTGCTGACTTCCTCCTGGGGGTTCTTATTATGAGGGGATCGCACCATCCCTGTCCTGTGCTGAGTTTTTCCTGGGCCTGCTTATTATGAGGGGATCACACCATCCCTGTGCTGTGCTGACTTCCACCTGGGGGTTCTTATTATGAGGGGATCACACCATCCCTGTGCTGTGCTGACTTCCTCCTGGGGGTTCTTATTATGAGGGGATCACACCATCCCTGTGCTGTGCTTACTTTCTCCTGGGGGTTCTTATTATGAGGGGATCACACCATCCCTGTGCTGTGCTGACTTCGTCCTGGGGGTTCTTATTATGAGGGGATCACACCATCCCTGTCCTGTGCTGAGTTTCTCCTGGGCCTGCTTATTATGAGGGGATCACACCATCCCTGTGCTGTGCTGACTTCCTCCTGGGGGTTCTTATTATGAGGGGATCACACCATCCCTGTGCTGTGCTGACTTCCTCCTGGGCGTTCTTATTATGAGGGGATCACACCATCCCTGTGCTGTGCTGACTTACTCCTGGGGCTGCTTACGGTGCTGCTGTCAGTGCTGTATATCACGGTGCTGGTGTGAGTGCTTAATGTCATGCTGCTGATGTCAGTGCTCTCTATCACGGTGCTGCTGTCAGTGCTGTATATCACGGTGCTGATGTCAGTGCTGTATGTCACGCTTCTGATGTCAGTGCTCGCTATCACGGTGCTGCTGTCAGTGCTGTATATCACGGTGCTGATGTCAGTGCTCTCTATCACGGTGTTGCTGTCAATGCTGTATGTCACAGTGCTGGTGTTAATGCTTTATGTCACGCTGCTGATGTCAGTGCCCTCTATCACAGTGCTGTTGTCAGATGACTTTATCACGGTGCAGGTGTCATTGCTGTATGTCACGCTTCTGATGTCAGTGCTCTCTATCACGGTGCTGCTGTCAGTGCTGTATATCACGGTGCTGATGTGAGTGATTTATGTCACGCTGCTGATGTCAGTGCTCTCTATCATGGTGTTGCTGTCAATGCTGTATGTCACGGTGCTGGTGTTAATGCTTTATGTCACGCTGCTGATGTCAGTGCCCTCTATCACGGTGCTGTTGTCAGATGACTCTATCACGGTGCAGGTGTCATTGCTGTATGTCACGCTGCTGGTGATCATCTCCTGCACCCTCTTCTTTGCCTACCCTGGTCCCTGACCTTCCTTCTCCTCCATTGCCTTCATGCGCTCCACAGTCCTGAATTGTCAGAACAATTTCCCATATAAAAATAGAATGCTTGTAGTTAGCGATCCCAAATTCACCTCATACATGTGTTATGTCATTGGCCATGTGGTGGGACTATGTTTGCCCAGCTAATAATTATCTTGTGGCTGCAAATTTGACCTAAAGGTTTGCGAAGTTCGCCTCCCATTGAAGTCAATGGGGCCCGCCGCGAACGTTCGGTTTCGCGGACGGTCGGCCTCGTTCGCGAAACGTCCCGTCAGAAGTTCGTCCATCACTAGACTCAAACATCAGCTGTTCAATCATTCGCTGAAGATCGAACATTATGGGGCATTCGCGCAAAATTAGAGTGGCGCGTCACGCCCCATAATGCACTGCGTCATCGCAGTGCATTGCTGGCTGATGATTGGCCAAGCATGCACTATGACCCGCATGCTTTGGCCAATCACAGCGCTGTCAGCAAAGATGGCCAATTATGGCTCAGGGGGTTAAGTAAATGCCCCACACTATATAAGGCCGCCTGCACGTCAGCCTTGTGTACTGTATTGCTGGTGGAGAGAGAGAGAGAGAGTGTCATTTAATTTACTTTGAGAAGGTGGTTTATTCAGTTAGCTAGATGTGACTGCAGACCGTTCCTGGTGTACTGTTTATAATATATTTCAGGCAGGCAGTTGATTCAGTTAGCTGCAGTGTATAAAATATATACACACACACACACACACATATATATATATATATATATATATATATATATATATATATATATATATATATATATCCACTGCATTCCAATCTAGCCAAGCCTATATCTGACTGTAGGCCATTTCTGGTGTACGTTTTCAAATACGTTTTCAAATACACTTTCAGGCAGGCAAGTGATTCAGTGATCTGCAGTGCATAAAATATATATACTGTCTCCTACATATATATCCACTGCATTCTAGTCTAGCCAAGCCTATATCTGACTGCAGGCCATTGCTGGTGTATGTTTTCAAATACACTTTCAGGCAGGCAATTCAGGGATCTGCAGTGCATAATATATATACTGTATATACTGTCTCATACATATATATCCACTGCATTCTAGTCTAGCTAAGCCTATACCTGACTATAGGCCATTCCTGGTGTACGTATTCAAAGACATTTTCAGGCAGGCAGGCAGGCCAGGCAGGTGATTCAGTGATCTGCAGTGCATAAAGATATATATACATTCTCTTACATATCTATCCCCTGCATTTTAGTCTAGCCAAGCCTATACCTTACTACAGGCCATACCTGGTGTACGTTTTCAACAACACTTTCAGGCAGGCCATTCCGTGATCTGCAGTGCATAAAGATATATATATACAGTCTCCTAAATATATATATCGACTGCATTCTAGTTTAGCCAAGCCTATACGTGACTGCAGACCATTCCTGGTGAAATTTTTCTAGTAAACTTTAGTCAGTGTTTTGCTTATCCAATTTTACAGCATGTATGCAAGGCCAATAAATAAAGGCAGATGCTCACAGGCCACTAAAAGAGGGCAAGCAGATTCTGTGTCTACAGCCAACAGTGCTGGTCATGGACATGGTGCATCCACAGCATGTGGCCATGGGGCACGCGTGTCCTTTTTTTCTACAGCGGGCTGTGTTGAGCTACAACATGCAGAAGAGTTGGTAGAGTGGATCACAAAGCCGTCCTCGTCCTTCTCATCCTCTGTTACCCCGGCTAAGAAAAGTTTGGCTGCCAGTGTAGCTGCCAAAGCAGCCTATTTGATAGCCTCAATGGCATCTGTCTCTCCTTCCCTAGCCCCACCATCATGTCCTGACGTTCTACCACAGTGTCAGGTACATGCTGCAGGAGGATGCACAACATTTTGAAGGCCCCGATGATGGTACCCAGGTTGATGATGAAGGCAGTAACGTGAGCCCAGAGATAGTGTGTGCCCAAGAAGGACAAGAAACTGGCAGTAGTGATGGCCGAACGGTTCGCCCGGCGGTCGTTTCGCGGCGAATTTCAGCCGTTCGCGGTCCGCTCGTTCGCTCGCCTATTGGCGTCGTTCGCCCCGGTGGACTTACATGTTTAATGTGTAAAAGAACTTTGACCTATGATGACACATCCATCATGGGGTACAAGACAGCCAATTGAGACATGACAGCACATGGACACTTGGACATTCCCCCTAACCCATAAATACACCCGATCCGGTGGCCATTTTACATTCTTTCTTCTGTCACTATAGGGAAAGGTTGCTGTGTGGAGAAGGGAGAGATAAATCGCTAGCTATTTGGTACACAAAAGTTCTTTTCAGGACTGGTATAGGTGTTAGGTGTATATAGGTTTGCTGTGCTACTGATTGTTGCAGCAGCCTGAGTGTCTTTTGTCAGTTTAGAGAAAGGGACAGGACGGTGTGTGCTACAGGGAGAGTCAGTTTAGTCATCATCATCATCATCATCATTAGCTGTTACTATGAGGTCCACAAAAGAGCTATTCCAGTAACCACTAATCGTTCCAGTCTCCTCTTTTTTGCCACTTTGTATAGGGACAGGAAGGAAGCAGTGTGTCAGGCAGTGAGGGTCAGTTTAAAGACTTGCTGTTACTATTAGTTCCACAAAGGTTCTTTTCAGGACTGGTATCAGTGGTATGGTAATAGGCTTGTACACGTATAATATTCTTTCTTCCAAATATAGAAAGAATATTATACTTGACTGCTGCCCTTCTGCTGCAGTCTGCTAATCATTCACAACTCACTTGTTCCACAAAGCTCTTTATCAGGACTGGTAACTTGGTCTGTGTAGGGTGCTACAGTACATAGGGTTGAGTGCGGTACAGTCTGCTGTTCTGTAAGGACCGCTATCGGTCCACAATAGATAGGGTTGAGGTGCGCCACTGCTGACTGCTGCCCTATACTGCAGCAGTCCTTCATTGGTATAGGGACAGACGTACAGTCTGCTAATCACTAACACACAACCTGCTTGGTCCACAAAAGTTCTTATAAGGACTGGTAACTTGGTCTAGGGTGCTACAGTACATAGGGTTGAGTGCGGTACAGTCTGCTGTTCTGTAAGGACCGCTATCGGTCCACAATAGATAGGGTTGAGGTGCACCACTGCTGACCGCTGCCCTATACTACAGCAGTCCTTCATTGGTATAGGGACTCAAGTACAGTCTGCTAATCACTAACACACAACCTGCTTGGTCCACAAAAGTTCCTATAAGGACTGGTAACTTGGTATAGGGTGCTACAGTACATAGGGTTGAGTGAGGTACAGTCTGCTATTCTATAAGGACTGCTATCGGTCCACAATACATAGGGTTGAGGTGCACTACTGCTAGGGTTGCCACCTGTCCAGGATTCACCCGGACAGTTCGGGTTTGGAATCATGTGTCCAGGTTTTGGACTGTCTGAAACCCGGACACATTATATAGATTGGACTATGGCTAGGGTTACTGACTGCAGTTGTCTCAGATGAGAGTGTCTGTTACATTCTTTCACACTGCCCAAAGCCAACACTAACAAACCCCCCCCCCCCAACACATACAGACGGCAGAGGAGAGAGGGCTTTGAACTGCACCTCTTCCCCCTACCTCTCTTTGTCTGCCCACACTCCAATCCTTGGCACTGTGCCTCAGAAAAGGAAAGTGGCCGGAAATTTGAAGTCCAGCAGCCTCAGATCCATCTGGATGAGAGGTGTTGACTGCCAATGGGGTGAGTGAGCTCATCATCCATTCATCCATCTGTGACTGAAGTCTTCCCCTTCTCTTTCTTGCCTCTGAGTAAGTACACTAAGGCAAATCAGGGTTCTCAGAGCACCCCTTACATCAGAGTTCCCCTTTATACCAGAGGCTACAGTGTTTCCCCTTACATCAGAATCTTCTCTGTACATCAGCGTTCTCAGTGTACACCCTCAGTATTCCCAGAGCATCCCTTATGTTAGAGTCCCCAGAGTTCTCCCTTACATCAGAGTCTGCATAGTCCCCCCTCAGTGAAAGGGAACTCTGTGAGTTCAGATGTAAAAGGGAACTCTGTGGACTCTGATGTGAAGGGGGACTCTTGTTGTTAACTTAATATGATTAGAAATGTTATTTAGTAGCAAAATATATGTATGGTTTATACTATAAAAAAAAATTGCCGTGCGATGCAAAAGTGTTCGGGTTTGACTTGAAGAAAAGGTGGCAACCCTAACTACTGCTGACTGCTGCCCTATACTGCATCAGTCCTTCATTGGTATAGGGACTGACATACAGTCTGCTAATCACTAACACACAACCTGCTTGGTCCACAAAAGTTCTTATAAGGACTGGTAACTTGGTCTAGGGTGCTACAGTACATAGGGTTGAGTGAGGTACAGTCTGCTATTCTATAAGGACTGTTATCTGTCCACAATACATAGGGTTGAGGTGCACTACCTTCTTTCTTCATTTGGCTCACTTCCTTGTCCCAAAAAAGCACACCGTACTATATGCCCAAACCCTCCTCTTTGAAGAGGTTGAGCGGTGTCATATTTCTACTGGGGCTGCTTATGATATCCCTGTGCTGTGCTGACTTCCTCCTGGGGGTTCTTATTATGTCGGGATCACACCATCCCTGTGCTGTGCTGAGTTTCTCCTGGGCCTGCTTATTATGAGGGGATCACACCATCCCTGTGCTGTGCTGATTTTCACCTGGGGGTTCTTATTATGAGGGGATCACACCATCCCTGTGCTGTGCTGACTTACTCCTGGGGGTTCTTATTATGAGGGGATCACACCATCCCTGTGCTGTGCTGAGTTTCTCCTGGGCCTGCTTATTATGAGGGGATCACACCATCCCTGTGCTGTGCTGACTTCCTCCTGGGGCTGCTTACGGTGCTGTTGTCAGTGCTGTATATCACGGTGCTGGTGTGAGTGCTTAATGTCACAGTGCTGCTGTCAGTGCTGTATATCACGGTGCTGATGTCAGTGCTTAATGTCACGCTTCTGATGTCAGTACTCTCTATCACGGTGCTGCTGTCAGTGCTGTATATCACTGTGCTGATGTCAGTGCTTAATGTCACGCTTCTGATGTCAGTACTCTCTATCACGGTGCTGCTGTCAGTGCTGTATATCACTGTGCTGATGTCAGTGCTGTATGTCACGCTTCTGATGTCAGTGCTCTCTATCACGGTGCTGCTGTCAGTGCTGTATATCACGGTGCTGATGTCAGTGCTGTATGTCACGCTTCTGATGTCAGTGCTCTCTATCACGGTGTTGCTGTCAATGCTGTATGTCACGGTGCTGGTGTTAATGCTTTATGTCACGCTTCTGATGTCAGTGCCCTCTATCACGGTGCTGTTGTCAGATGCCTCTATCACGGTGCATGTGTCATTGCTGTATGTCACGCTGCTGGTGATCATCTCCTGCACCCTCTTCTTTGCCTACCCTGGTCCCTGACCTTCCTTCTCCTCCATTGCCTTCATGCGCTCCACAGTCCTGAAATGTCAGAACAATTTCCCATATAAAAAAAGAATGCTTGTAGTTATCGATCCCAAATTCACCTCATACATGTGTTATGTCATTGGCCATGTGGTGGGACTATGTTTGCCCAGCTAATAATTATCCTGTGGCTGCAAATTTGACCTAAAGGTTTGCGAAGTTCGCCTCCCATTGAAGTCAATGGGGCCCGCCGCAAACGTTCGGTTTTGCGAACGGTTGGCCAGACATACAGCAATGACACCTGCACCGTGATAGAGTCATCTGACAACAGCACCGTGATAGAGGGCACTGACATCAGCAGCGTGACATAAAGCATTAACACCAGCACTGTGACATACAGCATTGACAGCAACACCGTGATAGAGAGCACTGACATCAGAAGCGTGACATACAGCACTGACATCAGCACCGTGATATACAGCACTGACAGCAGCACCGTGATAGAGAGCACTGACATCAGAAGCGTGACATACAGCACTGACATCAGCACCATGATATACAGCACTGACAGCAGCACCGTGATAGAGAGCACTGACATCAGAAGCGTGACATACAGCACTGACATCAGCACCGTGATATACAGCACTGACAGCAGCACTGTAAGCAGCCCCAGGAGGAAGTCAGCACAGCACAGGGATGGTGTGATCCCCTCATAATAAGCAGGCCCAGGAGAAACTCAGCACAGGACAGGGATGGTGTGATCCCCTCATAATAAGAACCCCCAGGACGAAGTCAGCACAGCACAGGGATGGTGTGATCCCCTCATAATAAGAACCCCCAGGACGAAGTCAGCACAGCACAGGGATGGTGTGATCCCCTCATAATAAGCAGGCCCAGGAGTAAGTCAGCACAGCACAGGGATGGTGTGATCCCCTCATAATAAGAACCCCAGGAGGAAGTCAGCACAGCACAGGGATGGTGTGATCCCCTCATAATAAGCAGGCCCAGGAGAAACTCAGCACAGCACAGGGATGGTGTGATCCCCTCATAATAAGAACCCCCAGGAGGAAGTCAGCACAGCACAGGGATGGTGTGATCCCCTCATAATAAGAACCCTCAGGAGTATGTCAGCACAGCACAGGGATGGTGTGATCCCCTCATAATAAGCAGGCCCAGGAGTAAATCTGCATAGCACAGGGATGGTGTGATCCCCTCATAATAAGAACCCCCAGGAGGAAGTCAGCACAGCACAGGGATGGTGTGATCCCCTCATAAGCAGCCCCAGTAGAAATATGACACCGCTCAACCTCTTCAAAGAGGAGGGTAGGGGCATATAGTACGGTGTGCTTTTTTGGGACAAGGAAGTGAGCCAAATGAAGAAAGAAGGTCTGTGTGCTTGATTAAAAAAATTGTTTATAGACATTTACATGGTCTACTGGTCACATGTGTTGAATTCCTCCGAGATCCATGCCTCATTCATTTTTTGGAATGTGAGGTAGTTAACACTGTCGTGAGCTAGGCGAGTACACTTATCGGTCACGATCCCCCCTGCTGCGCTGAACGTCCTTTCGGACAGGACACTGGATGAGGGGCAAGCCAACAGTTCAATTGCAAATTGGACAAGCTCTGGCCAGAGGTCAAGCCTGCCCACCCAGTAGTCCAGGGGTTCATCACTCCTCAGAGCGTCCACATCGGCCGTTAACCCAATGTTGTCGGACACCTGATGGTCTAGGCGTTCCCTGATGCTGGATCCAGATGACACCTGTCGATGGGTCGGCTGAAAGAATGACCTCATATCCGAAGTCACCAACACATCTTCAAACCGGCCTCTTCTTGCAGGCGCTGTTGGATTGGTACCTGCAAATCCTTCTCTGGGAGTGGGAATTGCTCCTCTGCCAGCGCACGCAAAAGCAGAATGCAGCATTTCTCGAAGCAAGGCCTGGAAGTGCTGCATTCTGACAGCCCTCTGCGACGGCGGTAACATTTTCGCCATTTTGTGTTTGTACCGGGGGGTCTAAGTACGTTGCCACCCAGTACTGGTCCTTGACCCTTATGCTTTTTATACGGGGGTCCCTATTAAAACACTGAAGCATGAAGGCCCCCATTTGCACTAAAGTGGAAGCGGTGTGGTGGCCTGGCTCCTGCTCATCATCCAGGATAATGTCGTCCTCTTCATTCTCCTCTCCCCATCCACGCACAACAGGGATCCCAGAAAGGTTTAAAGCATGCTCTTCTTGCTCCTCCTCATCCGCCCCGGCACCATCCTCCTCTGACTCCTCTTCAGACTCCTGTTGTTGACTTGTCTCAGATAGAGTAGCCCCCCCTGGGAATTCATCCAGCATTGCGACTTCCTCATCTTCCCGCTCCTGCTCCTCCACAGCTTGATCAATGACACGACGCAATGCACGCTCCATAAAGAAGGCATAAGGTACCATGTCACTGATAGTGCCATGGCTGCGACTGACCAGTTTGGTGATCTCCTCAAATGGCCGCAGAAGTCTGCATGCGTCGCGCATGAGCAGCCACTGGCGCGGTGAAAAAAACCCCAGCACCCCAGAACCGTTTCTTTCGCAGAGTTCATACAGGTAGATGTTAACTGCACGTTTCTGCTGGAGCAGCCTATCAAGCATATAGAAGGTTGAGTTCCATCGCGTCGGGCAATCGCAAATAAGACGTCTGACCGGCAGATGGTGTCGCCGCTGAATGTCAGCAAGGCGAGCCATGGCCGTGTAAGATCTTCTGAAATGGGCCGAGATTTTCCTTGCCTGCCGCAAGATGTCCTGGACCCCAGGGTATTTGACAAGGAATCGCTGCACGACCTAGTTTAAGACGTGTGCCATGCATGGCACATGCATGATTTTGCCCTGTTTCAATGCGCTAAGCAGATTGGCACCGTTGTCACACACCACTTTACCAACTGTCAAATTGAGCGGTGTTAGCCACTGATCTGCCTGTGAACGCAAAGCTGAAAGGAGTGCCGGGCCAGTGTGGCTCTTGGCTTCCAGGCACAACAGACGCAGCACGGCATGGCAACGTCTCACCTGGCATGTGGAATAGGTTCTGGGGAGCTTGGGCGGTGCAGCGGAAGAGACGCTAGCAGCAGAAAAGGAGGAGGCAGCTGAGGAGGAGAGGGAGGAGGATGGAGTAGGAGGAGGAGGAGAAGAAGAGTCAGGCCTGCATGCAATCCATGGTGGTAAAACCAAATCTACGCGGGTGCCACGGGTTACATGCTTGACGGCCGTCAGAAGGTTCACCCAGTGGGCAGTAAAAGTGATATACCTTCCCTGCCCGTGTTTGCTAGTCCACGTGTCTGTGGTCAGATGTATCTTGGCACCGACACTGTGTGCCAGAGATACATTCACTTGCCGCTGAACATGGCCATATAGCTCTGGGATGCCCTTCTCTGAGAAATACTTCCTTCCTGGGACCTTCCATTGTGGAGTTCCAATGGCCACAAATTAGCGAAAGGCCTCCGAGTCCACCAGTTTATATGGCAGTAGTTGGCGGGCTATGAGTTCTGACAAACCAGCCGTCAATCGTTGGGCAAGAGGGTTATCCGGCGTCATCATTTTTTTACGCTCGAACATTAGGCCCACGGAAGCCTGCCTTTTTGCAGGAAAATGTGAACTTGGCGTGATGGAAGGTGGAGTGGAGGACAATTGTGAGGAGAGAGGAGAAGGAGAAGTAGAAGACGAGGCTGGACGGTGAGAGCCTGCAGTGTGGCTTTGTGTGTTCCGTTGCTCCCACTCGGCCTCGTGCCTTCTTAAGGCGGTCGTCCCTAGGTGAGTTTTGGGCTTACCGCGACTAATGCGTTGACTGCAAAGATTGCAGATGGCAACGCTATTGTCAGCAGCGGACACGTTAAAAAAAGCCCACACTGTGGAGCCATGTGCCGGTGTCCTGGGAGCGCCAGATGTGACCGTACATGGTCAATGACTCGCTCCTGATACATTTGCAGTCTGCTTTGTCCCTCCTGTGCAATGTAAGTTAGTCCTGCTTCTCCTCCCTATCTGCTGGTCCATATCTCCCTCTGAACTCCCCTCCTCTTCCTCTCTTGTGGGCACCCACGTGACATCACTAGACACAACATCATCAACGTCACCTTCCCCACCGCTATAAGTAGAGATTTCGGAGTAGGCAGCAACACCGGGGACCAACCTCCTCCTTGGGCTGATCTGGGTACTGTCGTCAGACTGCTGAGTAGCGGTTGTTGCTACCTCCTCTTCCTGATCCAATACCAAGAGTGGCTGCGCATCACATATGTCCTCTTGATATGGATCGGAAAATAATTCCTGTGACTCAAGCGGAAGGTATGTGGTGGTGGTGGTGGGGGTGTTGTTGGTGGTAGTGTCTTTGGGGGTGCACATAGCAGAGAGTGAAGAAGAGGGTGCAGATCGAGAGGATGAGGAGGGTGCAGATGAGTAAGGCTGAGTGAGCCACTCAACCAAGTCTGGTGCGTCCTTTAAAGTAATTGAACGCACCTTCTGCAACTTCCCACTTTGGCTCAAGGCTGGTGCTCCTGCCCTACCCCTACCACCCCTGCAGAAGGGCCTGCCTCTTCCTCTGCCTGTCATTTTTTAAATCAACCTGTGACAAAACTCTTAGTCCCTATACCGATGAAGGACTGCTGCAGTATAGGGCAGCGGTCAGCAGTGGTGCACCTCAACCCTATCTATTGTGGACAGATAGCGGTCCTTACAGAACAGCAGACTGTACCTCACTCAACCCTATGTACTGTAGCACCCTTCACGAAGTTACCAGTCCTTATAAGGACCTTTGTGGACCAAGTAGGTTGTGTGTGACTGATTAGCAGACTGTACGTCAGTCCCTATACTGCTGAAGGACTGCTGCAGTATAGGGCAGCGGTCAGCAGTGGTGCACCTCAACCCTATGTATTGTGGACCGATAGCGGTCCTTACAGAACAGCAGACTGTACCGCACTCAACCCAATGTACTGTAGCACCCTTAACCAAGTTACCAGTCCTTATAAGGACCTTTGTGGACCAAGTAGGTTGTGTGTGACTGATTAGCAGACTGTACATCAGTCACTATACTGCTGAAGGACTGCTGCAGTATAGGGCAGCGGTCAGCAGTGGTGCACCTCAACCCTATGTATTGTGGACCGATAGCGGTCCTTACAGAACAGCAGACTGTACTGCACTCAACCCAATGTACTGTAGCACCCTTAACCAAGTTACCAGTCCTTATAAGGACCTTTGTGGACCAAGTAGGTTGTGTGTGACTGATTAGCAGACTGTACGTCAGTCCCTATACTGCTGAAGGACTGCTGCAGTATAGGGCAGCGGTCAGCAGTGGTGCACCTCAACCCTATGTATTGTGGACCGATAGCGGTCCTTACAGAACAGCAGACTGTACCGCACTCAATCCTATGTACTGTAGCACCCTTAACCAAGTTACCAGTCCTTATAAGGACCTTTGTGGACCAAGTAGGTTGTGTGTGACTGATTAGCAGACTGTACGTCAGTCCCTATACTGCTGAAGGACTGCTGCAGTATAGGGCAGCGGTCAGCAGTGGTGCACCTCAACCCTATCTATTGTGGACCGATAGCGGTCCTTACAGAACAGCAGACTGTACCGCACTCAACCCTATGTACTGTAGCACCCTACACAGACCAAGTTACCAGTCCTGATAAAGAGCTTTGTGGAACAAGTGAGTTGTGAATGATTAGCAGACTGCAGCAGAAGGGCAGCAGTCAAGTATAATATTCTTTCTATATTTGGAAGAAAGAATATTATACGTGTACAAGCCTATTACCGTACCACTGATACCAGTCCTGAAAAGAACCTTTGTGGAACTAATAGTATCAGCAACTCTTTAAACTGACCCTCACTGCCTGACACAGTGCTTCCTTCCTGTCCCTATACAAACTGGCAAAACAGAGGAGACTGGAACAATTACTGGTTACTCGAATAGCTCTTTTGTGGACCTGATAGTAACAGCTAATGATGATGATGATGATGACTAATCTGGCTGTCCCTAAAATAGCAGCAGACACAGCGCTCTGTCCCTTTATCTAAACTGACAAAAGACACTCAGGCTGCTGCAAGAATCAGTAGCACAGCAAACCTATATACACCTAACACCTATACCAGTCCTGAAAATAACTTTTGTGTACCAAATAGCTAGTGGTTTATCTGTCCCTGCTCCAAACAGCAACCTTTCCCTATAGTGACAGAAGAAAGAATGTAAAATGGCCGCCGGATCGGGTGTATTTATTTGTTAGGGGGAATGTCCAAGTGTCCATGTGCTGTCATGTCTCAATTGGCTGTCCTGTACCCCATGATGGATGTGTCATCATAGGTCAAAGTTCTTTTACACATTAAACACGTAAGTCCGCCGAGGCGAACGACGCCAATAGTCTGCCGAACGAGCGGACCGCGAACGACCGAAATTCGCCGTGAAACGACCGCCGGGCGAACCGTTCGGCCATCACTATTCGAGTCAACTCATGTTCGACTCAAACTCGAAGCTCATCCCTAATCCTTACACATTGTTGCCTGGTTGTCCTGCCCACATATTGTAGGCCACATGGACAAGCCAGCAGATATGTGACGCATGTACTTTGGCATGTTATCAGTTTATTTATCTTATATTCTTTTTTGATAACAAAGGATGTGAATGTGGTCGTTTTTCTGGGTCTTTCTCTGATTGTGCTTCACATTTTGCATCTCCCACATGTGTAGAACCCTTTATGGTCCAGAAAAGTTCCCAATCTTTTTGGAGGGCCAGGTACATTTTTCACCAATCTATCCCTAAGAGTGGGAGCTCTTTGGTAGACAAACCCTGGCCTGGCTGGTAGGAGCTTGGCCAGAGTGTTGTCTTGGAGAAGAATAGGCCATTTGTTTAATATTATATTTCAAATTCCTTGTGTTGTCTGTGATAATCGGAAACGAATACCATACTGAATTAATTCTCTTGTTTTGGTTAATCCTTCAAAATCTTCCTCCTGTCCATTGCTTCCAATTGCTTTCCTACTTCTCTCACTATATTTTCTTTATATCCTTTTGCCACAAATCTCTCTGTCAACACCTCTGCCTGTTTTGTGTACTCCTTTGTATCCTTACAATTTCTGAAAATCCGCATGAGTTGGCCCTTGGGTATACCCCTTAGCCATCTGAGATGGTGGCAAGTATATGTGGGGATATACCCATTGTGTTCTGTATCTATAAAAAAGGTCCGTGTATATGGTTGATCTGCTTGTCTATATACCACTAAATCCAAGCAGTGGACTTGCTCAGAATTCCATCCTCCGGAAAAGGAGATATGATATTGATTATGGTTGATCTCCTCTAAGAACCCTTTCAAGACTTCCTCCGATCCCCTCCACAGGATAATTACATCATCGATATACCTTTTATATAATGCTATGCCTGGCCTAAATTTGTCATAGATCTATTCTTGTTCCCACTTACTTCAGAAAATGTTTGCCACACTAGGTGCATACTTTGCACCCATTGATATGTCTTTATGTTGGCGAAAGTACGATTTATCGTGCCAAAAGTAATTGCTCTTCATGGCCATTTCTAAGGCTTTGATGATAAATTTCTCTTGTGGACCTTCTAGTTCTGATGATCCTTTTAGGACCCATTCCACGGCCTGCAAGGCATCATCTTGTCTAATATTTGTGTAGAGGGAATCTACGTCTATACTGCATCTGGAATATGCAGTTCAGATTTGGGCTCCAGTTCACAAAAAGGATATCGGGGAACTGGAGAGAGTGCAGGGAAGGGCAACCAAACTGATAAGAGGAATGGAGGAGCTCGGCTATGAGGAAAGATAAGAGGAACTAAATGTATTCTCTCTTGAGAACAGGAGATTAAGGGGGATATGATCAACACATAAAAATACATAAGGGGGGGATATGATCAACACATAAAAGTACATAAGGGGGGATATGATCTCCACGTATAAATACATAAGGGGGAATATGATCACCATGTATAAATACATAAGGGGGAATATGATCACCATGTATAAATACATAAGGGGGAATATGATCACCATGTATAAATACATAAGGGGGAATATGATCTCCATGTATAAATACATAAGGGGGGATATGATCACCATGTATAAATACATAAGGGGGAATATGATCACCATGTATAAATACATAAGGGGGACTATGATCTCCATGTATAAATACATAAGGGGGGATATGATCACCATGTATAAATACATAAGGGGGGATATGATCTCCATGTATAAATACATAAGGGGGGGATATGATCTCCATGTATAAATACATAAAGGGGGATATGATCACCATGTATAAATACATAACAGATTAAATAATATACACTGATTTGGGTTATTTTCACCTAAGAAATGTAGCAGAATACAATACATATTATATAAGGAAATACATTTATGAAGAAAGATTATTTCTTTGCAAAATTTTAAAACAGAAACAAAAAAAACACAATGTTTTTTTCAAAATTTGTCTTTTTTTTATTTATTTAGCAAAAAATAAAAACCTCAGCAGTGATTAAATACCACCAAAAGAAAGCACTATTTGTAAGAAGAAAGAAAAAGGATAAAAATATCATATATATACAGTGTTACATGACCGAGCAATTGTCATTCAAAATGTGACAGAGCTGAACATTGACCTGGGCAGGACGGGGGTGAAAGTGCCCGGTATTGAAGGGGTTAAAAATGTGCTGGGGACTCTCTTTTATTGTGTTGTGTATTGGCGTGCTCACATGTACCCGCAGATCGAGGCTGCCGCCATTTTTTTTTCTTGGGATTCGGTGCAGACACATCACCAGGAGTCTTCAGGTGTCTTGTAAAGGAGATGTCTGGACTTCTGGGGTGTTGCTTCCTCTAGGTGAGCCTCCTCTCTGTTTGTGAATTGCTATATATGTCCCATAGTTGGGAACTCAGATAGTCCAGGGTATGGGACCACACTTACCAGAGGTGCCTTCATGCGGCAGTGCGGCTTCTACATGCACAGTATTTACAAACGTAGCAACAAAATCCTCTGTTTTTAAACCGAGTGACTGAAATAGATTATTATTAATATATTATTATTATCAGGGAATTTTTCTCACAGAATAGGTGCAGGTACTCCCAAATTCTGAGTCACCTCTTGTCTCCGCCCCCTACCCACCTACAAGCAATGTCCCTTAGTTCCACCCGCAACCTTCCTCTCAGTACCGCCCCTTTTGGAGAATATGCAACCAAGTATTAACCACTTAAGGACCGAGCCTCTTTCTGAGATTTGGTGTTTACAAGTTAAAAACATTTTATTTACTAGAAAATTACTTAGAACCCCCAAACATTATACATATTTTTTTCTTACGCCCTAGAGAATAAAATGACGGTCGTTGTAATACTTTATGTCACACTGTATTTGTGCAGAGGTCTTGCAAGCGTACTTTTTTGGGGAAAAATACACTTTTTTTAATTAAAAAATAAGACAACAGTAAAGTTAGCCCATTTTTTTGTTTTATATTGTGAAAGATAATGTTACGCCGAGTAAATTGATACTCAACATTTCACACTTCAAAATTGCGCTCCGCTCGTGGAATGGCGACCAACTTTTACCCTTAAAAATCTCCATAAGCGACATTTAAAAAATTCTACAAGGTTGCATGTTTTGAGTTACAGAGGAGGTCTAGGGTTAGGATTATTACTCTCACTCTAACGATTGCGGAGATACCTCACCCTGTGGAGTTTAAACGCTGTTTTCATATGCGCATGCTACTCATGTATGCGTTCGCTCCTGCACGTGGGTTTGGCGGGATGGGGCGCGTTTACATTTTTATTTAATTTTTTTCTTATTTATTTGACCTTTTATTTTTTATTTTTATACTATTAAAAAAAAAAAAGAAAATGTGTCACTTTTATTCCTATTACAAGGAATGTAATAGAAAAACCATGATAGGACCTCTTAAATATGAGACCTGGGGGTCAAAATAACCTCAGCTCTCATATTTACACTAAAATTCAAAAAAGATTAATTCAAAAATAAATAATTAAATGTCATTTGAGAAAAAAAAAAATGTCCATTTAAGAGTTATGGGCGGAAGCAACATTTTGATGTTGCTTCCGCCCTGCAGTGGTATGGAGGAGGGTGGGGGAGGGCATCTTCCCCTCACTTGTCTCCATGCCCAACTGGAAGAAGGATCTGATTGCCTCTGCTGCTGCCACTTTTATCTGAAAGAGGACCCCCCGCTGAAGAAGAGGATACCGGGGTTATGGTAGCTGCCATAACAACGATATTCATTTTCAAAGTAGCGTCGTAAAACGATGGTGGGCGGTCCGTAAGTGGTTAATTTGTGATGCTAAGTAATATATATGGAATGTGCTAATAATAACAAGAAAACTAGTAAAATGTATCCCCTGCAACCAGCAACAATAGACCCCCTCTCTCAGCAACAATAGAAACCTTCAGCAACAACAAATCCCCAAGCAACAATAGATTTGAACAGCAAAAATAAATTCCCCCAGCAACAATATATCCATTTCAGCAAATATAGAACCCAACAACAGCAACAATAAAATTACCAACACCTACAGTACACTTCCTCGGCAACAATAGACCCTCCAGCAACAATAGATCCCCCCGCAACAATATATATATACAGTATGAATAAACCTTCTAGCAGGCAGCAACAGTAGATCCCTTCCAAAATTGTAGACCCCTTCCCGGCAACCAAGAAACCCCAAACAACAACAAAAAAAGCCCCCCAGCAACCATAGATTTCAGCAGCAAAAATAGACCCCCTCCCCCCACCCGCAACAATTGATGCCCCCAATAACAATAGATCCCTAAGCAGCCAGCTTTAATAGCCCTTTAGGACACCCCAGCACCTGTTGTCATTACATACATTTAGTGCAGGAGGTGCCGGAACCTCGTTCCTCCACGTTCCTGCTGGAAAAAAGCCCTATTTATTATTATTATTTATTATTATTTTTTTTATTTTTTTTGGTGGGTAGTATACATGTATATATACACTGTATATGTCATTGTTATTTTACATCTGCAGAAGCCAGTTTCCTGGCTGTCATCTTTATCCTCTTCCTTCACTACTATGTGTCCCATGCCCTGAACTAGTAAAGAGATAAAGATTTCTGACTATCTACAGATAAGCAGACTTGTTCCGGCTTAGTGATTGGTGGACAGATTGGACAACTTGGAGGGGGGAGGGGGGGTGCACATATACTGATAACACCTATCACCCCAAATGGCCAATAAGCACTAAGCCCTGATGCCATGTGACTTATTCATGACATACAGTATGGCCGCCCTAACACGCAATGAAAAGATTTTGAGAAGGCAGTTCATTATAATCACTAATAAAGCTAAAAACTCTAAAACATCTACAAATCCATTCCATACATTATATCGGGTGTCCTTCTTCTTCTTCTGGGGTGCGCTGGTCCTCATTGCCTGGTGGAGATAATAAGTTCTCCCTAAATATATTTTGTATGATTTTGCCAATAGACTGTCTCAGCTTCTGCTTCATATTTCTCCCCATGAAGACGTAGAGTATTGGGTTGATGCAACTATTGAATGCGGCCAGAGGCAGTGAGAGAAGGTCCAGGATGTCCAGTACCTCATTGTGAGTGTATTTCACGGTTACTCCGATGATGTGGTAGGGGACCCAGGTGATGAAAAACACGACAATAACACTTATTGACATCTTGATGGTTTTTCTACCTACTTCAGAAAATCTGATATTTTTTACTGCAAAAGCCAGATGAGTGTAACAGATACAAATGATAATAAGAGGGATCAGAAATCCAAACATTACACATGTGAGATAGAAGGGCTTTATTATGTGATCTTCTGAATAGCAGACGGTGATGTTATCAAAGGTGTCATATGTATTGTAGATGGCGATAGGCAGACACATCACGAAGGACAACATCCAAATAGCCAAGCATATCATCCACGCCATTTTGATTCTTCGGTGATTTCGGGCCCACACGGGATGGACAACCAGAATCCATCGGTCAATGCTGATAGCCACCAGGGTGAAGACACTGGTGTACATGTTTAGGGGAATGATGAAGAGTAAAATCTTGCAGAGGGCAG
Organism: Lithobates pipiens; assembly: GCF_037356315.1. Taxonomy (NCBI): domain Eukaryota; kingdom Metazoa; phylum Chordata; class Amphibia; order Anura; family Ranidae; genus Lithobates; species Lithobates pipiens. The sequence goes on along the minus strand of NW_027507871.1, from coordinate 6,226,967 downwards.
GTCCGTACAGCCAGTCTTGGTAGAAGGACTGCACTACACTGAATGGAAGACACAAGCAGCACATGATATCGGCCAGAGCAAGGTTCCCAAACCAAACAGTGGTCACGGTCCGCTCCATCTTCACTCCAGTAATCCAAAGCACCAGAGCATTGCCGGGGACACCCACAAGAGTAGTGAGAGAAAAAACCAAGATGGGGAACATGAGCACAGGGCTGTAAACCGCAGTTGGTTCCATTTCACTGCTGACATTGAACATCTTGTTTACCTGTAAAGACATCAAGAGTTACTTCATCTGTCTGATAATTAATCAATTCAGGGCTTTTTGTCTGCCATTCCGGCACCTATGGAAACCCTCTTCACCCGGACAGTGCGGGTTTTGAATGGGGTTTCCAGTGCAGGTGTCTCCCTCCCCTGCCTGCGCTGTTCGGCGCTCTGCCCGAGTCCCCGGCGCTGTGTGAGTTTTGCGGTGCGGTGTTGTGTAAAGCACACAGTGTGCTGTGAGGCGGGGGTGGGGGTGGCGAAGCGCACCAGTGTCTGCTCAGTGTAGAGTCTGCAGACACACAGCCCCGGCCTCTTCCCCTCTGCAAGCAGAGTATGCATACCTCCCAACATTTTGAGATGGGAATGAGGGACACCTACTACCAAACGTATGTAGGCATAGGACATGCCTCCAGCCACACCCCTTTAAAGACGAATTAACCCCAAAAAACAAAATACAAAAACATAGTTGGGGGAGGGGCACACCCTAAAATGTGTTTAGATTCAAGATGGTGCTGCTACAAGACCAACAAAAAGTACAAAACAGATTATAGCGCACTAATTCAAGAATGACATTTATCCTGCAAGGCTAGTTAACCACTTTCAGCCCTGGACCATTTTGCTGGCTTAAAGTGGTTGTAATCCCTTACAACCAACTTTGACCTACAGGTAAGCCTAGATTAAGGCTACACGGTTTAGGAGATATTTGCCGAAAGACAGGCACCGCTGTCTACGGTGCATGCGCCGTAGACAGCGGCGCGCAGGCGCACTGAGCGCGTCGCGGTCAACGGCGATGTGCCGTGAGTGGCGGCTCCCAAAAAATGACGGGGGTTTGGTCACACTATACGGTCATATAGTGCTAAGCCCACTTACTGTGACAAAGTACCCTTAATTAGTGGGTGCCCCAAAAAAGGTTACTCCAATCCACAATGGCTTATTTTTACCACCACTATTCCTTTATATTGGCTTTTAAAATTTACAAATGCTGCAAATTTAGAATTTGGATGAAGGGTTTAGCTCTGGGAAACAGTTTTTGAAAGATAAAAAGTGCATTTTATATACAACTATATGGATCAGACCAACATGAGGGACAAATGAGGGGGAAAGAGGGACACAGGGACATTGCTCCAAATCAGGGACAGTTGGGATCTATGGAGTATGTGACCTGTCCGGAGTGCGATTTGCACAGACAGAGCCAAGGGACACGACCGCTGGGTGGGTGCAGAGCTGAGGGTCCTTCCTTTCCTTGGCATTGCTTTACTTTCCTGAAGTTCACAGTCCACAATCTTTCCGGTGTGGGACTTGTCATGTTGTGTGGGACTTGTCATGCTGGTCTTTCCAGGGACATTGAAGATCGCAGTCTTGTACCCTCTGCAGTCCCATCCTGGCATATTTACTATATTGTCCTGTGCTCACTCAGTAACCTTTATCTGATATTTTCTTCTCTATTTGTGGGGTGCCTGTGGATTGCTTTGGATTTTTTGGGATTTTTTTTTGGTAATCAAAAGGAGCTTGAAAGTGTTGTAGAATGCACAGTGCGGCTTTGTGAGCAGTTTGGATGGAGTTGGGTTCAGTAGAGCTGATTTGGGTTTTTGGATCGAGGTACATTGCCCTACTGATACCATCCACTGCCCTACTGAAACCATCCACTGCCTACTGACACTGTTCACTGCCCTACTGACACCATCCACTGCCCTACTGACACCATCCACTGCCCTACTGGCACCGCCCACTGCCCTACTAACACCATCCACTGCCCTAATGACACCGTCCACTGCCCTACTGGCACCTTCCACTGCCCTACTGACACCGTCCACTGCCCTACTGACACCGTCCACTGCCCTACTGGTACCTTCCACTGTCCTACTGACACCGTCCACTGCCCTACTGACACCACCCACTGCCCTAATGACACCGTCCACTGCCCTACTGGCACCTTCCACTGTCCTACTAACACCGTCCACTGCCCTACTGACACCACCCACTGCCCTAATGACACCGTCTACTGTCCTACTGAAACCGTCCACTGCCCTACTGACACCACCTACTGCCCTACTGGCACCATCCACTGTCTAACTGACACCATCCACTGCCCTACTGGCACCATCCACTGTCCTGCTGACACCATCCACAGTCCTACTGACACCATCCACTGCCCTACTGATGCCGTCCACTGCTCTACTGACACCATCCACTGCCCTACTGACACCATGCCCTGCCCTGCTGTCATGTCCACTGCCTTACTGACACCATCCAATGCCGTGCTGTTTGACTGATTGTGTGTACAAAGTATGAACAGCGCTCTGTCATCTCACCACGACAGTCCCCTCCCCACTTCAGTTAGAACACACATGAGGGAACACAGTTAACCCCTTGATCGCCTCCTAGTGTTTAACCCCTTCCCCGCCAATGTAATTTACACAGTAATCAGTGCACTTTCATAGCTCTGATCGCTGTATAAATGTGAAAGGTCCCAAAAATGTGTCCAAATTGTCCGATGTGTCCGCCATAATGTCGCAGTCCCGATAAAAATCGCTGATCGCCGCCATTACTAGTAGCCACTACAATAATAAAAATGAGATAAATCTATCCCCTATTTTGTAGACGCTATAACCTTTGCGCAAACCAATCAATATACGCTTATTGTGATTTTTTTCTACCAAAAATATGTAGAATACCCATCGACCTAAACTGAGGAAAAAATATAGTAGAAGTTATTGTGTTGTTTACACGGTTTTGAGGCATTGTGACTTCTGAGGGAAAACATCACACAACTGTTCCTTGGAAATGTTAGGCAATGACACTTTCACAAGCCACCAGAAGTAACTGTATGATGTGTAGATCTGACCAAGACAAATGCCCCTTGCAATAAAAAAATAATAATAAATGAGTTAGGTAATAATATTTAGTCTGAAAGTGAAGATAAATGTATATACTTCCATGTGGTACCATTTCCATTGATCTATCGTACTTTGTGGAGAAGTTACGAGACATCATGGTCATCAGACACCCCCCTCCCTTGTAGGCAAATATACCCCCCGTGTGTATAAATCATTATTGTGAAATATCGTGAAAACTTTAGCCAACCAGAACCTTTATCACCTGTTTTCTAATTCATCTAATCAAATAATGTAAGAATTAGCACATTTTATCTCCGAGGTCAATAATTTCTCAAAATGTGTAGACCAAGACCAGTGTAGTTAATTAAAAACGTATATTGGGATAGGAGAAGGGTATGTAGCGCCGGCTCTTGAAGAGCACACACTATGTGTTTTTTTCTATTTAAAGTTCCTAGAACTGCAGTTTGGTTTTGGGTTTAATTATACCAAATTATGATTTCACTACCAGTCTAGCTGGATGGCACTGTGTTCTGCTTGGCCACAGGTGGCGTTGTCATCACTGGCAAGTGTGAGAACGCAGTTCAGCTGGGCGCATTGAGTGCCACTTTTTCTCGGAGCCAGCCCAGTGGGGAGTGTCATCTTGCTGTGCATTCTGGGAGAGGGTACTTAAGGTACTGACATCACGTGCTTCGGGGGTTTCCGGTGCAGAAGATCTTTCTGTCTGTTTGGTCCTGGTGCTCCTGACCAGCCCCCCATGGCTCTCATGGCCTGGGGTGCGGATCCATCCAATTCCGAGTCTCGGGGCTGGCTAGCCCAAGGCAAAGTAACTGGAGGGAGGAATCGGAGTTGGTCTGGTGCCGTTTCATCTGTGGAGAGGCCCAGCAACTGAGGAAGCAACCAGGGGAGGACTCTTCGGGAGAAGACCACGCTGAAGGCTGGCTTCTCAGAACGAGCCTGGAGGCTTAGTTGAAAGACCCCAAATGAATGTACACTCGTATGGTATCGCCGGACCGATTGCAAGATACTGGTACCGTATGAGGGCTCTCTAAATTTGTCTACATCCTTCAATTACTACAAGTGTTCTACAACAAGTCTGTGGCCAAGACTTTATTGAAATGTTCTATATGCAAGTCTGTGGCAGAGGCTTCGCTTTATCTGAACACTCTATCGGCTGCTAGGCCTAGTGAGAGGAGATCTATCCGGTAGCTGTGAGAATCCAGTTGTGAGTGGCTATTCGCTGGATTTCTATAGTGAGAGACTTCCTATTTTGAAAAGTTCCAAGAGTACCTGAACTTTCTACCTAAACCCTCATTGAGAGACTGTGTTTGTCTACTGCTTTTTTGCGAATGAAAATCCTTAGAGCGGATCCAGTTTCTACAATCCTTTGGGCCATCTACCTTGGGAAACCCCTAGACATACACGAGGTCAAGAAGGTAATGGTAAGCCCAACAAAACCAGCCGCTCCTTCAGGGGTCAGTGCTACAGATACAAAGTTCAGTAGTATTTTGAGGACACCTATCTTCCTCCTAGAGATACTGAGCACAGTCCTAGCAAATAATGGACTGAACGTGGCCGGGACACCATGAACAATGTCTATGGGGTAGTAGCAGCACACTCACTGATGTCCTTGGATAGTTGGATTCCTCCTTCCAATATCTTCCAGACACAACTCCAGTGAATTCTCTAGACCAGATCCCCAAAATGAAGTCTTTCAGTCACCTCAAGCAAAGCTCAGTAGAATAGACCCCCCAGCTAGTAAAGCTGGGACCTTGATGAGCAGTAGGAAAGGACAGCTGGACTACCCAGAAGGGTAGATAAGACCCTAAAGGGGGATAGGACCCCAAAATAGAACCAATGTGTTGTCAGCAGTGGTGCCCATTAAATAAAAAAAACACCTGATGATCACACATTGGTTCCATTTTGCATGGTTATAGTACAATCCCTTCACTTCTAATGGCTGTTTGGGATAAAAAAATAACCTTGTATCACCTGTCTCTGACTTCCTATATCTGATCTGCAACTTTAGTTGCGGCATTCCAGAATAGGGAAGACTTATCCTGGGGGATTCATAACTCTGTGACGAGTCTAAAAGACCTTTTTTGTATTACTGTGTAGAGCTCTCCGGCTCTCTAATGCCGCGTACACACGATCGCACATTCCGACAACAAAATCCTGGATTTTTTTTCCGATGGATGTCGGCTCAAACTTGTCTTGCATGCACACAGTCACACAGATCTTGTCGGAAATTTCCAAACGTCAAGAACGCGGTATCGTACAACACGTACGAGGAGCTGAGAAAAATGAAGTTCAATAGCCAGTGCGGCTCTTCTGCTTGTTTCTGAGCATGCATGGAATTTTGTGCGTCGGAATTGTCTACACACGCTTGGAATTTCCGACAAAGCATTTTGTTTTTGGAAAATTTGAGATTCAGCTCTCAAATTTTTGTTGTCGGAAATTCTGAAATCCCGAACGGCATCCTACAGGCATTCTGAGCCCTATTTGCTCCAAACTGGTCCCAAATTGTTCCCCACGGCTGTGGGAACATTCCAGGCTGGCATCCATGGGCGTCCGCAGGTAGGGGCAAGAGGGGTCAAGTGCCCCCCCCTGGAATCAGGGATCAGACCAGCACATTCAGCACAGTGGCATCGCTATGGGGGTGCAGGCAGCCAGCGAGGTGACACCATAAAGAAGCTATCAAGCCCCCCATCAGTGTAGTGTTACTGTGAGCTCTTTTCCCTGCTCAGTCCAGCAGAAAAGGAGAAAGGTGAGCTGCGAGCTGTCAGTTGTTTATTCCGCTCGCCGTCCCTTTCTCCAGTCAGGGAGAAGAGACGACGGCTCTCACTAGGTTCCCCACCCAGCTTCCTGCCCGCTCCATTCCTTCCCCATTGGCCATAACTGAGGGCCAATCAAAGGCGACTGGGAGAGGGGAGCAGAAAGAGAGCCACGATACCCAGCGCCAGACAGAGAGCCACGCTACCCAGCGCCACCAGAGAGATAGCCACGCTACCCAATGCCAGAGAGAGCCATGCTACCCAGTGCCAAAGAGAGAGCCACGCTACCCTTAGCCACCAGAGTGAGAGCCACGCTACCCAATGCCAGAGAGAGAGTCACGCTACCCAGCGCCACCAGAGAAAGAGAGAGCCACGCTACACAGTGCTACCAGAGAGAGAGCCACGCTACCCAGTGCCAGACAGAGAGAGCCACACTATCCAGGACCACCAGAGAGAGAGCCACGCTACCCAGCGCCAGAGAGAGAGCCATGCTTCCCAGCACCACCAGAGAGAGAGAGAGAGAGACACGCTACCCAGCGCTACCAGAGAGAGAGCCCCACTACCCAGTGCCAGACAGAGAGAGCCACGCTACCCAGCGCTACCAGAGAGAGAGACATGCAGCCCAACGCCACCAGAGGGAAAGACTGAGATACTGCCAGGGTACAGACATGCAACACTACTGACCACAGACACCCCCGGGGAACCCAGAGTGAGCGATCATCCAGCTGGAGGCATCACTGCTGTAGTTTCGCTGGGTCTGGTAAGAGGGCCTGTCGGCCATTATCCATTACTTATCCTAGGAACTGTACTACGCCTGCTGTCTCTGACCATGACAATGTGAAAATGACATTGTCGAAAAGGGACGGCACATGGGTGACCCTAAAATGATGCCCCCCCCCTGAAAAAAGTTCTGCGGACACCCATGCTGGCATCCATGGTGAAATACAGGCCATCCGTGACAGCATCGACAGCGGGACAGAGGGCCCGATACCACTGGCAAGATGGCACTGGGACATAGGCAGAACAGCATGACATGCTGCTGCAGCCAACTGTCGGTCTTCACAAGCAGCAAGCTGACATGGTGAGTGACTCTGCCCCTGCTAATAGAGACACACAGCCTAACTGGCTGCGGCCCCAGGACCCTCAAATGGACAGTGAGGATAGTTCCAGCCCAGGCTCCCCCTCCACTGAACCTACTTTAGCCACCATTATGCTTGCAATCCAGGACTGTAAAGCCTCACTCACTGCCCAGATAGCATCAGTCTGCATGGACTTTTTTCTCCTGAAGCAAGATGTACAAAACTTAAGGGACAGAGCAGGAGACGCAGAAGAACGCATTATCTCCCTTGAGGATGTTGTCCATCCCCTATCTGCCACAGTGAGGGATCATACCGGGGAAATGGTGGCCCTTCATGCCAAAATTGACGACTTGGAAAATCGTTCACGTAGGAACAACCTGCGATTCGTTGGATTCCCCTGAATGTGCAGAGGGCCCTCACCCCGAAAAGTTCCTTTATAAATGGCTGAGGGACATTTTTGGGTCTGAAGCACCTTTTCCCATGTGAATGAGCGTGCATATTGCACCCCTCTGCGCCCCCACCCTCTGGAGCACCACCCCGCTCCATTATTGCACGGCTCCTCAACTTCCAAGACAAGGTTGCTATCCTATATCTTGCCATGGAGAATGGCCCCTTAAAATAAAATCGCAATACCATTTCAGCGTACCCTGATTTCTCTGTGGATGTCCAGAGGCAACGCATCTCCTTCACGGCAATAAAGGCCCGACTACGCACAGAGGGTCTCTCCTACGCCATACTTTTCCCCGCCAAGGTGCGGTGCCATTCATGATGGTAAGGCACACTTCTACACCAACCCCAAAGAGGCTATGGCATGGCTCAATGACCGATATGGAGTTCCACTAAGGCACAGAGCTGTCTAATGCCTGAGGCTCTAACCCCTAAAATTCCCATCTACGTTTACCCTGAGCTGGACACGGATCCACCTTTTCCCCTACACACGGGAGTTCTTCTACTTTGCCCCTGCGGAATGGTCTGGGTTTCCATGAAGATATCCCACTCTTCCCTACAGCAGACCTGAGAAGAACTTATATCCTGTCACACTCAACCCTTACAGATCGGACTTCCTTCATATCATTAGATCTGAGCCCCCCCCCCCCCCCCATAAAATGTACTGGTGGTTTACTATGCAATTTATTCCATCTACTATTGAACTATGCTACTTCCCCCATAACCAGAACTGTTCAAGAGTCACTCTAGACTCCATTAAACCCTCATACCAGTTGGTGGCGAGGCCACAGGACAGTCCTCCCCCAGATCGGAGGCTGGGTTTTCAGGGTTTTTTAGTTCAGGGATCCAGGCTTGATATGTTGGGGTTGGCCGAGCAGGCAGGGAAGCAAAGGTTTTTTTTTCCTCTTTTTTGGGACACTGTCATTTTTGATTTTTTTGCATTTTTTGAGGTCGCTGCCCAGGACAGTTTATTGGTTCTTTCTGGTTTATACAATAATAGCTTGTGCCTATGTAGAGGCAAGAATATACAGTATGTTGTAAAGGCAATTGGGTATGCTCAAGATGGCACGGCCTATCAGGTTTTAAATGTGAATGCATTTACATTGCTATGTGACTATGGTATGATGTATAACTTAGAATGGCGAAGCCCTTAAAGATAGTGTCATGGAGCACTAGCGGTATGAATGCACCTCAAAAGAGGTCCCTAGTCAGGGGGGCGTGGCGACCGCCGACTGAGATGGCCGCACAGTGTTAGAGCTCCGCTCAGCTTCAGGGGAATCACCGGAATATCGCCTGATCGGACCCGGTTAAACACACCGCCGTCAGCCGCCACCGAACCGCCGTCAGCCTGGGCATCGGGAAGATGCGTAAGAAACATCAGGCACCGGCGAATATGCAGAAACTGCCGGCTTTTTTCCCGGCCGCATCCCGCGGACTTCAAGAAAATGGTGGCGGGAGACATACTGACAGGTCAGTGCAAAGTGCTCTAACGCAAACGCCGCCGACAACACATACGTCACAAACAAGAGCGACGGGAGAGGGAAACGAAGGAGACAATTCCGCCGCACAGGGAATGGCACACACCCGGAATAACAGCTCCAGCTCTACATCTTCCAGCCACTCTCCTACCACAAGAAGCCCTGTCAAATCCAAACCAAGGCTGGACCCTGAGATAAGTGCCCATGACAATAGATACTCCGCACTGGATATGGAGGTTAGTGGGGCATTAAATAGCGATGCAAATGTACAACACCCGGTGGACCAGTTTGCCATGTTTCCGACCACAGGCCAATCGGTGTCAGATACCACCCTAAAAGAAATGCTCATGTCGCTAAGAGCTTCATTACAAACCGACATGATGACATGCTTTCAACAATGCAGAGCAGATATCACTGATCTTGGGGACAGAGTGAATCAAGTTGAACTTAGAATGTGCGACGTCACCGCATCATTCAATGCACTAGTGGATTCCCACATGTCCCAGCAAGACTCCATCTCTAGAATACAATCCAAATTAGCTGACCTCGAGGACCGTTCCCGTAGGAATAATTTGAAGATCCGAGGTATACCGGAAAGTGTCGCAGCGCAACAGCTCCACACGTACGTTACCGACATGTTCCACGCCATAATTCCATCCTTATCTGCACTGGATTTGAAAATAGATAGGATCCACCGGGTGCCCAAGCCATCTTTCTTACCACAAGAGACCCCTAGAGATGTATTACTCAGGGTCCACTTCTTTCAAACCAAAGAACTTATCCTGGACGTTTTTCGTAAAGCGGATAATCTCCCGGAACAAGCAACGAATATCCAAGTTCTCCCAGACCTCTCACAACACACGCTACAATTGCGGCGCAACATGGCGACCTTTACTAAGGCATTGCGAAACCACAAAATTATATACAAATGGAAATACCCTGCAAAACTTATAGTCTCCCACCAAGGAGCTAACCACATAGTCAACACGTTAGAAGAAGGGTTAAAGCTCCTGCACCAATGGCAAATTTTATTACCAGATGCCAACCATGAAGCACCGCTTCAATTTAGAGCTCCGCCTGGCAAACTACAACTAGACTGGCAATCCAAGCCACAAGGACGCCCAAGCTCACACCGCACCTGAGCTCATGTCCTCAGGCTCCTCATCCAAGCTTACAGTAAGATTCCCCTGAAGCTTATGGTACCGTCCACCGTACCTTAGCTCCTACCGTTGGGCAGTTATACTGCCTGGTCCATTTGGACTCGTTTGTTCTATTTGTTTTTTAAATTTACTCACTGTTACATCTTCGTGTTTTTTTTTGTTTTTTTTCTTTCGTTTCTTCAACCGATAACTGAGCAACTATCCAACGGCTCCACTCATCTGGCAAATTTTAAATAAGAAAATGTGCATTACTGCTCACCTGAATGTTCAGCTTCCTGTTCGCCACTCCTGGCAATCGCATCAAACAAGAGTTGTCACAGAAAGACTGTTCTTCCTCATCGTTGACCCTTACCCAATCCACTACTATGTTTATGAACTATATATACTAATGATCCCATATTTTCGACAACAAGAGATGAAGCTTCACATACCATCTAACCAACGCAACTATCTTCTATCCCACCATCCAGCTGCTATGAATGACAGTTAAATTTTTAACAATAAACGCAAGAGGCCTCAACCACCCGGCCAAAAGAAGATCGCTTTGGAAGGAGGCTATTCAGCACAAAGCAGATATCCTGGCAGTTCAAGAGACGCACTTTCATCAATCAGCCACACCTAAATGCTCTCACCCAAATTTTCCGCACGTTTTCCTTTCATCCACTACAGCGAAGAAGAGAGGGGTAATGTTGGCAATAAGGGACACTGTGTCGTTTGAACTGAAAGACTCATTCATAGATCCAGACGGTCGTTTTATAATACTGGTTTGTATGATTGACAAGCTACCGATCACCTTAACATGCTTATATGCTCCCAACTCGCATCAACTTAAATTTCTTAAAAAGGTTCTCAAACACATAACAACCATGCGAGTGGGGAGTATATTAATTTGCGGAGATTTCAATATGATCCTAGATAGTGGTTTAGACACTTCTTCTCGAACTAAGCAACGTGGCCCGAACTTCCGGGATCTACTTATTAGAGAAGAATTGTACGATGTTTGGCGATGTTTGAATGCAAACGACAAATCGTTCACGTACTATTCCCCCAGGTACAACTCATATTCCAGATTAGACATGTTTTTAGTGGATAAGGTGCTGCTGCAGAGAATTTCCCGCTCTACCATACATGACATAACATGGTCGGACCACGCTCCGGTGATCATACAGATGGAGAGCGGGGGAGCCTTTGCGACAGCACGTTTATGGCGATGTAATGAATACCTGTTTCATGATCCAAAATTTCAAAAAGACATCACACAGCAACTAGACGAATTTTTTAATTTCAATGTTCCTAACGCCACCAATTCCTTCAATAACTGGAACGCCCATAAGGCATATATCCGCGGTATACTTATTAAGATGAACTCCAGACTTTTCAAGGAACGTACTGCCAAAATTACAATTCTTGTTACGGAAATTAGGAAACTAGAGAAAGAAAATCAAAATACACCTACAGCAACATTAGCCTCGAAATTATCCACCGCACGTTCTCAATTAAGGGAACTTTTTAGCACTCAACACGAACAATTCATGTCCAAACTTAAACTAAATTACTATGCTAACAACAATAGAGCAGGCAGATTCTTAGCTAACCGGCTTAAAGAACGCAGATCTAAAACAGTAATCCCACATCTGTTCTACCCGGACTCTACTAGAAAAATAGAAAATCCACAAGACATCGCAAACGCTTTTGCGGACTATTTTTCATCACTATACAATTTGAAGGACGATCCCATAACCCCACAACCGAATAAAACAGATATTGATAATTTTATATCTAAATTGACACTCCCCTCAATTTCCGAATCCCAGCTGCAAGCACTAAACGAACCATTTTCCATGATTGAACTAGAAAGAGCTGTAAAATCTCTCCCTTTGAACAAAGCCCCAGGTCCAGATGGCCTTTCTAATGGATATTACAAAACCTTTAAAAAAATACTCTCACCACACTTATTAACAATATTCAACGAAGCCAGGAAGAAAGGTTCCTTTCCTCCAGAAATGCTCCAAGCATATGTAATTACCCTACCTAAGCCAGGTAAGCCCCCAGATGTCCCAGCCAATTTCCGTCCCATTTCCCTGTTAAATGGGGATATCAAAATTTATGCAAAATTACTAGCCAACAGATTATATGACCTTATCCCAGATTTAGTGAAACCAGACCAAACAGGATTTACTAAAGGTCGCCAGGCGTCAGATGCCACTAGAAGACTTCTAAATATAATTCATCATACGGAAAGTAGGAGAACGCCTTCTCTGCTTCTTTCAATAGACGCAGAGAAGGCGTTTGACAGAGTACACTGGGGGTATATGGAGGCGGTCCTGGAAAAGTTTGGATTCCAGGGCGATTCATTGACCGCTATATTAGCTCTCTATTCCAGTCCCTCAGCTAAAGTGTACACGTCGGGTCTTCTTTCAAAAGAATTTAAGATCACGAATGGAACACGCCAGGGGTGTCCGTTATCACCATTCATCTTCAACTTAATGATGGAGCCTCTGGCGGAGACCATTCGTAGCCATCCCCACATTTCAGGTTTCAAATTTCACAAGACCACTCATGTCATCAACCTGTTTGCTGATGACGTGATCCTCCTTCTTACCAATCCTACGGTTTCTCTTCCATTTTCACACGATATTTTAAACCATTTTGGTACCCTGTCTTATTATAAAGTAAACTTTAACAAGTCCGTAATCCTAGATCTGGGCGTTAACCCCCATGCTAAGCTACACTTACAAAAAACTCTTCCTTACATCTGGGCAAAGGACACAATACCATATCTAGGTGTTCACCTATCAGCCAACATCTCAAAAATTGCAGACACAAATATTAAATATTTGCTTACAGACATACGGAAAACTATGACTAATATGTCTAAAACCGAATTGTCATGGGCAGGCAAAATAGCATCTTATAAAATGATCATTCTCCCTAAAATCCTATATGTGTTTCGAACGCTTCCCATCCCCTTCAAGACATCTCACTTTTCTGAACTAAGCAGTTCCCTCAAAATGTATATTTGGCAAGGAAAAAGAGCACGCTGCTCGCACAAAGTTCTAATACAACACAGGAAGGTAGGAGGGATGGGCCTCCCGGACATAAAGGACTACTATTGGGCCTCTATTTTAGCTCAAGCCAAACATTGGTTTCACACTCACTCTCCCCCGTTATGGGTTAATATAGAATCTACTGTTAACAAAATCTACCCGTTGAGTCTTTTACTGCTTGCAGATATTTGGAAACCATTACCCTTAACATCCCTCTCCCCGACAACCAAAGTGACGTTGATGGCGTGGAGACAACTGTTAAGCCAACCTAAAACTAGTGCTTCTTCCTACACGACTGTACAAACTCCACTACAGACATTGGAAGTGCTACTCCCATACAGCCCCATCACAAAATGGACAGAACATGGGATAACATGGATAGAAGAACTCCTGGACAAAAATATTCCCTTACCATTTCAAACCTTACGAAACAGATTCGATCTGCCGGCTTCACACACATTGTTATATAGACAAATATATTCTTTCCTAATTAAAAACCCCCCACCTACAGTAGAAATTAACAATATAGTGTGGCGTTTTTATACTTGCAATCATAACAAGGACAAGGGCATATCTCTCATATATAACTTACTTCAAGCTAAAATGGAATTCACCAAAACCCCAGCGATTTTGTCATGGGAAAAAGATCTAGGGTCAAATTATGGGACGGAACAATGGTGTGAAATTTTCCGCTACAATTACAAAGCCACAAGGTGTATCAGTCACTGGGAATTAACACAGAAATTACTAACAAAATGGTATAGAACCCCATTTCAGCTTGCTAAAATGTTTCCTACACACTCAGCATTATGCTGGAGGAACTGCGGTAACACCGGGACGATCCTACATATATTCTGGCAGTGTAAAAACCTAACCAGTTATTGGAGGAAAATATTTACAATACTTGCGGACATCACAGGGATACTGCAAACGCCAACCCCGGCGTTGGCAATCATGCATTTGGGAATAAGCAATTACCCCACTCAATTTAGAAGTGTAGTGATCCACGTCCTAACTACTGCAAAACTAGTAATAGCCAGACATTGGAAAGACACAATCTCCCCAAATCCATCAGAAGTAATAGCACAAGTAAACCTCAACTATAATTATGAAAGACTCTTAGCACTTAGAACAGCCTCTTGTATAACTTTCGACAACAACTGGAAATGTTGGAAAGATTGGTATAAACGTTAAAATATTTACTCCTTCCCTTTCTATTCCCTTACATAAACTCCCCTCATGGCTTCCATAACAAAGATCTTAATATAATAAGATTGGGTCATGTAAAGAATATATCTGTTGATTTGGTGGAAAGTTTGGTTGTCAGGAATGCACTATATCCTGTAGTTTAATATGTTTTTCTTTTTTCTTCCTTTTGTTTTGTTGTTTTGTTGTTTGTCAGTATATTACACTCTCCTCCCGGACCGGACCCTTCTTGCGCAGCGTGATCCCGGAAGGGGCACAGGAAGGGACTGGTTAGGGAAAATCGACAAGTACCACCGTTGGTGCAGGTCTATAATAATGAATCCTATCGGTTCCTAGCCGATTATTTCATCTTGGAAAGCGACTGAAAAATAACATGATTGTATGTTACAATGCCAACAATGTTCATGTATGTTCTTATCATCATTGAATTGTAATTGAAAAACTCCAATAAAAATTATATTAAAAAAAAAAAAAAGAGGTCCCTAGTCTTTTCAGTTTTAAAAAAAATGGCATCCCCATATTATCTGCCTCCAAGAGACTCACCTGACTGGCACTAAAGTGAGAACCCCTAGGCATCCATGGTTGGCTCAATCTTATCATTCCACCCACACAAACTACTCCAGGGGGGTATCCATTTTACTAGCTAAATCTCTTCCCACTGAAACTTTACAAGTTAACACAGACCCAGATGGGAGATTTATTATACTTACCTTACAAATTTCCTCTGTGACGTTTACTCTCGTGAACATTTATATTCCTCCCCCATTTTTGGTGGAAGTACTGTCCAAATTGTCACTCCAGCTGTTGACCAGACCCCCTGGACCAATACTTTATGTGGAGGACTTTAATGCCCTATTAAACCCAGGCGTGGATCGCTTGGGGGGTGGTGGCAGATCCTTTCCCTCTCTTTTGGACTGGATGTAGATTTATGACCTTACAGAGATATATAGCGATGGAAGCATCCAGACGTGAGCCAGTATGCTTGCCACTCGGATTCTTTCCACACCATGTCTCGGATTGACATGGCATTTGCCATGGCGGATACTCTTCCCATTGTCACTGTAGCTACTTACCTACCCAGAGGAGTCTCAGACCATGCTCCTCTCTCTGTGGATCTTGCCCTCCTCCCGGGTTCGGGCCCTGCCATTTGGCTTCTGAACTCTTACTGGCGGGAGGACGAGGTAGTGCAGGGGGAGTGTATGAAGGGTATTACGGAATACTGGAAGGACAACTTGGGAACAGTAGACCTCCTCCACGGAATGGGAAGCCTTTAAGTCCACACTGAGGGGCACCTTTTATGTCCATCACTGGAGTCATACGGAAAAATAATAGGCAACTTACGGGGGAAACTAGAAACTACCATGATACAAGCAAAATCTGCCTACGCCTCTAACCCGGCCCCTGATACAAGGGACAAGTGGCTACAGAGATGCAGGGAGTATGAACTCCGTCTGCTAGACCTTACACAAAAATGCATGTTACACACCACTCAAAAATCATTTGAGCACAGTAACAAGGCTGGACGTCTCTTGGCATACCTGACCAGACCCGATCGCCCCTCCATATCCATCTCTCGTATCCTTACCATACAGGGCCAAATCAGTGACACTCCTGGAGATATAATGTAGACCTTTCTACATTTCTACAAAGACCTATATACCTCCAGAACTGACTACACCGAACCAAAACTAAATGACTACCTAGCCGATAAATCTCTCCCCTCCCTTACAACTGTGTAGAGAGATGAGTTGGAGACACCTATCTCAGTTGAAGAGATTGCAGTAGCCGTTTCACAAATGCCTGCTCACAAAACCCCCGGTCTGGGTGGCTATCCAACTGAATGGTACACACAGTTTAAAGATTTACTATGCCCATTTCTTCTATGAACATACAACGAAGCTTTGGATATCGGGGTCCTCCCTCCAACTATGCTAGAAGCATTGATTATACTTTTACTAAAGCCCCACGAGGTCCCAATTAAATGTGAATCATACCGCCCAATATCCCTCATAAATATGGATGTTAAGATCCTGGCCAAAGTGTTGGCAAATAGTTTAAATGCTGTAGTTACGACTTTGGTCCATAGTGACCAGGGGGGCTTTATACCTGGAAGGTCCACCAGAATGAACATCCGCAGACTGTTCCAAAATCTGCAGTACCCGCATGACTGTCCCCCCACATGAGCCATAGTATCCCTTGATACATGCAAAGCATTCGACAGTGTGGAATGGCCGTACCTCTTTCGGGCTTTGGCCCCCGCATGGTGGCGTGAATAAAACTCCTATATGCTTCCCCGAGTGCCCGTATCCGGGTTAACTCCTCTGTCACAGAGTCCTTCTCAATCACTAGGGGCACTAGACAGGGGTGTCCATTGCCCCCCCTAATCTTTGCCCTGGCCATGGAACCGTTAGCGGTACATATCTGCTCTTCTCCATCAATAAAGGGGCTCCCCATTGCCACCATTGATGAACGAATCTCGCTCTATGCGGATGACACCTTGGTGTACCTGGCAGACATCAATGTGTCACTCCAATCACTGTTATCTGAGATCAATAAATTTGGAGACTACTCTGGCTTCAGGGTGAATCGGGACAAATCCAGTCTTTTTCCCTTGGACTCAGACGCAATTTCTCAAATCCACCCGGACTCTAATCTGCAGGTGGTGTCCTCTTTTAGGTATCTAGGAGTTCTGGTGCAGACGCCTCTATCCACTTACATTATCAATAACCTAGACTCGCTACTAACTCGCTTAAAGGAGAAAACTAAACAGTGGATGGACCTGCCCCTAGATCTTATGGGGAGGGCAAATACCCTTAAAATGATCTATTTACCAAAATGACTATACATCTTGGCTAACTCCCCATGCAAAATACCTAAATCTATTTTCAAACGTATAGACATGATCTGTACAACGTTCCTGTGGAATGGCAGATCCCCTAGAGTGGCACTTGAGACACTAAGGTTGCCAACACACTTGGCAGGCTTGGCATTTCCAAATTTCTTTCTGTACTCTCTAGCATCTCAGTTGGTGCATGTCCATGATTGGGTACACCCAGTAGCGGCAAATGCTTGTACCACCACTGAGGGAGCTATTGCGTCTTGCATGGAAACCCTTCACAATATTGTTTATAGGGGCAAAGTCCCACCTCGCCTTGGCACCCAGGCCTGTACTGGCCATCGGGACTAACAGGAGATTCCCGGTGGGCCGATTGGCTCAGTGGGCCGCTGGGCCGGTTTTCAGTTTGAGTTATATTGTGTTTTTTATTTTTAACGCCGGTGGCGGCCGGGGCTGCGGCTCCGCTACAGCACCTGGGCCGGCACGCAAGTACCACCCCCTGATGACGCTGCCACTCACTCCCCTAACCTTACTGGCAGCCTCCTTGTCCCAGTGCCGTGACGTCACACACGGACGGAGGGCGGAGGCGGCCCGGGGATATGGGAGGAGCCCGCGCTTAGCTGCTTGGCCTGGAAGTGAAGAGAAAGCGCCGCCGAGGAGGAACGAGAACATTGCTCCAGACAGCTCCAGAACTCCACTCCAGACAGCAGCACAGACAGGGTCAGTGTCCAGGGACAAAGAAATCCATCACCTCACCAGTGTCATCAAGTAAGCACTAAATAAGATAATCAACTGCAGGCTGCATGTCTATGATATCTGTAATGTGCAGCATGGCGGGGGGAGGGGGTAGGGGTAAATGTACTGCCACTTTCCACGGTAATTGATTAATAATTTAATATCACTGTCCACGGTAATTGATTAATAATTTAATGTCACTGGTCATGGTAATTGATTAATAATTTATTGTCACTGTCCATGGTAATTGATTAATAATTTATTGTCACTGGTCATGATAATTGATAATTTATTGTCACTGGTCACAATAATTGATTAATAATTTAATATCACTGTCCACGGTAATTGATTAATAATTTAATGTCACTGGTCATGGTAATTGATTAATAATTTATTGTCACTGTCCATGGTAATTAATTAATAATTTATTGTCACTGGTCATGATAATTGATAATTTATTGTCACTGGTCACAATAATTGATTAATAATTTATTGTCACTGTCCACGGTAATTGATTAATAATTTATTGTCACTGTCCACAGTAATTGATTAATAATTTAATGTCACTGGTCATGGTAATTGATTAATAATTTATTGTCACTGTCCACGGTAATTGATTAATAATTTAATGTCACTGGTCATGGTAATTGATTAATCATTTATTGTCACTGTCCACGGTAATTGATTAATAATTTATTGTCACTGGTCACGATAATTGATAATTTATTGTCACTGGTCACAATAATTGATTAATAATTTATTGTCACTGGTCACGGTAATTGATAATTTATTGTCACTGGTCATGGTAATTGATAATTTATTGTCACTGGTTATGGTAATTGATTAATAATTTATTGTCACTGTCCACTGTAAATGATTAATAATTTAATATCACTGTTCACTGTAATTGATTAATAATTTAATATCACTGTCCACGGTAATTGATTAATAATTTATTGTCACTGGTCACGGTAATTGATTAATAATTTATTGTCACTGGTCACAGTTATTGATTAATAATACATTCTTTTGCGCAATTGCGTATAGTTTTATATACTGTTTTTGTGTGTGTTTGCAAAATTAAAGTGGGCCGGTCTGGATGAAGTCCAGGGCCAAATTTTTGTCCCAGTCCAGCCCTGTTGGCACCTCTATGCTGGCTACATCCCTGTCATTGTTCCCATACAGCACTACCAAAATAACATGGCATACATGGTCGGTATCCCCCAATAAACCTCTATGGTTCAACCCCACCCTACAGGAACTCCTTACCCTACCCTAAATGTTGGTACTTTAAAGGGGTTAAATATCTCTGTCACCTATACACTGCACAAGGCTTTAAATCTCTCTATCAGCTCAGACTTGACTTTGACTTGCCACGCTCCTACATACTTAATCAATGTATTATCATCTGTCTCTCAACTGCATGAGCTCAGTATTTGTATGGGATGCTGTATGCCAATCACTGCCCAAGTTTTGTTTGGCAATTGCGTATTGTTTTTTGTTGGTCTGTTGGTTTATCTTAAACCTAATAAAAATATCTTTAAAAAAAAAATATACGGAGGGTGCACCAAGCTTGTGTAGCACAGTTAGGTATTTCTCACTGTCATACCCCCTCCCCCCACACTATCCTCCTGTACAAACTGTCCACTGCCATACCCCCCCCCCCACTTCTCTCCTGCACCCACTGTCCATGGGCATATTCTCTATACTCCTCTCCTGCACGATCTGACCACTGTCATACTCTCCACACGCCTCTCCTTTATATACTGTTCAATGTTGTATCCTCCACACTCCTCTCCTCTCCTGTACATACTGCCTACTGTCATACCCTCCACACTCCTCTCCTTTATCCCTTTCATGACTAAGCCTATTTTTGACATTTGGTGTTTACAAGTTAAATCCATATTTTTTGCTAGAAAATTACTTGGAACCCCTAAACATTATATATATATATATATATATTTTAGCAGAGACTTTAGAGAATAAAATGGCGATTGTTGCAATATTTTATGTTAGACATTATTTGTGCAGCGGTGTTTTAAACGCAAGTTTTTGGGAGGATTTACACATGAATTAAAAAAAAAACGAAACAGTAAAATTAGCCCAATTTTCATACTCTCCACACTCCTCTCCTTTATATAATGCTCAATGTTGTACCCCCCCCCCCACTCCTCTCCTGTACATACTGCCCACTTTCATACCCTCTACACTCCTCTCCTGTATAGAATGGCCACTGTCATACCTCCACACTTCTCTCCTGTACATACTGCCCACTGTCATACCCTCCACACTCCTCTCCTGTATATACTGCCCACTGTCATACCCGCCACACTCCTCTCCTGTATATACTGCCCACTGTCATATCCTCCACACTCCTTTCTTGCACCCACTGTCCAAGGTCTTACCATCCACCACCCTCTCCTGCACCCACTGTCATACTCCCCACACTCCTCTCCTGTACATACTGTCCCCAATATACATCTTTGTATCTTTCCTGCACCCACTGCCCACTGTAATACTCTCTACACTCCTTTCCTGCACTCAATGTCCATGGTCATAGCCACCACAGCCCTCTCCAACACCCACTTTTCATTACATGCCCCAAATTCCTCTTTTGCATCCACCCTCTTTGTCATACCCTCCACACTCCTCTCCTGTACATACTCTCCATTGTCATACCCGCCAGGGTCCTCTCACCTTTCATACTTTTATGTCATCTTCTTATATCTCTTGCCTCTTCTTCTCTCCTCCTGTCTACCTTTATATCTAACCCAATTTTTTCTTTCATTTGTCTTCCTCATTCTCCTTCCTCCTCTTTCCCCTTTCTATTTCACTTTCTTCCTCTCACTCTTCCATCTCCCATCCGTGGTGGGAGGACTTCTCCATGGCCGGTCTTACCTCTACTAGTCTGCAGCAGATGGAGAGAAGAACCTTCCTCCTCCTCGGAAAATTTCAGAGTAACAAATGATGACTAAATTGTATTCTTTTTTTTTTTTTTAAAGTATTTTTTATTGAAATTTTCAAGAATAAGTACAAAAATAGTAGTTGAATAACAAAATAATATAGAAAGAAAAGTAGACATTTCGGTCGCTTCACGCGAATGTATAACTCAAACAATGGAATCATACATCTATTATTGATTACATACGTATGTTCTACAATGAAACAGAACAGTTGCATAAGATCCATTACGTCAGTCATAAATCAAGATAAGCATTAGCAAAGCCAAAAACTCTATCATTCTCAGTTAATTTTTAAACATTTTCATAAACGTCAATCTGAAACAAATGGGAATACTCTTTTTACATTCTAAGGTCTGGGCGCTACTGAAGCATTTAACTTAGGTACTTTTACCATATCTATCCCAAAGGGCCCACTGATCAAGGGCCTTCCTGTAGTTGCCCTCCCTCCACGCCATTGTTTTTTCGTATGTGCATGAGTCTGTGACCAATTGTAAAACCTCTCTGATCATTGGGGGGGATGAAGATTTCCAATGACGGGCTATGACTAACCGTGCAGCACATAATATATGCAAAACTATAAATCGACAGCTACCTGGATAAATGTCTAGACCAACACTTAGAAGAGCTTGTGCAGCGGTCAGCTTGTTTAGTATACCTGTTACACCCGCTATCAGGTTTGAAATTACCGCCCAGAAACTTCTTAAAGATAAACAAGACCACACCATATGTTCCAGGTTACCTACTAATCCACACCCTCTCCAACAGAGATTGTTCTGTTTTTTGTCAAATTTTGCAATTATGTACGGAGTCTTGTACCATCTGAGCAATAACTTTTGCGTGGTTTCTTTATAATTTGCGCACTTTGTAAGTTTATTGTTGTATCTTATGGCTTGAAGCCATTGTTCTCTCGAAATGTTTATTTTCAAATCTGACTCCCATTGTTGATATTTTCTAGGAATTTCTAAGAGTTTTTTACTATTGAGCAGGGTATAAAAGCATGAGATACCTTTTTTCCTAAGGGGACCAGTTGCCCAAAATTTTTGTATTTCCCAAGGAATACTAGTTACAACGGAGGAAGATGTTCTCAGAGTAGATGATATTCTGGCGAATGTCAAAAACTCTGCGGGCGGTAAAAAATATTCAGCTTGTAGTTGAGTAAAAGATTTCAGTGATTGCTTATCATAAAGATCTGCTACCGAAGAAATCCCTGCCTTTTCCCAATTGTGGAGATTCAAGTCTGTCATATTCAAAAGCAAACAATTGATGTGGAACTGTGGTGGAACATGTTTGACATAGGGATTTTTGACTTTCAGGAAGTAGACCCATGCATTATGGGTAGCCTGAATTAAGGGGTGATTAACACAGTTAGATAGGTGTGAAATTGTTGTGGACCCCAAGAGATTGTGTATTAACCCCTTCTGTACATACGTTTGCTCAGCTCTGCACCAGTGCATTGGGGCCGAAGAGTCATACCATGCCGCGGCTTGTGAAAGTATAGCCGCCACATGATAATCCTTTAATAATGGGACTCCCATATCCCCTGCCTCTCTATGCTTGGTAAGTAACTTACGATGACATCTAGCCTTTTTACCGTCCCATAGATATTGGGATAGAGCAGTTTGCATTTTAGAATAGAATGAGGCTGGCACTAGGATAGGGAGTGTTCTAAAGTAATATAATAATTTAGGAAGTAAAATCATCTTATATGTCGCTAATCTTCCTGACCACGATAGATAGAAACGTTTTAGTTTCTCCATTTCTTGCGTAAATTCCGCAATTAAGGGTTCAAAATTGGCAAGGTAAAGTTGGGAAATATGTTTCGTAATGGAAATACCCAGATAAGGAAAGGATTTCTCCACCCATGTGAATGGCAAGGAATTTTTCAATGCGAGTTCCAACTCCGGGGGCAAGGCTAAACCCAAAATATTGGATTTAGATTCGTTTACTTTGTAATAGGAAATCGCATGAAACTGAGAAAGCATGTCTTGAATGTACGTGAGTGACTGAATAGGATTGGATAGTGAGAGTATAATATCGTCCGCAAATAATGTGATGGTATGTTCTTCCCCTCCTATAGGTATACCGCTAATTTGTGGATGTTGTCTAATTGCTTCCGCTAACGGTTCCATCATGAGCACGAAGATTAAAGGCGACAAGGGGCAACCTTGGCGCGTGCCGTTAGTTAAAGAAAATGATTCAGAAAAAACACCCTCTGTGTACACCATGGCTGACGGATTTGAGTATAGTGCTGTGATGGCGGATTTGATTAGCCCCTTAACACCAAATTTATCTAGTACATTCGACATATACCCCCAGTGGATCCTGTCGAATGCCTTTTCAGCATCTAATGACAGGAGAACCGAGGGTTGACTGGCAACGTTTGCATTATGTATAATATTAAGAATGCGTCTCGTAGCATCTGTGGATTGTCTGCCTTCTATAAATCCCACCTGATCTTGTTTGATAAGATGGGGGAGAACCTTTGCCATTCTATTCGCGACAAGTTTTGCATACAGCTTAACATCCGTATTTAATAGTGATATGGGTCTAAAATTTTGGGCACAATTTGGTTCCTTTCCTGGTTTTGGTAAAGTAATAATTGTTGCTTGCAACATTTCTTCAGGAAAGGAGGCTAAGGAGGCAGCATCCTGGAAGACCCTCAGAAGGTATGGGACCAATGAGTCTTTGAATTGTTTGTAATATTCGGGGGAATAACCATCTGGACCTGGCGATTTTCCGTTGGGAAGTTTAGCTATAGCGTCTTTAATCTCAAGCTCAGTAAATGGGGAATTTAGCATGTCCAAATCCTCAGGCTTAACCACCGGTAGTATGATATCCGATAAGAAAGAGTCAATTGAGGTCAAAGACGGTTGAACAACATTAGTGTCTCTTCCAATGTTGTATAGGGCCTCGTAATAATCTTTAAAAGTGTCAGCTATTTCTTTAGGGTTAATGTGTTTCATCTTGGTCTTATGATGAGTTAAAAAAGGGATTTTTTGTTTAACAATTTTATCTTTCAATTGATTAGCTAACAATTTGCCTGCTTTGTTGCCGTGCATGTAAAAATTCGCTTTAAGTTTATGTAAATTTCTGGTATGTTGGGAAATTAGTAGGTTTCTGAGCTCCTCTCTCGCTTTATAAAGCTTGGAGCTGGTGTCCGCCGTAGGCGACAGCTTGTTTAGAGAGTCTAAACGTTTAATTTCGTTCAGTAATTCTTCCAGACTATGCCTCCTTTTCCTCCGCAAATCTGCACTATGTTTCAACAGGATTCCCCGCATAAATGCCTTGTGGGATAACCACAAGGTAGATGGATTCACGTCAGGTTTGTCATTAAAGTGAAAAAACTCCTTGATGGAGTTATTCAAGTCCGATGCAAGCGCCGGGTCCGCAAACAGTAGGGTGTCATTACGCCATCTGTTTGCTCTAGTAGTAAACTGTTGAGTGCCCACTGTCACAGATACCGGCGCGTGATCGGACCATGAGATTTGACCTATGTCTGAGTATGATATTTTTTGCAATAGGAACTTGTCCACTAGAAAAGTGTCTATTCTCGAGTATGACAGATGTACTTTCGAATAAAAGGAAAAATCTCTTTCATTTGAATGCTGACATCTCCAGACATCGAACAGGTCATTTTTACACATAAAGTCGTTTAAGGAAGATCTAACCGCCCCTCCGCCCCCAGATCTAGAAACGTCCATCTGGGGGTCGGCAACGACGTTCAGATCCCCACATAATATCAGATGACCATACAGATGAAGTTTCACCCTTTTCCACAGTTTGTGCAAAAAAACTAACTGGTGGCAGTTAGGTGCATATGCATTAACGATAGTATAGGCAACTCCCCCTATTTCACACAGTAAAATAATATACCTGCCCTCTTCATCACTGTAATGAGCTTTGTATTTAAATTCTACTGACTGTTTGATTAGTATAGCTACACCTTTTGTTTTAGATTTGGCACAGGCTAGGTAACAATGGGGAAATTGACTATGAGACAAGAGAGGGTGCCCTTCGTCTTTAAAATGAGTCTCTTGTAAACATAATATATCACACTTTTGGAATTTGGCCTCTTTCCACACCATATGCCGTTTAAAGGGGATATTTAGACCATTAACATTTAGGGACGTGATTTTAAACGCCATTGTCTTACACCGGGCGATAGAGCAAGAAGGGGAGTTAAACTCTCGATATTCAGGAAGGAAACACTTAAATTATCGTGTAAGCAGTAAAGTCTTAGCGAGAGAGAACAATGCTAATGGTAACAACAATGAGTCTCAACACTCTACTCGGAGGGATAGCAACCCCAGTGGTATGTATCACCTATTCACGGTGAAAGTAAAATTTTGCCTTATAAGTAGACTGACAGAAATGTCTCAGTAGACCAAAAAGAAAAAAAAGTCACGATCCAGAAATGTCTGAAAAAGTACGGATGGGTAACAAAAGAAAAACTGAAGAACAGAGTTAAACACAGAAATGTGCCTTAGCACTCAGAATAAAAAGATGCGATTTCCAACGAAATCTGAACAGGTATACTCCTGCTTTTCTCGGGGGGACGATGAACTTGACCATAACGCCAGTACAACCCTCCGGAGCAGGAAAATGAAACAAAAATTGTGGGCACCAACTTGTAGCAAGTTCAGGTATGGCGATCAGGGGTACGCTTACCGTCCATTACCTCTTGTTGAATTTCGTTCTGACGAGGAACGATGTTCCACTTTTCTAGCAGTTGAATTCCTTCTTCCAGATTTGTGATCGTGTAGTCACGGTCTCCTCTCATCACCACCAATTTCGCCGGATATCTCCAACGATATGGAATTTTGTGATTCCTTAAGGGTTTAGTGATCGTCACCAGATTATGTCTGCGCTGCATTGTATGAGCTGAAAGATCTGCAAAAAAAGAAAGTCCTTGCATGGTGTCAGGCATTTGAGTTGCATTTCTGGTCGCTGCCATAAATTTTTCTTTAACATGAAAATAATGGATACGGGCTATAGTATCTCTTGGAAGTTGTTCAGGAATATGTCGGGGTTTCGGTAGCCTATGGATCCTGTCGATTATCAACTCTTCTTCGGTTAAATCTGGCAGTGCATCTTTTATCACTTTGCAAAAAAAGGATACCAGCTCCTGCGGCTTAACTGTTTCGGGGATCCCCCTTATCTTTACATTATTCCTTCTAGAGCGGTCCTCGAGGTCCGCTACCTTTGATTTCAGCCATTGAATATCATCGTCACGGTCATTATGTGCGTCCACCATTGCATTGAAAGTGTCAGTGAATTCGCCCATTTTATTCTCAATATGGGACACTCTGCTGCTGACCTTTTTAACCTCTGATTTGCACTGTTGGACTAATTGTAACATATCGGTATGTATTGCGCCTCTCAGAGTTAGCAACATCTCCTTCATAGTGGAGTCCATAACTGGGGCATTAGTGGTGGGGAAGGCCGCAATGGCGTCTTTAAACTCTAAAGTATCATCTAGTGCTGCATCTTTACCTTCAGAGTCTGAGCCTGCTGGGGATGTATCTGTCAGTTTCTGCCTTGCTTTGGCTGGGCTATTAGAAGCAGACGAGGCTCTGGAATCCGGAGAACGCTGAGTACGCTCTGTTGCTGGAGAGCCATCTCCTCTCCATCCCCTTCTGGCCTGCGGGGAGGACGGACGTGCCGCGCTGGAACTATGGCCGGCGCCATCTTGGCTGACGGCGCGGCCTGCTCGGGCGAAAAAGTTTGTTAATTTACCGGGTTCTCTCCGGTCTTTACGTTTCCTCGGCATTGTCGGGACGTTCAGCGGTACCTCCGTAGTTAGATTATGGGAGAATTCGGTGCCCCACGTCGTTCGGCTGCTCTCCGGAAGGTAGACTCGGCGGGAGCTACTCGCTTACACAGCCATCCACTCCGCCGGCCGGCTCCGCCCCCCTAAATTGTATTCTTACCTTAACTTACACAACTATTATGGTAACAAATCGACTTCCTTCCTGCAGGTTTCTTGTGAAATTGTTTTTTAATCAGGTAAGAAGCCGTCCCCAAACTAAAATGCCATCAGTGGGTATTTGTCCCTTCCAGTTGTCTATATTCTTGTGTTTTATCCTCGCTGTAGAAGTAGGAAAGCTGGCGATTGGTTCTTCTGCCTTTAGCAGCAAAGACCGCAAGTTATTATTTCCATCTGCTGATGTGAGGATCACAAGGAGAAGAACGTTTTGGGGTATATTTATTATTGTTGTTTCCCAAG
Source organism: Lithobates pipiens (assembly GCF_037356315.1). NCBI lineage: Eukaryota > Metazoa > Chordata > Amphibia > Anura > Ranidae > Lithobates > Lithobates pipiens. Next base: position 6,199,921 of record NW_027507871.1, on the reverse strand, counting down.
ATTTTGGGAATTCTGGAAAAGGGGTTCCCCCGTGACATCACTGCCCATACTGGATATTATTCCAGATATACAGTAGCAGGCATGTACTGGCCATTGGGACTACAGGGAGTTTCCCGGTGGGCCGATGGCTCAGTGGGCCACTCTGATGCAAGGGGGCTGCAGATGGGACACTCTGATGTAAGGGGGCTGCAGATGGGACACTCTGATGTAAGGGGGCTGCTAATGAGACACTCTGATGTAAGGGGGCTGCTGATGGGACACTCTGATGTAAGGGGGCGCTGATGGGACACTCTGATGTAAGGGGGTGCTGATGGGACACTCTGATGTAAGGGGGCGCTGATGGGACACTCTGATGTAAGGGGGCGCTGATGGGACACTCTGATGTAAGGGGGCACTGATGGGACACTCTGATGTAAGGGGGCGCTGATGGGACACTCTGATGTAAGGGGGCGCTGATGGGACACTCTGATGTAAGGGGGCGCTGATGGGACACTCTGATGTAAGGGGGCGCTGATGGCACACTCTGATGTAAGGGGGCGCTGATGGGACACTCTGATGTAAGGGGGCGCTGATGGGACACTGATGTAAGGGGGCGCTGATGGGACACTGATGTAAGGGGACGCTGATGGGACACTCTGATGTAAGGGGGCGCTGATGGGACACTCTGATGTAAGGGGGGCTGGTGATGGGACACTCTGATGTAAGGGGGCGCTGATGGGACACTCTGATGTAAGGGGGCGCTGATGGGACACTCTGATGTAAGGGGGTGCCGATGAGACACTCTGATGTAAGGGGGCGCTGTTGAGACACTCTGATGTAAGGGGGTACTGTTGAGACACTCTGATGTAAGGGGGCGCTGTTGAGACACTCTGATGTAAGGGGGTGCTGTTGAGACACTCTGATGTAAGGGGCTGCTGATGGGACACTCAAAATGTAAGTGGGCCGGTCTGGATGAAGTCCAGGGCCAAATTTCTTTCCCAGTCCAGCCCTGTACAGTAGGCAATAAATGTCTCAAATTGTAAAGCGCTATGTAAACTGTTGGCGCTATATAAATCCTCTATAATAATAATTTCTAGCACTTTTGCCTTGTAACTCTGGGGTCCTGGGTTTAACTTCCGACCAGGACACTATCTGCATGGAGTTTGCACATTCTCTCTCTGCTTGCGTGGGATTCCCCCAGGTACCCCCATATCCTCCAAGAGTCCAAAGACATGCCGGCAGGTTAACAAGCTCCTTGACTATTGTATAACTGATGTGACTTACTGACCCAACATTTTCCTTCTTAAAAAACTGCTACGCCCCTCCCCATCTATTACCCCAGAAATTGAGACCACACCCATCTGGAGTAAAACATGGCCGTAGCAGCCAATTCTCTTTATTATCAAAAATATTCAAACAATTAACATAAATAACATAAATAACATAAATTAACATAACTAAATCAGGTACTAAGGCACTTCCTACATAGCAACTCCTCCCCGTTGGTCTGTGCTAGGATAACCCACCAATCACCATAAACCATTAACGGCACTGCGGTACCCAAACTATAACGGACCTCAAGCTGACAAACTAACTCAGAGGCCAAACACTGCCCGCAGTGCACCTGATCACCCACTGTAGCTAAACTACTGTTAGCTATATCACCAACCGACGGGTACTATAACACCGATAGGCCCCGAACTCTTCCATCCCTGGGGTAAAATCCTTCATCTGCACAGACCAACCACATGCCACAGCAAGCAAGGGGAACACCTTACCCTTGCATGCCCTGCCACACCCTCACAGCTCGCTGGATCCCGTCCTGGATCCCCAGGGACCAAATATCGGTACCCACATCGTTCAGGTGAACCCCATCCCTCTTCAGGTAGCGCCAGGTGTCCACTTCCAATTCAAGATGCCGGATAGCCAAACCCCCATTCCTGACGACAAAACCACTAACTTCCTTATTGACCTTTTTTCGGGCCCTGTTCAGCTGGTCTATCGACCTTGCGAACCGCCATGCTGTTCTGGCCACCATGTCAGACCACACAATAACCATGTGTGGAAAAGCAAGGCGTAGCTGCCAAAAATCGAACTTGATCTCCTTGATGAGATCCAGCATGGTCTTGACCCCCAGGTCATTGCCACCGACGTGCAGCACCAGCACATCCGGAGGCCCGTCCCAGCGGGCAAAACGGTGGACTTCCGACACCGCCCTGCCCCACAGCATGCCCGGCAACCCCAGCCAGCGTATCAATGCCTCTTGCCTAGAAAACCCAAGCTGGCACCCCTCCAGGCGGGCATCTCCCCGTCTAGCCCCCCAACAAACATATGAGTGGCCCACTATCCACACCCTGCCCGGCCGGCCGCCTGTAAGAAAAGGAAGAGAAGAAAAAAAAAAAATATATACCCCCAACATCAATATAAAAACATACCAAAACACAAAGAAAAAACCAACAATCAACAATAAGCAGTCACTTATCCCCCACCCAGCACTTCACGCAACCAACAAATGAGGGCGAACGTACAACCGAAACCTCCTGGATTCCCACCTCCCAATACGCTTAACCGCCGCCTCATCCAGACCCCACCGGACCGCCTCAGTGGCCGCCCCAATGTGGAAGGAATGTGAGGAAAACTTTTGCCCCCCCCAAACCCAAGGCCTGCAAGCATCGCTGAAAAATCGCAGAAAACTGGAAACGCGAGAGAAATTGCTCATCTTGATGCACCAAAAATGGCCCGGGGATCGCAGGGCGAACCGTCAAAATTTTTTGCACCAACCCAATCGGGCACAAGGGCGAACCCGGCAAGGCAAACACCTGCACCGACTTGCCCTTGCCCTGTTGATCCGTTTTTGAGCGGCATACCCGGATGGACAGCCTGTCCACCTCACACACCACCGCGTCCCAGCCCAAACCACCCTGCCGGCTCCGCGATGGGCTAACCAGCTCGCTAACCCGCAAAGCCCCAAAAAATGCCAAAGCAAAAGCCGCTCTGAACAAAACCACCTCGTATGGCGACGAACAGGCCCCCACCACCTGCTCCAACAACCGGCCCAAAAGTTCGAATGAAACCGGGCGCCTAGAATCCCTCCGGACCTGAGAACGCAGATAACCCTTCATGGCCTGACTGACCAAGAAATCCTTTGTCGCGTCCGGCAAACCCCTGAGCTTGAACCAAAACGCCAACCCAGCCAATTTTTTAGTAAGCCCGGATGCAGACACCCCAGCCTCAAAGTTCCTGGCCACAAAATAAACAACCAACAAGCGTAGATCCTGTTCCTCCTGACCCCCCGTGGCCTGCTGCATGAACGCAGCCCACTCACTCCACACCCTGCTGTATGCGGACCATGTCGCCTCGCTCACCGACCGCCGTATCCAGCCCGTTACTCGTCCAAGACAATCGTCCACAGCCATTCCGGACAAGGGACCCCTTGCTGTTCCGCCCCCGGTGCCAATTCCCGAAACCTGTGCCACTGGAAGCGAGACAAAGCATCAGCGATGACGTTCTCAATGCCTGGAAGGTGCACAGCATAAATAAACACATTCAACTGTAAGCAGCGCAACACAAGGTGCCTGAGCAACCGGACCACCGGCGGTGATGCCGCCGACACCTTGTTGATCACCTGCACCACCCCTAAATTGTCCCCATGAAAGCGCACCTTCAGATTCCGGAAAGCCTCCCCCCACAGTTCGACCGCCAAAACCACCGGAAAAAGCTCCAGCAGCAACATGTTTTTAACCAGGCCCGCCTCCTTCCACGCAGCCGGCCAAGGCCCGCGCTCCACTTGCCCTGAAAAAAGGCACCGAAGCCCGCCGACCCCGCCGCATCCGTGTACAGTTCCAGATCAAAGTTGCTGACCGGGCCCGACATCCACAGCGCCCTGCCGTTGAAATCAGCCAGGAACGCGTGCCACGTCGCAAGGTCATCCCTATGTGCCTTGACCAAGCGCACATAGTGCTTGGGCGAGGTGGCCCCAGCAGTACTGGCCGACAGCCGTCGGCAGAACACCCTCCCCATTGGCAGTATGCGACACGCAAAGTTCAGCTTACCCAGCAGCGATTGCAGCGGCCTAAGTTGAACCTTGCGTAATCCCAACATCCCGCGAATCTCCGCTTGGAGCGCCTGCAGTTTCTCCTCCGGCAACCTACACTCCATCCTCTCCGAGTCCAGCACAATGCCCAAGAAGCTAAACACCGTCCGCGGGCCCTCCGTCTTGTCCGGAGCCAAGGGAACGCCAAACTTGTCCGCAACGTGTTCCAGCGTAGCCAACAGTATCGCGCACAACTCCGAAGCAGGCGGGCCCACGCAGAGGAAGTTGTCCAGATAGTGGATCACTGAGTTCAATCCCGCGACGTCCCGCACCACCCACTCCAAGAAAGAGCTGAACCTCTCAAACAGAGCACACGATATGGAACATCCCATGGGCAGGCATCTATCGACGTAGAACCCCTACTGCCAATGACAACCCAGCAATCGGAAGCTGTCCGGATGGACCGGGAGCAGCCGGAAGGCCGCCTCAATGTCGGTCTTAGCCATCAATGCCCCCTTCCCATACTTCCGGACCCAAAAGACTGCCGCGTCAAAGGACGTATAAGACACCGCGCAAATCTCAGGGTCAATAGCATCATTCACCGATCCCCCTTTTGGATACGAAAGATGATGAATGAGCCGAAATTTATTAGGCTCCTTTTTGGGCACCACACCCAAGGGAGACACCACCAAATCTGGAATGGGCGCCGTCGGGAAGGGGCCGCTCATGCGCCCCAAAGCCACCTCCTTTTCCAGTTTCGCAGACACCACCTCGGCGTGAGCCAACGCCGAACGCAGATTACGAGCCAAAGGGGGTGCCACCCCCAGTTGTGCCGGAATATGAAAACCTTCCGCAAACCCCCGGGCCAGCAACTGCGCCGCTTCCCGATCCGGATACCTATCGAGAAAAGGCAGCATCTTTCCCACTTTCACCAGAGTTTTCCCCTTTTCCAGCCGCATCACCGGACTTGCCCTTTCCTTGCTTGAAACAGCGGGACGAAGGGTGACCCCCACCGCAGCCAGTGCATTCGTGCTTGTACTTGCACGACCCCCCGAACCTACAGGACCCCTCATTAAACTGCCAACACACCCCTTTTTTCCTTGTGGCCGGTTGTCCAGGGTTAGTGGACCCACCGGCCCCGCCTGGAAAAAACTGGCCAGTCGACCGCGCTGAAGTCATAAGGCGCATCCAAAGACTGATGTCCTTATGATCCCAACGTAAGGACGGGCGAATCGCCCTCCGCTGACGAAACTGTTCGTCGTAACGCAACCATGCCGTTCCCCCGTAGACCCGATAGGCTTCTCCCACGGCGTCCAAGAAGCAAAACAGCGCCAAGCAGTGCTCTGGGTTCCTCTCGCCTATCACACTAGCCAAAATCGTGAACGCCTGCAGCCAATTGGTAAACGTCCTGGGAATGAGCCTGTACCGCCGCTTTTCCTCATCCTCCTTCTTGTGATCCTCCGGCTTCACCCTATCCAGATTGAACTTCTCCAGCGGCAGCAGGGCGAAGATCTCCACATACTCACCCTTACAGATCTTCTCGCGGACCTCAGGCTTCAGATGAGCCCCGAGGGGCCCCTCGAAGCAAACATATACCTCACATTTCGCCGCATCCGCTAAACGGACCAAGTCCTGTTTTTTTGAGGCCTCCGAAGCCGTCCCACCCCCAGCGGGTGCCGAACCCGCCCCCAGGTCAGCCACCGCAGCCACTACGGTGGCAGGCGCCGCCGGCTCCGCAGCCCTCATCGTCGACCCCCCCCGCCCCCCAACGTCCACCCCGTTCCCCGTTCCCGGGGCCACCCAAGCCGACACCGGGGCCCGTAGCCCCGCCCACTCCCGGTTCGAACCGATGGACCAGCTCCTTCAAACCCGCCAGAAAACCTCTCAACCCCTCATCCGCCGCCGCGCGGTCCGTGACAGCCGCGGTCGGCGCAATGGGCGCGGCCCCCTCCGGCCACCCCGCAAACCACCCGACCCCCACCCGCCTCCCCCCCCACATTGCCAGACATAGGATAACAAACATAAGCGGACTCACCGTGTTGCCTGGATGGAGTCCCACCAGCCGAGGGTCCCGGGTCCACTGCCGTCGGAATGCTGTGCCGTCCCTCGTCCTCTGACTGCGACAATTCTCCCTCCGAGCGGACGTCCGCCAACTCCGCCTCGCCTGCCGGCTGCCATCCATCAGAAACGTCACTGGGTGCCGGGGATCCGCGGAGCTCCCTGGTCTTCTGCAACCCGCCAGATCCGCCTGCCGACTTCCGCGAGGACTTGCCAGGGCCAGCTTGCCTTCGATCGCAGTGCCGCCCCAGACCACTGCAGGCAGCCGCCGTCTCTCCGCCGTCCGCCACAGCCCGCCGCCCCATAGGAGGGGACGGCTGCCGACCATCAACCCCAGGAGCGCCACCTGCCGTCAGTCCCCTGCTCCCGGCAGCCATCCTCCCGGGCGTCCCCGATGGCAGCCCCGCCCCCACCGTCTCCAGGCCATGAGGTGGGGCCCTCCGCACAGTCCTGGGCCTCCTGCTTCCATCCGCCACCGGCCGTGAACTTCCAGCACCCCCCCCACCTGGCTCTCACCAGCTCCATGGTCCCCCAGCTCCACAGTCCCCCCTGGCCGCTCCGCACGCCGCGCGTTTCGCGGGCGAGCCCGAGTGTCCCCTGCCATCCCTGCTGCTGCCTCCACGTGTCCCAGGTCGGGGGGGGGAAGGGGGGTCCGGTGCAAAGCGAGCCGGCGGCCGGGAGCGCCGCGCTCGCGCCCGCCCGCCACCTTCCCGCTCGGCCACCGGGGGTACCTCACCCAGCGCCGCCGCCACCCTCGCCTCAAGCCATCCCGGTCCGCGGGATGCCGATTCGGCCTTCAGCCGCGCGAAAAGGTCCTCCACGGCCGCCATGTTGCAGCTCCCAGCTCAAGCTCGTTTCCCTGCAGACTGAGGAGGGGAGGAGCTGCCCACTCTAACACATTAACACTGCTCCTCCCCTCCCAGCCTCTGCATGGCAACGCCCCTTCAGGACACAGGACGTCTTCCCCAGTTAACCCTGTCATGCCCGCCCTCCGCCTATTTCTCTGTCTTGCTGCGGGCTCTCTGTCTATATTTTTCCTAGAATGTGAGTGTATGAGAGATCGGAACCTTAGATTGTAAGCTCCTTGAGGGCAGGGACCAATACAAATGTACAATATGTAAAGCGTTGTGTAAATTGTTGGCGCTAGATAATTTCCTGTGACAAAAATAACAGGTTGTAAATTTTCAGACTAATACCAAATATTGGCAGTGGTGTCATTGGGAATCCACTTCACTAGAATTTTCTGGGTACCTAAAACCACTCCATTGGTTGGAAATCCCTCAATGCTCAAGCAGTGAGATGGGGGGATGGGGGGAGCTATACTGTCCTTTATTCTGACCTTCAAATGATGGGGGGATACTGTGACCTTCAAACAATGGCGGAATGCCATAGGAGACAATATGGATATCGATGGACCCTGGGAAATTATTTAGCTAGAAACTGAACAGTAATGGTAGGGTGCTTCTATTTATTTCAATTTCTTACCCACACACACTGGAGAACCGGATAGGGGTCCAAGGGACTGCCAAGCTGGAGTTCCTCTTTAACTTCTGCTGGATCATCCTATGGCCCCACCAACTGCTTATATGATAATCCTGCCTGCACATCCTGCTGATCCCATCCAGTTGGCACCTCTGGTATGAAGTTCTGCTAGGAACCCCCTCCGGCACTCATGTACCTCCTATACCACATCACCATCTGCCTCACATCACATCCAGGGGCAGTTGGCCTGGAGATACAAGAGAGGCTGCCAGGGGAGGACTGACAACTCATGGGGCCCCCGTGCAATAGGAGAAGATTATGGGGCCCCTGGGCAATATGAGATTATGGGCCCCCAGGCAATAGGAGAAGATTATGGGGTCCCTGGGCAATATGAGATTATGGGGCCCCCAGGCAATAGGAGAAGACTATGGGGCCCCTGGGCAATATGAGATTTTGGGGCCCCCCAGGCAATAGGAGAAGATTATGGGGCCCCTGGGCCCCTGGGCAATATGAGAATATGGGGCCCCCAGGCAATAGATTATGGGGCACACACACAGAATACACACACACACAATGAAAAGGTACTGGAGAGACGGGACAGCTATAATCTTGGGATTTTTAAAAAAACACAGATTTTTACATACTGTCCCTGGTTTTATTGAGGCTGGCAACCCTGATGGGGCCCCTTAGTGGCATGGGGCCCTCGGGCAGTTCCCTAGTGCCTGAATGGTCAGTACGCCCCTGGAGGCTGCCCTCCTCATCCCAATCTCCCATCAGATACATGACATCCTGTATAGGAGAGAGAGAGACAGTCCTCTCTCCATCGATTGTAAACATTTTTAACATGGACGGCCTTTCTCTGCCGAACCTAATGCCCCGTACACACGGTCAGATTTTCCGATGGAAAATGTTCGATGGGAGCTTTTTGTCAGACATTCCGACCGTGTGTAGGCTCCATCGGACATTTTCTTTTTCTTTTTTAAACTCTTTTATTAAGGAATGCGGCTTGTACAGAAGAATAAAACAATTGAATATGTCTACCAACCATTTCCCGTAACAAATTATGGAAATAACTTTTCCAGCAAATCTTTGTACATTAGTGAGATAACATTTCAGGTTCCATACATTTTCCATCGGAAATTCCCGTCGCACAAAATTTGAGATCTGGTTCTCAAATTTTCTGATCGTGCCTACACGATTTCCGACGCGCAAAGTTGCACGCATGCTCGGAATCCAGCAGAAGAGCCGCACTGGCTAGTGAACTTCAATTTTCTCGGCTCGTCGTACGTCTTGTACATCACCGCGTTCTTGACATTCGGAATTTCCGACAAGATTTGTGTGACCGTGTGCATGCAAGACAAGTTTGAGCCGACATCCGTCAGAAAAAAACCCATAGATTTTGTTGTCGGAATGTGCGATCGTGTGTACGCGGCATTGGAGTGTGAGAGCTCTACACAGTCATACAACAAGGTCTTTTAGACTCGTCACAGAGTTATGAATCCACCAGGATAAGTCTTCCCTATTCTGGAATGCCGCAACAAAAGTTGGAGCAATGTCCGATCGTGTGTACGCGGCATTACACTTAAAAAAACATGTTTAGACTAATGCCGCATACACACGATCGGACTAGAGGGCGGATTTGGTCTGGCGGACCAGAGTCCGGCGGACTATCCGACCGTGTGTGGGCTCCGGCTGACTTTTTCTTCCCAAAAGTCCGGTGGACTTAGAAAGAAGTCTTGACTCAAAATTGTCAATCCACCCGTCTGTGCGCTAGTCGACTAGACTTTTCAAATGAGCGGACTTGCCCACACACGGAGAAAAGTCTGTTCATTTTGAACGTGGCTCCAGGTAGACGGAACTAGCGAAGGAAGTGAGATTGACACCTCGCTAGCCCCGTGATCTGGTATGGATTTAAAGGGGAACCACAGGGCCCCCCCTTCCCCAAAGCACCCCCCATGTTGAGGGCACGCTGCCTGGTATGGCTCAGGAGGGGAGGGGCGCTCGCTTGTCCCCACCCCCTTTCCTGACCGGCCAGGCTGCGTGCTCGGATAAGGGTCTGCTATGGACTTTGGGGGGAACCCATGCCATTTTTTGCGAGGTGTCAATCTTGCCGATGGAGGTGGCGACATTAACTTCCTTCGCTAGTTCCGTCTATCTGGAGCCACGTTCAAAATGAACGGACTTTTCTCCGTATGTGGGCAAGTCCGTTCATTTCAAAAGTCCGGCGGACAACCGCCATAGTCCGGCGGATTGTCCGCCGGAAAAGTGGGCATGTGTGGGCTGGTCCGCTCGTTCGGGAAGTCCGGTGGACCTCCTCTGCAAAGGTCGGCGGGTTGTCCGCTGGACTGAGTCCACCGGATAGTCTGATCGTGTGTACGCGGAATAACGGGTAATAAGTTGGTGGGGGTATGTGGTCAGTTAGTGAGTCCTCAAGGCGATTTTGGTGACTGGGGACAGATGCTAACTAAAAAGGTATTACAGACTCAAAAAGTTGAAGGGGGATCATCAGGGACTGGCAACCAAGTATTTGTATTGGAGCTGGAATATTAAATAAAGGTTATAGTTTTATTTGTTTTTTATTAATAAAGGCCGAACTGGCCATTTACATCCAAGAAGGTGTCAGTGTCATTATTCAATAGTAATGGTAAGGCATTGTGCGTGTGTTGTTTGGGGGTAGTAAGTTATCTGGCTCCCCTAGTCATGTTCATTTCCATAGTGCAAAGAGATTCAGCAAGGATGAGTTATGAATATTGATGTCCTCCTGGTCAGCTGCTAGATGGTTTATTGCCAGTGGTACCAGCTGGAAGAGGGTATGAATATTTATGATCCTGCATGGAAGGAGGGTGTATGTTGGATTTCTTGTCTTCCTATAATAAAGAGAGCCCATAGCAAAATGCATGCAAAAAATAGACGGAGGGCGGACATGACGGAGTTAACAGTGGGGCAAGCCAGAAGACAAGGGGAGGTATTATGGTGCCGAGGGGGAGGGGTGGGGGAGGTGGTAAATGGAAACCCAGCGCGCGGTGAGTCACCAGAAGCATTGGGGAAAGTTCCCACCCACCCTCCCTATAAGTTGGTGGTCCATGTATATAGCGCAGGTTGTTGTTTTCTTTTCATTTCAGACAGGTTGTTCAGAAGGTGGACAGTCGTGGCAGTGGCGGGGGTTGGTCTGTGCAAGGGAAGGAAGATATGGCAGAAGAAAGAATTCGGGAACTATCGTTGGTATAGTTCCTGATGGTGGTTTCCAGGTAACAGAGGTTAGCTTATGTACATAGTAATGTAAAGTACTTGCTTTTGTGAGTTTGCACCCTTTTATCCTTTAAGAAAGTGCTGTGAAGAATGCACTAGGCCTTGACTAGGGTAGTCTAGAAAACTTACTGCCCCAACTCAATTATGTAGCCAACCCAACCTTTGCCCTCCTTTCCCATTAATGACACGGACACTGTGTTGGATTTAACTGGCCGCTTGGCCCTTTATTAACTCAAAAACATATTTAACCATAAACCTTATATGAAAGAAGATTGCAGATCCTTGACGACACCAATCCCAAACTTTTTGGAATCTGTGGTACCTCTAATGCCGCCCGTGTGTGGGCTCTGGCGGACTTTTTTTTTCCCAAAAAGAAACTTAGGCCGCGTACACACGGGCGGATTGTCTGTCCAACTTAGTCCGCTGAACCGTGTTTCAGCGGACAGTCCGCTCGTGTGTGGGCTTCAGCGGACTTTTTCAGCGGACTGTCTGACGAACAAAGTCTTACGGAATTTCCGTAATTTTGTCCGTTCAAACTTGATTTTGTCCGTCCAAACTTGGTTTCAGCGGACAGTCCGCTCGTGTGTAGGCAAGTTGGACGGACTAAGTATGGCGCATGCTCAGAAAGGATTTCCACGGCCGAAGGTTGCATTGCAGTGTATTGGACGTCGTTTTTCTAGTCCCGTCGTACGTGCTGTACACGTCATCGCGCACGCTTTCAGCGGACTGTCTGCTCATCGTGTGTGGTCAAGTCCGTTCATTCAAATTTTGAACGGACTGTCTGTCGGATTGTCTGACGGACTTAGTTGGGCAGACAATCCGCCCGTGTGTACGCGGCCTTAGAAAGAAGTTTTGACTCAAAATTGTCCGCCGGACTTGCCATTCCGGCGGACAATCCGCCGTCTGTGCGCTAGTCTGCTGTACCTTTGAAATGAACGGACTTGCCCATACACGGAGTAAAGTCCATTCATTTTGAACTCGGCTCCAGGTAGACGGGACTAACAAAGGAAGTGAATGTCGCAGCCTCCATCGGCGAGACTGACACCTCACGAGCCTCGTCACCTGGTATGGACTTAAAGGGGAAGCCCTACGCCGAAAAAACAACGTGGGGTCCCCCCAAAGTCCATATCAGACCCTTATCCCGAGCACGCAGCCCGGCTGGTCAGGAAAGGCGGCGGGGACGAGAGAGCGCTCCCCCCCATAAGCTGTACCAGGCTGCATGACCTCAACATGGGGGAGTGCTTTGGGGAAGGGGGGGCCCTGCAGCCCCCCACCCCAAAGCACCTTTTCCCCATGTTGATGAGGACAAGGACCTCTTCCCGACAACCCTGGCCGTTTGTTGTTGGGGTCTGCGGGCGGGGGGCTTATCGGAATCCAGGAGCCCCCTTTAATAAGGGGGCCCCCAGATACCGGCCCCCCACCCTATGTGAATGAGTATGGGGTACATTGTACCCCTGCCCATTCACCTGGTGAAAAAAGTGTAAATAAAAAACACAACACAAGTTTTAAAAATAATATATTGGACAGCCGGAAAAGTCCGGTGGTGAGTGGGAAGATCCGCTCGTTCGGAAAGTACGGCGGATCTCCGCTGCAATGTCTGGCGGTTTGTCCGCCGGACTAAGTCCACCGGATAGTCCAATCGTGGCATAAGTTAGATTCTGTCCCCAGCCGCATCACCAACTCGGGGACTTACTAACTGACCACAGACCCCTACCACCTTACTACCCGGTAGTCTAGACTGAACTTGACAAACCAGGAGGACTCCTTACCTGAGACGGATCCAACCGTATTTATCAACAATGCCTCCATTTTTTTGCCTTCGTCAAGGACCCCAAATAGCCAAACCTTTTGCCTGAAGCACCTTTTCCTCAGGGGCGGGAGGACGGGACTTTCCACCCCGACTTGTCTTCAGCAACTGAGCCTCCTACGTCCTCCCTTCCTAACCCTCCAGCTCCTCCTTATCCTGCACTAACTCCTCCAATCAGGTAAGGGTGAAATTTACTTCTCCGAAACCATACCAACCCCTCTTTAACCCCTTGCAGTATGATCGTGTCTTCCACCCTGTCATGTATGCCCTGCGCTTATATTTCTTTCCAGCTCCGTACATTTCTTTGCACTCTTTGTTTTATCCTCTGTGTAGTTGCACGTTTCCCCGATCTCAGGAGGGCAGCATCAGCTCTGTGCACTGGTTCAGGCTGGGAATTGATGGTCACCACCTGCGGCTAGCAGTCAGTCTGGTCTTTATGGAATTCCCTAACACTAAGGTGTCAAGCCATTAGTTAGGAGGCAGTACGCTGTGACAAATTCTGGAAAAGCTGGAAATCTTTGGCAAGTATACAGTGGGGGATTCTACCAATGTAATGGGGAATTTATAATGACCATCAATGTGAGGGGGAATTTGCAATGACCATCAATGTGAGGGGGAATTCGCACTGACCACCATGTAACGGGGGATTTTACACCACCCACCAATAGAAAAGAGGGATTTCTACACTGACACCAATGTAATAAGAGCATTTACACCATGGATGCTCAACATGTGGCCCTCCAGCTATTGCAGAACTCCATGTCCCATGAGGCATTGCAAGCCACTAACAGTTGCAAGCATGAATCCCAAGGGCAGAGGCGGGATGGGACTTGAAGTTCTACAATAGCCGGAGGGCCACAGGTTGAGCATCCATGATTTACACCAACCACCAGTGTAAGGGGGAATATACAATGACCTCCATGTAAGGGGGGATTTACACTGACAACCATTGTTGAGGAGATTTGTACTGATCACCAATGTAAGGTGACACTTCTACAACGACCACCAATGTTAAAGGGGATTTACACTGACCACAAATGTAAAGGGGGATTTACACTGACCACCAGTGTAGGGGCAATTCTGCATTTACTGCCAATGTAAAGGGAAATGTACATTGATCACCAATGTTATGAAGAATTTACACTGACAACCAATGTAATGGGGGATTTTACATCAACAGCCAATAAAGGGGGATTTCTACACTGGACATCAGTGCAAGGGAGATTTACACTCACCACCACCAATTTAAAGGGGGCTTCTACATGGACCACCAATGTAAGGGAGGATTCGAAACTGTCCACAAATGCAAATTTGGCCTTTTTTTAAACGATTATCAATATAAAGAGGAGTTTCTGCACTGGCCACCAATGCGTATTCACATGCACTAAAATTCAGGGTGTTGTGGCACCATGTTCTTTTGAAGAAGGGTTCCACCTCCAATTTGCTTAACTTTGCAGAACAGGCTGATGTTATTCTGAATGACCACAGTAGGCAGGACTTTCAAGCATGCCCCCTTACCTCCTCAGTGGGCAGCATTCAGCAGAAGTGATGGAAGATATGACTTCAGGGGGACATGATATACATATGAATGCCGCCTCTATTTACATATTAATGCCGTGGTCCGTGGCTATTTACATATCAATGCAGGTTATTTACATGTAAACACAGGTCTGCAGGTAAGTCATCTGTACATAACAATAGGGCAGAGCTGGGCAGCAGCAACAGAACTTTACACTGAGATATCAGGACACAGCACGGGACTAAATCTTCAAGGCATAAGGGAATTTAAACGGGGATAGCTGGCAAGTATGAGGTGGCTGCTTTGGATCACACAACAATTATGGGGCCATGGGCAGCTGCCCCTTTTGCTCTGCCTTAAAAACGGTCCTGGACAGGGCCATAGTCTAGCACACACTGTCGTACTGGATGTGGTCGGGGTAAAGCTGTGCTGGGAAAGGAACACCATGCAGGAACTTTAAACAGGAGGTTCCCAAGAAGTTGAAGGATAGCTGGGACCTCGTCTGACGTTTATATCTACTCTATAACCAGGACCTTAAATTCACAAGATGGTGGGTTACCTTAAAATTTCTTTACCTGTGAAAACTGAGAGAATGCAGTGACATGACGGGTATCCTTTGCCTTAAACCTCAGTCAAAGTTTCTAAATAAATTCTCCATAAGCAACATGGTGGAAGTCATTCAATCGATCACCAGTGGTGGGTCAGTTAATGCTTTGGAACTGCTTTGGAACCAATGGGAACTGTTCATCCCTAGACAGGCAAGGTGGACCCAACGAGACTTAGTGGCTCCTTTGGGGGTGAGAATTACATTGGAAAATTCAAATACCTTCCAAATTTGTATCTCTCTGAACTCCCATATTTCCTGTTTAGTCTGACAAATGGCAAGGAAG
This sequence comes from Lithobates pipiens, assembly GCF_037356315.1. NCBI lineage: Eukaryota > Metazoa > Chordata > Amphibia > Anura > Ranidae > Lithobates > Lithobates pipiens. The sequence continues at coordinate 6,184,904 of NW_027507871.1, read as the reverse complement.
TGAAGAGCAATCCACCCAATGGGGACACAGACATCAACTAAACCTGACCGAGGTCCTATGGGGAAAGGATTGGATAAGGAGTGATATGATAAGTCTGTGGAGAAAGATGAAATCCTCTACATACATTAATAAATTAAAGATTTTCAAAAGCCGGACAAGTTCACAGGAAGAGACACATTTCTAATGAAAACAAAGTGTGACTGCAATTATGTGTCATCATTTCCTCTGATCTGCTATATAAACACCGGCATATGAAATCTATGGAAGCCACCATTGCGTAACCACCTGCTGCCCGCGCTATAGCCGAATGACGGCTACAGAATGGGCCTTAATTGCCGGCAGGGCATCAATAGGCGTCCTCCCGCGCATGAGCTGCCTGCCAATGAGACTCGGCTGATCACAGATCGGAGTAAGGGGCCGATCCCCTTTAATGACTCGCCGACCGCTGCACGCCGATATACGTTGGCACAATGGCAGCAGTGCGCAAATGGGCGTACCTATACATCCCCTTTAATTGCCGGGGGTTAGCGGGCGCATGCCACATACAGCGTGACCGTGCCCGCGGGTCCCATGGACTCGATGTCTGACAGGGGCCACTATCGTGTCACGGAGCCACGGAACGGGGAGATGCCTATGTAAACAAGGCATTTCCCCATTCTGTCTAGTGACATGACAGAGATCTACTTCTCCATGTCATCGGGAGCAGAGATCGCTATCATATCAGTGGTAGCCCGCCCCCCCCCCCAACAGTCAGAATCACTCGCTAGGACACACTTAACCCCTTGATTGCCCCCCTAGTGTTTAACCCCTTCCTTACCAGTGTCATTTACACAGTAATCAGTGCATTTTTATAGTACTGATTGCTGTATAAATGACAATGGTCCCAAAATAGTGTCAAAATTGTCCGATGTGTCCGCCATAATGTTGCAGTCACTATAAAAATCGCAGATCGCCGCCATTACTAATAAAGAAAAATAATAAAAATGTCATCAATCTATCCCCTATTTTTTAGACGCTATAACTTTTGCGCAAACAAATCATGACATTTGTAGGACTCAACCCAGTGTTATATTTATATAATAAATCCTACCCCATGACAGGCCTACCCCCTCCAAACCCCATCCCCATTAACAAATGACTGGACTAGATTTGGAGTAAATGGCCGTTAGGCCTAAACTTTATTAACAAAATATAATTTTAATAAATTTCCATAACTTTTTAAATACTATAAACAAACATTCCCAGCCTTTCCAAGGGGTCATGGGTACGTAGCATCACAACATAAATGGTCACTGCAAACAACTTCAACTTTAACCTCTTGACCCCCAGACGGCAACCCCTGTCTCGGAGGCTATAACCAACTGTAGCAGTGACCTACCCTTTTAAACCCTTCCAGGTTAACTCCTCGTAACCTGGAAGTACATAAAACCACCCCCATCCCATGGATGGGTACAACAGGCTTTTTACCTGTACCTCACTTCCTCATCTAAAGCCCCAAGAACCGCCCAACAGATCACACTCTGCCATACCTGGAACCAACCCCCGGGGCAAAAAACAGGGAGGGTGGGTGGGGATCGCTTCCTCCTCCACTCTCGGAATGCTAGCATTACACGCTGCTAGCACGCAATAGACGCCGTGGCTCCGCCACCACCACCATTCATTAAAGCGGCCCAACCACCTTTATTAAAACGGCGACTGTGCAGTCCAGCACATGTCATGCCGTCCCTACGCCTACCCCCCCCCTTGTGGTTGTCACCCTGTATGGTCTTGGCCACTGTGCTTCAGCTCAGTTTCAGGGTCTTGGCAATCTTCTTATAGCCTAGGCCATCTTTATGTAGAGCCACAATTCTTTTTTTCAGATCCTCAGAGAGTTCTTTGCCATGAGGTGCCATGTTGAACTTCCAGTGACCAGTATGAGAGAGTGAGAGCGATAACACCAAATTTAACACACCTGCTCCCCATTCACACCTGAGACCTAGTAACACTATCGAGTCACGTGACACCGGGGAGGGAAAATGGATCATTGGGCCCAATTTGGACATTTTCACTTAGGGGTGTACTGACTTTTGTTGCCAGCGGTTTAGACATTAATAGCTGTGTGTTGAGTTATTTTGAGGGGACAGGAAATTTACACTGTTATACAAGCTGTACACTCACTACTTTACATTGTAGACAAGTGTCATTTCTTCAGTGTTGTCACATGAAAAGAGAGAAGAAAAGATTTACACAAATTCTGAGATACTGTACCTGTATATGCTCAGCTCTATTACCTGGTGATAGGGGCAAAAAAGAGCAACCGGGCTGCCAAAGGTTGGAAAAAGCATAGTTGAGTAGATACTGGTGCCCCACCCCAGGGTAGTACTGGGGGTGTACAAAAAAATTTCACTGGGCGACGTCCTTAATCATATAGTTGTCAATGGCTAGCGTTGAAGAAGACATGGGCATTTTAGACACCAAACTGGTTAAAATTGACATTTTATTAGACTACACAATACATATAGAAAAATTATTGGTATGAAAACAATATACTATAAAACCATGTATCAAAACATTAAGCTCAGGGATCGTTGTAGAACAAGAGCCAAGCAAAACCCCACCGTGATAGCGAAGTACTGGTGAGACACTTGGGAGCGATGAGGCCCAAATTTAGCTCGATATTACACGAATAGACTTGATGTAGCTCCCCTTGCAGCTAAGTGCAGCGTAACCCTGGGAATGATACAGGGAGTACGGTGCCCAAAGGTGCATGGGGTTTCCGAGTGCTATTGCTGGGTAGCTGGTAGCAGGGCTGCTGGGGTGTGCAGGTGTGGTTGGTAGGGCAACCGTGCGAGGAGAGATCCCAGGTATGGAGCCGTGGAGCAACCAAGAACGGAGTCAGAGCCAGGCCACGGGTCCTATACAACAGGAATCAGTCTGAGATGAAGGTACAGCAGGATAATCAGGAACGGAGTCGGTAGCCAAGCCAGGGGTCAAACACAAGAGGGCGATCAAGGTACAGGTGCAGAGCAGGAGAGTAGTCAGGTCCAAGCCAGGGTACGCGTCCGCTCGCATTAGCGCTCCCGCTGTTGCGCATCTGTGTGCGCCTGTCGTGCGTGCCTACGTGCACACATGCGCACAAGGATGCGCCTAGTGCAACCATGAAGGGTACTGGCAGAATTCCCTGTCCTACGGCAATTATCTTGACATCATCTCATTGAGTAAGGGGAATATATGGAATCTTTCCTCTATGGTTTCCTTTGGGATTCAAGGACCAATCCAGTGGCTGAGTGGTGCTGTGAGTCAGTGGTAACCTCAAACGCTGCGATGAGAGCCTCAAGTCCTGCTGATGACCAGGTGGGTGGTAGCCTCAGAAGCTGCTGTTGTAGCTTTGAGTCCCGCTGATGGCTGGGTGGGTGGTAGCCTCAGGAGCTGCTATTGTAGCTTTGAGTCCCGCTGAGGGCTGGGTGGGTGGTAGCCTCAGGTGTTGCAGTGGTGGCCTCGAGTTCCGCTGATGGCTGGGTGGTTTGTAGCCTCAGGCCCTGCTGTGGTAGCCTCGAGTCTTGCAGATGGCCAGGTGGGTGGTAGCCTCAGATAATGGCGAAGCAGGCTGGAACCCACAGGTAGCTGGCAGCATCAATCACAGGCTGTGTAGGGGAGACAACAGATGTGGTGGTGGACATGGAGTGTGCGCAGGCAGGATGCACTAACGTGTTTCGTCCACTGGGTGTGGCATGGATTTTTTCAGAGTGTCGCGCAAGTATGAACAGGGCCTCGTGCAACTTCTGAGGGTTAACACTGAAGTCAAGGCCCTCAAGTTGCATGAAATTCAGGCCAAAAGTAGTGCATGAACTACTTTGAAGTTGCAGCAACTTTAAGTCGCACGTATATGAATGGTTATCATTGGAAAACATGGGGAATAACTTGTCATGCAACTTTGATGTCCAAAGTTGCATGACAAGTTGCACAAGTGTGAATGGAGCCTTAAAAATATAATTCAAAAGTATCTGCCAGTCTTATTTAACGATCCCGTTTATGCTCAAATACTATCCAGAGACATTAGATCTGTTTCCGGTAGGGCTCAAACCCCGAGGCAGATCTTTGTCTCCCAGCTTACATTCCAGCAAGAGGAGGTTCTTTTCAATGTGGGATCAATGGATGTCCCTGCTGTTCTCACATAAAAATAGAGATTGTCCGTTCCACTAGTGCTAATAAAGATTATAGGGTCTCCTCTTTTATCAATTGCAGCACTAAAAATCTGCTGGACGTCACTACTTGTGAATTATGTGCCATACAGCAGTGGTTCCCAACCTCAGTCCTCAAGTAACCCCAACGGGCCAAGTTTTGGGAACTTCCCTTAGATAAAATTTTGCTGTCGAAAAATCAGACGGACTTTAGATTTAGAACATGTTTCAAATCTTTCCGACGGACTCGAGTCCGGTGGAAAAAATCCGCTCGTCTGCATGCTGGTCCGACAGACGAAAACCGACGCTAGGGCAGCTATGGGCTACTGGCTATGAACTTCCTTATTCTAGTCCGGTCGTACGTCATCACGTTAGAATCCATCGGACTTTGGTGTGATCGTGTGTGGCAAAGTCAGTTCGCTGAAAAGTCAGTCGGGAAGACCGTCGGACCTAGTCTGCCGGAAAGTCCGGTCATGTGTACACGGCACTAGGCACATTTTTAACCTTTTGATCACCCCTGATGTTAACCCCTTCCCAGCCAGTGTTATTAATACAGTGACAGTGCAAATTTTTTTTTTTCCTGCAAAGACCAACGGGTGGAATTTAATGGAGGAGGTGGCTTAGTACATGTTTATACAGTTTTGTTCATTTTATTTTAATGTTATTTGAATGTTTAAAGATAAAGATAATTGGCTGCTATGGCCAATGTTTTACTCCACATTGATGTTGTCTCATTCTCTGGGGTTAAGTTTAGGGGTACGTGGCAGTTGGAGGTGTGGGGGTGGCAGTAGTGACTTAGCAGGACACATCTGTTATACAATGGTCATGTTAGGAGAACCTTCTTACATGGACAGGACTAATCTGTGTATCACATGAGCACCTCCTGTAGGCAGTATGTTGGAGCCAGAATTATTGTTGGTTGGTAGGGGGGATCAAATACTTATTTTACTCACTGAACTGCAACTCCATTTATAACATTTGTACCGTGATAGATGGTTTTGCCTCAAAACTGGATTAAAAATGAGGTACCATTGTGACGGAACCGATCCCACACTCCGATTGAGTGCTTCCGTCAGTATACGGCTTCCTAAGTCTGAATATAGATATCAGATATTCCAACCGCTCACAAGCACAAAACAATGGTTTTGCCTCAAAACTGGATTAAAAATTAGGGACCATTGTGACGGAACCGATCCCACACTCCGATTGAGTGCTTCTGTCAGTATACGGCTTCCTAAGTCTGAATATAGATATCAGATATTCCAACCGCTCACAAGCACAAAACAAGACGACACTTGCTTAGCTGCTCAACATGGACTGCTTTATTAGAACCAAAATGCCAAATATTTATAATACAGTAGAAGACTAAAACCTAACCTAATTAGCATGAGCTAATTATCTAAATCAACACTCAGACTAGTTGACTGAGGGATAAGACTTTTCGGCTCCTAGCTCACTAACAATTCAATAAACATTACTATAAACATAAACACAGGGTTAATTAGCCCAAACAACAATGTGTGGAATACTATTACAAGCCAGACTAGACTCATTTACATTATACAAGCCAACAGACAGGTGGCTGGAGTTCATGACATTAGCATCTGGCAGTGTGTGTCCCAACAGCATGAGGCAGCACACATTATATATACATATATACAGCATTGAATCTGGCTAGCACAGATTATAGTGGGGTTCTCATTCACCCTGTGCCCCTTAAAATCCAGGGCCCATAATCTGTCGGCAAGAGGCTCGCATTCAGTCCTCTCAAAAAGCCTGTGTCCCGGCTAGGTCTGTCACAACCATCATCCTAAAAATTGCATAATGAGAAAAAGAAAGGGGATTGAACAAGGGCTACTCCAAATGTATATTGGCCCTTAATCACCCAAAGGACGTTGAACTGTTGCGGTACCCAGTAATATAAAGAAAAGTAATAATAAAAATAATATTTATTAGAAAATATAAGACAGCATTGATAAATTATAACATAAAGATCAAAATAATTGTTACAAAAATAACACAATAAAAATTCCTTAGTGGAGGCCCCCACAGATAGTTGGCGGTACAAGTGGTGTTGGTATAGACGTGGGCCTCGACTAGTTTCGCAGCCAATGCCGCTTCCTCAGGAGGCGTCAACCCACGCATCTAAGAGCAATACAATACAGAATTATAATAACAATGAATCAAACAGCAACTACATGATAGCATTGGAGTATTAAGTTAAACCAGTGCGACTCACCAACAAGAGCCCAAAAGGGCAACAGATGGCATAGCTGAGACACCCTGACAGGGCCGTCTTTAATATAGATTGGACCCCGGGCAAAATTTTTCTTGGGGCCCCCACCCATGCAATTTCCCTCTCCACCTGCTCTGAGACATACAATAAATAGCAGCTTGACTTAAAATCAGTTTTCCATATCAGATCAGGCAGCAATTGCGATTGGTTGCCAGCAGTTACAGCATATCATTACTGCTTACTGACTAGTTGCTAGAGGTTACAGCACACATTACGGCTCACTGATGCGTTGCTAGAGGTTACAGCACATCACCTCCTCACAGCAGGGGAGCATGCTATACATAGGAATGATGCCTTTATTTACATATCAATGCCGCCAGCCGCAGCTATTTACTCTAGTATTGTGACCGCAATTTACATATGAATGCTGGTTATTTACATGTAAACACAGGGTCTGCAGGTGAGTCATCTGTACAAAACAATTTGGCAGAGCTGGGCAGTATTAGCACCAGCAGCTCACACTGAGATATTGGGACACAAAACAGGAATAAAACTTCAAGGGACAAGAGAATTTAAACCTGGATAGTTGGCAACTTGGCAAGTATGAAGCAGCTGTTTTGGGCCCCCCCCCCAACAATGACAGGGCCCAGGGCAGCTGCCCCTTTTTCCCTGCCTCAAAGACGGCCCTGCACCCTGAACTGGGTGTTCCCCCTGGGGGCGGACACAGGGGTGTGTTGGAAAAAGACTAAAAGATTTAATAAATGAAGTAATAATTAATATCATAAAAGGGAGGGGGGGAGGGTTACATTTTAAGACTTGCACCAAGTAAAGAGAGAAACAAGGGGTGAAAACTCCAAAGTGTTTTCTGAGTAGCTCGCTAAGGAAGTGTCAATGGGCAGCATGGGCGGCCCATTTCTGCTTTCCCCTTTGGAGAATTTAGTGGTGTCCCCGTTGGGCGTCATTCCGAAGGAGCCCAATAAGTTCCGGTTAATACACCACCTCTTGTTTCCAAATGGGGGGGGTTCTGTTAATGATGCCATCGACCCCAAGACATGTGCAGTATCGTATACTTCATTCAATGCTGTCATGTGTTGGGTTCGGCGAGGGGCCCTTATGGCCAAAACAGGTATAGAAGCGGCCTTTCGCTTACTCCCTTTTCACCCGCGCAGTTTTCATCTCCTGGGTTGCAGATGGTTGGGGGGCCTATTACGTGGATCTATGCCTGCCTATGGGTTGTTCCATCTCATGCTCATTCTTTGAGACTTTTCATTCCATTTTGGAGTGGGCAGTACGGGACGTGGCAGGCGTCAATTCAGTCATTCATTACCCAGATGACTTTCTCTGTGTAGCCCCCCATCTTCCAGGTTATGTGGAGTACTGCTGGCTACAGTGCAGCACATAGCGGAGCGTTTTGGCACGCCTCTTGCGGCTGACAAGGCGGAAGGCCCCAATGGAGGTTATCAGAAACATAAGATCGGCAGGGAAATATAAGATCCAACTACGGGACCTGCAGTCTCTACTAGGCAAGCTCAATTTCGCATGCCGTATTATGCCTATGGGCAGATTTTTTTTTGTCGACGGCTGTCGGCCGCCACGGCTGGGGTCACTTCACCCAGGCATTTCATCAGACTGAATAGGGAGCATAGGGAGGACCTGCAGGTTTGGCGGGCATTTATGGACAATGGGCGGTCCATCTGGATGGAGGGGCCGGTCAGCAATTATGACTTGGAACTTTATATGGATGCGGCCGCATCTACCGGCTATGGGGCATTTTTGGGGGGTTGGTGGAGTGCAGAGCGTTGGCCCAAAGAATGGCAGGAGGCGGGATACTTAAATCAACAACGCCCCTCCCACTCTGCTCATTTACCAATCTGTACCATCCCCTTCCTTGCTAACTTCTCTGCTTTTTTTTAGGGGTTGTCTCCCCTCTACACACTGTCATGCCCCGGCCCTTGCACTACTTTCTCTTTTTCCTTTCGCCCCAGGCCTCACTATACTTGCTGGTCACCTAGTGACCTTGTAGTAGATAGAATTCTGTGGTATACCTTACCTTTTCCTTTGTATTGTATAACTGGAGGTTAATGTTTTCCTGCACCGGGAACACGGGGCCGCATTCCGTTCCTAGTCCTTTTCCTTTGTGTATGTTTTGGGATGTGTAATGCTCTTCGAGGTAATAAATGTATCAATGTGACAGATCTGCTTCCTCTTATTGTATGTTTTCTCTGCAAACCTTTAGTTACCTTTTGCATGAATTTGAAAAAAATGTACAGACTGTACTGTGCATGCGCAGTACACAGCGGATACTATCAGATGGGGGACATGTGATAGGACACCAGCACTGCTGCCCCTCCTCCCTCTGGAGAAGGTGAATGGTGTGCGGTGAGTGTGAACAGACATAGAGCCATAGGCACACAGCACCCCCGGAGATTGAGGGGGTGACTCACAGTCGTTTTTTTAGACGCTATAACGTTTGCACAAACCAATCAATATACGTTTATTGGGATTTTTTTTTAATAAAAATATGTAGCAGAATACATATCGGCCTAAATTGATGAAGAAAATCGTCTTTAAACATTTTTTTTATTGGGTGTGTTTTATAACATAAAGTGAAAAATATTATTTTTTTTTTTTCAAAATTGTTTTTTTTTTATTTTATTGTTTATAGCTCAAAAAAAAAAAAAAAAATTGCAGAGGTGGTCAAATACCACTGAAAGAAAACTTTATTTGTGGGGGAAAAAAAAGACAAAAAATGCATTTGGGTGCAGCGTCCCGCATGACCGCGCAATTGTCAGTTGGAATAACGCAGTGCCGCGAAGTTGTAACGGGCACTGGATTTCCCTTCTTCTGATCAGTGTTGGTTTTGGCTGTGTGGGTTTCCATAGGTGTCTCCCCCGGGATCTCTGCGCTCTGTGTGGTGATTCCCCTTTCTGCAGGAGCCAGAATTGGGAAGACGCATGACCGCACTTCACAGCCAGTACAGACATCAGCTAATGAAAAATGTTATTTCCTTTTATGCTTACAATTTACAGACACTTTCACCCCAGTGATACTTCCTCTGGGATTGTCAGGCAATCAGCTGGATATTGGCAAACGGCCACCCCAACCCCCTTCCCCGTCCCGCTGATGTCTACTTATACTAATTAATAGAAACCACATGTAACCTCCCCACCCCCACCCCGGGAGGGCCACATTACAACTTTCCCAGACTGCCAAATACTCTGTGGATGTCTGGGAAACCCTTTGTGACATTCGTAACGCCTAAACACAGTTTTGCAACTTTGACATGTGTTAGTGAATAAGTACATATTATCCCAACTACCAGGCGGGCTATACCATGTTTTTTTTATTATCAAAATATATATTTTTTTCAATTTAGGTAGATTTTTCTTGCTATTACCAAGACCACCTAACAAAAAAAATAAAAAATAATAATAATAATACAATTTCTTTCTCCTTATCGCAGAGATACCACATATGTGTATGTAAGCCCTTGTACACACGGTCGGAGATTCCGACGGAATGTGTCCGATAGGACCGTATTGTTGGATAATCCGACTGTGTGTGGTCTCCATCGGACTGTTTCCGTCTGAATATCCAACGGACCAAGTTTTCCAACTTGTTTATTACATTTTCCGACAACGTGATCCGATCGGACATACTCCGATCATGTGTAGCCTACTCCGACGGACAAAGTGCCACGCATGCTCAGATCAAATTCCTAAACCAAAGCTATTGGCTACTAGCCTGAACGTAGTCCCGTCGTAACGAAATAACGTCATCACGTTACGTACGATCGGATTTTCCGACAACTTTGTCCAACCGCGTGTATGCAACAGTTTCGGACAAAATCCGTCGGACAAAATCCAACGGATTTGGTTGTCAGAATGTCCGACAGTGTGTACAAGGGCTTAGTTGTTGTATGTACCCGTAGTACAGCCCAGAAACAATAGTGCACATTTTGGGGTTTTTTCCTACAGCAAACACACCAACGCTAAATTGAAAAATACTTTTTTTTAATGCTACCTAAAAATACACAGACCCTGACCTTTATCTCTGACCATGACCCTTGACCCTAACCTGGACCCTAATTCTTACCCCGATACTGACCCACTTCAAATCCTGATCTAGCTGGGTTTTCCTTATTCTTTTTTTTATCTTTTTTTATTTTTTATTGAACACAACTTTGTTTACACATTTCTCCTCTAGCAAGGAGAAAAAGATCCAATGTATTATATAATGGATCCTGTATGTATACAATGTATTATATAATGGATCCTGTATGTATACAATGTATTATAGAACGGATCCTCTATGTATACAATGTATTATATAATAAATCCTATATGTATACAATGTATTATAGAATGGATCCTGTATGTATACAATGTATTATATAATAAATCCTATATGTATACAATGTATTATAGAATGGATCCTGTATGTATACAATGTATTATATAATAAATCCTGTATGTATACAACGTATTATATAATAAATCCTATATGTATACAATGTATTATATAATGGATCCTGTATGTATACAATGTATTATATAATGGATCCTGTATGTATACAATGTATTATATAATAAATCCTGTATGTATACAACGTATTATATAATAAATCCTATATGTATACAATGTATTATATAATGGATCCTGTATGTATACAACGTATTATATAATAAATCCTATATGTATACAACGTATTATACAATAGATCCTGTATGTATACAATGTATTATATAATGGATCCTGTATGTATACAATGTATTATAGAATGGATCCTGTATGTATACAATGTATTATAGAATGGATCCTGTATGTATACAATGTATTATATAATAAATCCTGTATGTATACAATGTATTATATAATGGATCCTGTATGTATACAATGTATTATATAATTCATCCTGTATGTATACAATATATTATATAATAAATCCTGTATGTATACAATGTATTATAGAATGGATCCTGTATGTATACAATGTATTATATAATAAATCCTATATGTATACAATGTATTATAGAACAGATCCTGTATGTATACAATGTATTATATAATAAATCCTGTATGTATACAATGTATTATAGAATGGATCCTGTATGTATACAATGTATTATAGAATGGATCCTGTATGTATACAATGTATTATAGAATGGATCCTGTATGTATACAATGTATTATAGAACAGATCCTGTATGAATACAATGTATTATATAATAAATCCTATATGCATACGATGTTTTATAGAATGGATCCTGTATGTATACAATGTATTATATAACGGATCCTATATGTATACAATGTATTATATAATAAATCCTGTATGTATACAATGTATTATAGAATGGATCCTGTATGTATACAATGTGTTATATAATGGATCCTGTATGTATACAATGTATTATATAGGATTTTTGTTGATAGAGTAGGTAAATTGTTAGGCTAGGCTGGCACCCAAGCCTGTGTTTTTATCTAGGTCAGGGTTTGAGTGACTCGGGGAGACTGGTGTCGTGTGACTCACAGGCAGCATCTCTAATACTTTCCCCTACTTCTGAAAACTTCTAACAGCCCTGACCAATCCTCAACAGATGGGTTGGCAGGGGGCAGGCCCCCTCCAATATTCTGGGTCAGCGCCGCTGGGGCAGTGACGTTTGGGTGGAAGATGGAGATAGAGTCTTAGGCTGTTGGTGCCCCTAGTCTGGGGGGGGGGGGTGACCTCGGGCCTGGACTCGGGTGCAGAAGGGACCCTCTTTACAACACACAGAGGTGTTCTGACCAGGAGGCATGGGAGCAAGGAGAGGATAGCAGGAGAACACTGCCGGGCAAATCTCCAGGAAGGAAGACATCCAGATGGGCTGGTGAGTGTTACAGTAAGAGGACTGAGAGGCATGCCTGAGAGGACTGGGTGCAAGCAGTCTGGGATGGATGCAGAGTCAGTCAGGTAAGTCCCACTCTTTACCTACTTCTCCAGTGCAGGGAATTGGGGTTAGTGCAGGAAGGAATCTGTGATGGGGTTAATGTAGGTCTTTTGGTTGGGACCACTGGGGGTGTGTTGGGCTTGGCGGAATTTTTGGCAGGTTTTAGGGATTTGTTGGCCTGGTTGTGCTCGCGTCTTGGACTCCTGGGCCCACAACGTGGACTCCTGCTGCGGCCGCATCGGGCGGCTTAGGATGGGATGTTTCAGCCCTAACTCATTCTGTGTTTCCAGCGCCGGTAAGCACCACAATGAGGACTGGTGAGCAGGGGAGGAAGGATTTGGCTGTGAGTACTGACTTGTCTTCATCTTCTGCTACGGTTATTGAGTCTGAATGAATGAATGAATGAAATACTTGTATAGCGCACAATGCGAACTGAATCGCCTCTAGGCGCTGTGGCGAGCTTTGATCATCAGCTAGAAGAGGAAGGTCTTGAGTTTTTTCCTAAAAGCCAGGTGATTTTCTTCCAGGCGGATGTTGATTGGTAGAGCATTCCATAGCCGAGGCCCTTGGACAGCGAATCTCCGATCCCCCTTGGATTTATACCGGGCTTTGGGCACGAGGAGGAGGTTTTTGTTGGCTGATGGAAGACTGCGGTTTGGTGTGTAATGATTTATTTTCTCCATTAGGTATTGCGGAGCTTCTCTATGCACGCATTTGTGGGTGAGGCAAAGGGTCTTGAACGTGATCCGATTTTTTACGGTTAGCCAATGTAAGCTCCTCAGCGAAGGATTCCCAGGTTTTTTTTCCTGTTATCAGCCTTGCCGCCGTGTTTTGGATCAGTTGTAATCGCGCAAGTTGATATTGCGGTAATCCTATGTAGTCCAGTCGTGAATTAATGATTGTTCCAACTACCACTGCTTTGTCATTCTTTGGGATAAAAGGGATGAGTCTGCGAAGCATGCGCAGCAGATGGTGAGATCCACTGACTACAGATCCTATTTGCGCATCCATTGACATTTGTGCGTCTAAAATAACCCAGAGACTCTTGGCTTTGGTCTTTGGGGAGATAGTCTGCCCAAAGACGGTTGGTGGAGACCAGGAGGTTTTGGTTGCGGGCTTATGATTTGGGTGTAAGATAAGAAGCTCTGTCTTTGATTCGTTTAGCTGGAGGGAGTTGGTGGTCATCCAGTCCTCTATTGATTTGAGGCAGTTTTCAAATTGTTGTTGGTGATCTTTTTCTCCATTGATCCGGAAATAAAGTTGCGTGTCGTCAGCGTAAGAGTGGAAGCAGAGATCTGAGCATCTGATGATTTGAAGGAGTGGGCGAATGTAAATGTTGAAGAGAACGGGTGACAACAGAGAGCCTTGAGGGACTCCGCAGGTGACTGCCCGAGTTTCGGAGAGGAATTTTCCTAGTTTCACTGTCTGTGACCGATTTCCTAGGAAGGACGCGAACCATTGGAGATCTATGTCTTGGACTCCGGCTACTTCTGTGAGGCGAATGAGTAGAGTATTGCGATCTACTGTATCAAACGCTGCACTTAGGTCTAGCAGTACGAGGAGACACGGCTCTCCGTCATCTGCTGCTTCGAGGGCGTCATCCCAAATCTTGAGGAGAGCTGTTTCTGTTCCATGACCCGGGCGGAAGCCTGATTGCAGCGGGTCCAGGAGTTTGTGAGTATCCAGGTGAAGTTGTAGCTGATGTACTACAGCTTTCTCCATGATCTTAGAAATGGTGTTGAGGCTTGTAATCGGCCTACGGTTGTTTGGATCCTGAGGGTCCAGGTTTGGTTTCTTGAGTAGAGGTTTGACGATGCCTTGTTTGAGGATGCTGGGAACAATCCCTTCGTGGAATGATCGGTTTATGAGGTGGGTTATGGTTGGAGCCACGATGTCGGAGCATTCTTTCAGTAGTTTTGTGGGGATGATGTCAATAGGTGAGGTACTGTCACGCAGTTTATTAATGATGTTTTTTGCGGTGTCTACGGTAATTGGGGATAGTGAAAATTTCGGCGGTTTCGGTATGTTGGTGCAGACGTCGCAGACTGAGAAGGCCGGTGGCTCGGAATCATACAAGACCAAGGAGTCAGAGGACGATGGGGGTTCGCCTGGCGGATTCGGCGAAATGCAAGGTCTAGTGCTTTGAGGGCCCTTTGTGGGGTTCACCTTAAGCAAGAAGTCAGGGGAAAAAAATCAGGTGGGCGAATATGTGGAAATATTCTCCCTTGGACATGTTTAAAGTGATTGTAAAGCTACTTTTTTTACTTTTTAAAAATAACAAACATGTCATACTTACCTCAACTGTGCAGTTGTTTTGCACAGAGTGGCCCTGATCCGCCTCTTCTGGGGTCCCTCCGCGGCTCCTGTGGCTCCTCCCCACACTGTATAACCCCCTAGGAGAAGCACTCTCCCGGGGGATTACCTTGCAGGTGCGCTCCCGAGTCTAGCCTTCGGCGTCCATAGACCCCGAATGTAGGACTCAGCCCCGGCCCCAGGCGTCCGCGTCATTTGGTTTGATTGACAGCATTGGGAGCCAATGGCTGCACTGCTATCAATCTATCCAAACAAGAGCCGGGACCCCGGGCAGAGGAAGAGCGCGTCTCCGCCGTGGGAAATTACAGGACTCAGGTGAGTTAAAGGGGGGCTCACTAGAAGAAGTTTTTTCCCCATAGGATGCATTAGGGCGAAAAAACACAAGGGTATTTTACAACCCCTTTAATATAGAAAAAATCAAGGTGTACGAAAGCGAGAAGGAGGAGGAGCTTATCCCTCTGACCTTTTCTGATCAGTTTTTGATCTGCTGATGTGGAGCTGGATACTATCTGATCAGTTAGGAAAAGGTGTTGCTGTGACATTGTTTAAAGTGCTTCTGGAGACAGTGTGCCCGGTTCCTACTGTACAGTGCCATGTACAGGTCAGGGGGTCTGTGCAGGGGCCATTGTTGCAGCTACAGAAGCGGGTTTGAGGTCAGGCCGTTTTTTAACATCTGCTGTAATGTTGTCCGTTGTTCTTTACTTGTTTTTTTATGCACGTCTTTTGGGCTCCATGATTTCTTTTTTTTTTTTTTTTTCCTTGTTGATGGCCTTCCTTAGGGCCTTTATATTTTTTGGGAGACTCTTATGGTTTCTGGGGGACGATCCGGGTGGATGCACGCCCTGAAGGTAGACAACTTGTCATTTAATGGGCCCAGGCTGTCTCAAAGTGGTTGAGTTTTATAAACATGATATGGGGCTGTGTTCTCCAATAATTCCATTATTTTTCCAGAGTTGACAAGCCCCCCCGATGTTTTGGTGCTCCACATTTGGTGGACACATACCTCGATCCCGCGTGACGTTACATTTGAGTGCCTTGCATCTGGATACCCTTTCCACTCTGCGCTGATTCACGTGGGGATTTTGGCGCCAAGCTCCAACGCCGTACGCTGCCCGGCCGGGGCGGCCCTCCTCATCTATTATGTGAGCCTGACCCTGGGAGGGACCTGCATGTGTTGGACACTGATATGCACCATCGTCCACTGCCACAACCTACAAAGAGGGGGGGGCAGCAATGGGACTTTATATGAAACAACACATTGAAGGTCAATTAAATCAATCAATAAAATAGTATTTTATTGGCGATGCACGGGGAGATACTACAATAAGTTAACAATACGTCAATATTATAATACATAGACATAAACAGAAAAATGTACAATAAAATATATATAAATAAAATAATAAATAATAAATAAATAGTAATAAATAATAATAGATGGATAATAAATAAATAAGAAACATGCATGATAGTAACATAAATCAATTCATATTGTATAGGCGTTAATGTATATATTTCATATTGTAGTAACATAATTACACATAAATAGTAGCAGATCAATAGTATATCCCAAAGTGCATATACAGTGGAGACCAATAAAATGAATTGATGATTTAAATCAATAAATCAAACCCATGAGGGAGTCTTGGTTGTTGGGGCATAACATCCACTGGTAAAAAAACTCGTAAAAAGCTTGACGCGTTTCGTGGACTGTTTCCACTCATCAGGAGCCGCTATAAAAATTGGGGGTACCTGTGGCAAAAATATACTGAGTATTAAAAATCTATGATAATTGATTATACAGAGAAAAAGGGGGGAACATACAAAGTGGTCCCATCCGCTCTTACCTATAGAATAACAAAAGATGCATCTAGATATCATGGTAGTAAAGGTTTTACATCAGAGGCACTATGGAGGGGGAATCTGCATCTTTCCGGGAGTTGAGGTAGCATCCAAGAAGCCGGCAAGCATGTCAGAGAGTGAATGCCACAACCTTTTGAGCTGCACATTTGGACACGGCGCACATGACAATGGGCCCTACCACTCATAGGGTAATTATTTTGGGGTCACAGGAATGTTTGTATCAATACTTTCACTGGCACTCTGCCCCTTGGGGCAACATGCATTATGGATTCCGCCATATTTGTTTTATTGTTTTATCTTATTATTTCATTTTTTCTCTGTTTTTCACTCTGGGTTATGGCTCATTGGCACTCTTTGAGCAATATCACTCATCCCTTCACTCTCTATCCTTCTCATCCTTTTATTAACGGCAACATGTTATACTATTTATACCAGAATACCTTTTTCTGCAAGTCATTTAATATATTACCCCTTTTAGATACGTTTGGTGCCATTACCCTCACTATCACCTACATTTTTCACACAGAGACTTGTATGTTTTAGCCCTTGTACACACGGGTCGGACATTCCGACAACAAAATCCGTCGGATTTTTTCTGACGGATTTTGTCTGAAATTGGTGTTGCATACACACGGTCGGACAAAGTTGTCGGAAAATCCGATCGTTCAGAGCGTGATGACGTTCGGTCGTTGCGACGGGACTACATTGCAGCTAGTAGCCAATAGCTTTGGTCTCATAATTTGATCTAAGCATGCGTGGCACTTTGTCCGATTGGAATTCTCTACAAACGATCAGACAAAGTCCTATCGGATCATGTTGTCGGAAAATTTTATATCCAGCTCTCAAACTTTGTTGGTCGGACATTCTGACGGAAAATGTCCGATGGAGCCCACACACAGTCGGATTATCCGACAACGCGGTCCGATCGGACATTTTCCGTCGGAATGTCCGACCGTGTGTACAAGGGCTTAGGGCTACTTTGTTGGTGTCCGTTACACACATGGCTCCATTCCTCAGCTCCCGAGACAAACCACAGCGGCCCTTGACCTGCAAGTCGCATGGCTTTGATCTTAGCCCTATGTAAGTAATGGGGATTGGAATTCTCTTCCCTCTTTTATGCAATCCTCTCACCTCGCAGTAAAAAGGGTCGTTGGTTTGAATCCCAACCATGACACTACCTGCCTGGAGTTTGCATGTTCTCCCTGTGCCTGCGTGGGTTTCCTCCGGGTACTCCGGTTTCCTCCCACAGTACAAAGCCCCTGTACACACGGTCGGACATTCTGCCAACCAAATCCGTCGGATTTTGCCCGTCGGATGTTGTCTGTCGGATCTTGTCCGAAACTGTTGCATACACACGGTCGGACTAAGTTGTCGAAAAATCCGATCTTTCAGAACGTGATGACGTAATTTCGTTACGACGGGACTACGTTCAGGCTAGTAGCCAATAGCTTTGATGTAGGAATTTGATCTGAGCATGCGTGGCACTTGGTCCGATCAAAATTCTCTACACGTGATCGGAGTATGTCCGATCGAACCAGTTGGTCGGAAAATATTTCCAACAAGTCGGAAAATTGGGTCCGACGGATATTCCGACGGAATCAGTCCGATGCATACCACACACAGTCGGATTATCCGACAACACGGTCCGATAGGACACATTCCCGACGGATTCTCCGACCGTGTGTACAAGGGCAAAGACATGCAGGTAGGTTAATTTGCTTCTGTGCAAAATTGGCCCTAGTATATGAATGGGGACCTTGGATTGTGGGCTCCTTGAGAGTATGGACCAATGTGAGTGTGCAATGTACAGGGATAGGGACAGTTGTGGACACCTCACTCAGGTTGAACTGGATGGACTGGTGTCTTTATTCAACCTTACAATGTAACTATACACACACATATACTTTCTTCTGAGACATGCTGACACATCCGCTCCCGAGGAAGCGGCCTTTGCCGCGAAACACGTTGAGCATTTCAGGATGTAGCCATGCTCTGACATACTACTTGTTTACGTAACCTACACTTGATATCCCTGACTGTTCTCAACACCCTCAGACTATAGAATACATAATTCTCCTTACATATTGTTAATCAGATTGGACAACTAGATCATTTTTGTGTAATACATGAATTATAATCTATTTATGTTTTGCATACATTATACCTTGTCTATACATATATATATATATATATGTATGAATTTTCTACACTGGAAATGTGCTGCTATACCATCTTTATACCAAGTGTAATATGTTTATGCCATTGTATACATATGGAATTAAAGTGTTTGTATAGTTTTTTATTTTTAATTTTTTTAAACAACAAACATGTTGTACTTACCTCCACAGTGCAGTTCGTTTTGCACAGAGTGGCCCCCGATCCTGCTGTTCTGGGGTCCCACGGCGGCTGTCTCAGATCCTCCCCGCAATAAATAACCCCCTCAGGAAGCTCTCTCCTGAGGGGGTTACCTTGTGGGCGCGCTCCCGTCTCATACACTCTGCATCCATAGACACAGAGTGTATGTCTCAGTCCCGCCACCCCCGCCAGTGGCTGCGTCATTTGGATTTGATTGACAGCAGCGCTGCTATCAATCTATCCATTGAAGAGCCGAGAAGACCCGAGAAGCCAGCGCGTTCTCGGTGCTGGACTTTTGAGGGCTCAGGTAGTAAACCGGGGGGGGGGGGGGGGGGGCTGAGGGCCTGCAACCGTCAGATGGTTTAAGGTGATGCATTAAGGTGAAAAAAAAAAAGCTTTACAACCCCTTTAACCACTTGCCGACCAGCGCACGCCGATGTACGTCGACAGAATGGTACGGGCAGGCAAATGGGTGTACATGTACGTCCCTTTAAATTTGCCGCCCTGCCATCGGGGAACCCCCCGTGAGTCCGGCCGCGGGACCCGCGGACTCGATCGCCGCGGGGATACCCGCGATCGTCTCACGGAGCGGCCAAATTAAGAAATGCCGTTTGTAAAAAGCATTTCTCCGTTCTGCCTAGCAACTAGTGACGCTGATCTCTGCTCCATGTGATTGGAGCAGAGATCAGTGTTCACTAAATGAAAGCCCAACCCCCCCCCCCCACAGTTAGTAACACACCCCTAGGAACACTTAACCCTTTCACTGCCAGTGTCATTTACACAGGAATCACTGCATTTATATAGCAGTGATTGCTGTATAAATGACAATGGTCCCAAAAATGTGTCAAAAATGTCCGATGTGTCCTCCGCAATGTCGCAGTCACAATAAAAATCGCTGATCGCCGCCATTACTAGTAAAAAAAAAAAATAATAAAAAATTATTAATAAAAATGCTATAAAACTATCCCTATTTTGTAAACGCTATAACTTTTGCGCAAACCAATCAATAATCGCTTATTGCGATTTTTTTTTACCAAAAATATGTAGAAGAATACGTATCGGCCTAAACTGAGGGAAAAAAATGTTTTTTTTATATATTTTTGGGGGATATTTATTATAACAAAAAGTAAAAAATAATGCGTTTTTTTTTCAAAATTGTCGCTCTATTTTTGTTTATAGCGCAAAAAATTAAAACCGCAGGGGTGATCAAATACCACCAAAAGAAAGCTCTATTTGTGGGAAAAAAAGGACGTCAATTTTGTTTGGGAGCCACGTCGCCACGACCGCGCATTTGTCAGTTAAAGCGACGCAGTGCCGAATCGCAAAAAGTGCTCTGGTCTTTGACCAGCAAAATGGTCAGGGGCTGAAGTGGTTAATATGTAACATGCAATCATTGCAATGTGCTAAGTTTATACATTTTTATGATAATAAAACATGTTATTATACATTTGATACTGTCAATTGCCTCCTTCAAAGTCCCAATTCTCTCCCCCCCTATTTTATGTTTGATTCATGAATTCCTCTGTGTTGTCATTGTGTTGGTCGGACATTGTAGCCCGACGACCTTCTAACCCCAATTCTGTTTGCATCGCTTATTTGGAGGCAGGCCAAGGCTATATATATATATATATATATATATATATATATATATATATATATATATATATATAAATATGTCCCAGCAAATAGTTTTTTACATTCTTTCTGTGCACTCCAAGCATTCCAAGCCTTAACTCATAGATGATAATACCCCGGAGAGAAAGCATTCTTAATATACTGTAGATTCAAGCTGTATGGTAATCGTTATAACAACATTTTTTCCCTTTTCTGAGATTCAGGACAAATATAAACATACTTGTACAGCCTTCTTTACTTTTCTACAGATCCATTATTTTGCATTACAGTGGAACCTTGGATTACGAACATAATCCGTTCCAGGAGAATGTTTATAATCCAAAGCACTCGCATATCAAAGTGAGTTTGCCCATAGAAGTCAATGGAAACGAATAAGTCAATGAATAATTCGTTCCACATTGACTTCTATTGCATGCAATACCGCACGTGGCCAGAAGTGTGGGGGGGGGGGGCGCCGGAGAGCCTCGGAAATACTCTGGGACAGCACGGCTGAACTTGGAAAGGCTCGAAAACACTCGGGAACTGAGTATTTCTGAGTATTTCTGAGTGATTCCGAGTATTTCCGAATGGCTCGGAACCATTCAGAGTGTCACTGGCGCCCCCGCACCTCTGGCCAAATGCGGTACTGCACACCCCATTGGTTTGAATCCTGCTCGTTTTGCGAGACAACACTCGCAAACCTAGTAAGGATTTTTTTTTTTTTAAGTTGCCCGTCTTTCAAAACGCTTGTTAACCGCGTTACTCGTAAACCAAGGTTCTACTGTATCTCCTACCAAAGATCTTACAGTTAATGACTTTACACTCTTCGAGAGAATATGTAGAGGAGGCTTATCTAAAAAAAAACCTTCATTTGTAACATTTATAAGCTACCAATTGAAGTTTTGGAAGACTTCTTTCTGAAACATCTTTATATGAGGATGTAGGCAGGTGGCCTAATGTGTATTTAGGTATGGGGAGAAGGCTTAATGTTTTGCCACCTTTCCCCAGGGTGTTTGTGGAATTTCGCTGGGGTCCATCCTCCCTCCTGTGCTCTATAAAAGGGAAGAGGCCCGAATATTTTGGGGGGCTTCGTGAACACTCGGGGAAACGCATGGGGAATAAACACACTTGTAGACTTGCTGGGACCTATGGTCCGCTCTGGAACGCCGATTCCCTGGAAGAACCCTGGAACATGGACTTCTCTGTTAGAGCATAGCCAAGCCTGGACTTTTCTCGAAGAGACTTCACCTTGTGCAGGTAACCTTGGGCAGCCACTGTTAGGTTTATCTAGGAAAAGAACGTTATTGCATATCATATATGTGCTGCCAAGTTTCCAGTAAAAGTTTATTCAACTACTCAGAGCCTGGTCTGAAGTTTCTCAAAGGAGTACACATGAGGTCTTGGCATATCAATAAAGAACTTGGGTCCACAACCACAGTATGGGGCATGTGTAACACCACTACGACAGCAATTCATTCTACAAGAAGGAAGATGCAGTTGTCATAAGTAATTGCAAAGGAGAAACCTTGTACCTGGTTAGGTGACGGGCTCTCCAGTAGAGAGGGGGCCGGTACCTTGACTCCATCCCTAGCTGTCTGTTTCTGCCAGGCACCAGGAGTGGACCAGCATCGCAGGGATCTATGGCCTAGTCACTTGATATGGAAAGAGAAGAATTAAAGAGGAAGTAAACCCTGATGGGTTTACTTCCTCTTTGTCTCCCTGCAAAGGTAAAGCATAATGGACTACTATGCATCGCATCGCATCACATAGTAGCCCATTATGTGTCACTTACCTGACACAGGAGCCAGCGAAGTCACCGCTGTCCCCTGTAGTTCCAAGAGTCCATCTTCTTGGTGGGTCTCGCTGCTCCGGCGCTGTGATTCACCGGAGCAGCGATGATGTCACTCCCGCGCATGCGCACGGGAGCCGACACTCGCGGCATATCGCCGCGATCTGCGGCATATCGCCGCGATCTGCGGCTTGCCCAGTACGCCTACGCGCCGCTGTCTACGGCGCATGCGCCGTAGACAGCAGTGGCTGTCTTTAGGTAAATATCTCCTAAACCGTATAGGTTAAGGAGATATTTCTTGGACCTACAGGTAAGCCTTAATCTAGGCAAAGTGGTTTGTAAGGGTTTACAACCACTTTAAAAGCCAGGGCCCATAGTCAGTATGAAAGAGCCCTGCAATCCCCTCCAAAAGCCCCTGTCCTGGTTGGGTCTGTCATCCACATTTCTGGCACAAAAAGAAATCTTAAAAAATAGTTTATTGCAAGCTAACTTGGATGGGGTTCAGAGAGCCGTGGGATACTCCATGACACTAACAGGAAAATTGAGGACACTCTTCTCTTGTGACAGCTTCTTGACCCAGTCCCCTTAATTAGTAGGAAAAAAGAAGGGGGGTGGGGGATTTGGGACTTTATATGAGGCTAGGGCATACACCGTAGAATGCCTCCATCCCTATTGGATTGATATGGAAAGGGAGTTTGGGACTTTATATGAAGCATGCGGCTGAAATAAACAACATGAACAGAGAATGACTGGTGGGTATATAATGATAGATAATAGCATTTTTCCATATGATTGCACTATTATGGTGCACCATCACATCTTTGTATCTTATGTCTATTAGAAGATCACCAATTTTTACAATACTTATACCCAATTTGCCATTAAGTACACTAATATGGATTACTGTGTGATCTTCCTATTTCCTATCACTGACTTTTTAACACATATCAGCAATACCTTTTTATTTTGTATTATTATTATTATTATTATTTTATAATTTTTTTTTTTTATTATTCTATTTTATTTTTAACATTTTCACACTTTAGGTCAGTGATTCTCAACCAGGATTAAGTGAAACCCTAGGGTTCCTCCAAAGGTTGCTAGAGGTTCCTTCAGCATTGAGCAATTTCTGCCTCTAATGCCCCGTACACACGATCGGACTATCCGGTGGACTTGTCCGGCGTAATTGTGTGTCCCAAAAGTCCGGCGGACTTAGAAAGAAGTTTTGACTCAAAATTGTCCGCTGGACTCGGCAGTCCAGCGGACAATCCGCCCATCTGTGTGCTAGTCCGCTGGACTTTTGAAATGAACAGACTTGCCCACACACAGAGAAAAGTCAGTTAATTTTGAACGCGGCTCCAGGTAGACGGAACTAGTGAAGGAAGTCAATGTCGCCGCCTCCATCGGCGAGATTGACACGTCGCTAGCCCCGTCACCTGATATGGACTTAAAGGGGAAAAAAACGGCGTGGGGGTCCCCCCAAAGTCCATATCAGACCTTTATCCGAGCACACAGCCCGGCCGGTCAGGAGAGGAAGAGAAGAAGGCGGTGACGGCAGCATCGGCGGCGACAGCGACAGAAGACCGGGCCAACGCTAGTAAAAGAGCTGGAAGAAGAAAGCGGAGGCCCGGCAGAAGAACCAAAGAGGGGGACAAGACCCCTGAAGAGCGGGACAAGACCCCGAAGTCGGAAGAAGACCCCCGGACGGCAGCGGTGACGACGAAGAAGAAAGCTGGGCTCCTCCGCTAGTAAAAGAGCTGAAGATAGCAGAGGAGTCCGGTGAGAAGACCCCCCAAGATGGAAGACCACCGGAGCTGTATAATAAATGATTTAAAAAACTTGTGTTTTTTTCTATGTACACATTTTTCACCAGGTGAATGGGTAGGGGTACATTCACTAGTCCCGTCTACCTGGGGCCGCATTCAAAATTAACGGACTTTTCTCCGTGTCTGGGCAAGTCCGTTCATTTCAAAAGTCTGATGTACTCCTGCCATAGTCCGGTGGATTGTCTGCCAGACCTAGTCCACCGGTAAAGTCCGGTCGTGTGTGGGCAGGTCCGCTCATTCGGAAAGTCCGGTGGACCTCCGCTGCAAAGTCCGGCGGTTTGTGCACCAGACTAAGTCCGCCGGATAGTCTGATCCTGTGTACGCGGCATTAGATAAGTTCCCACTGACACCATTGATCTTTTTATCTATCTGTAAGGGGGTAATTCTTCCCAATGACCACACGTGTAAGGACCATTCTTCCAACTGACCATCACACTAATGTATCATGAGTTGTAGATTTCTCGTTTTTCGGTTCCCCAAGACTGGAGAACTATTTCAAGGGTTCCTCTGTGTTGAAAAGGTTGAGAAAGGCTGCTTTAGGTTTTTTGGGTTGCCGCTCCTCAGGTATCTCAGGTATCTCCCTTCCATATTGGTTTTCCACTCTGGGTCCTCGGGGATATACCGCCTCAGCTCCCGGCAGGATGACTATCTCCCCAGTTGATCCTGGCCCATTGCGCTCTCACATACAATCACAGCTCAATTGTAAGTTGTCTATGGGGCATATATCTATATTATCGTTGTTATGTATATCAACCCCTGTTATACCTGCCTCCTAAGACCCTCTTTTTTTCCAAATTCCCCTCTTGTAATTGGCCAGTTTCACCAATTTATTCTACGTTATATTTATAGATTGTTGCATCTGCTCCTGAAGATTGGAGATATCCATGAAATGCGTCGAGCTATATAGATGCCTAGAATACCAATTTTATCCAAGAGTGATATTCCACAACATGTTTATTATCCTGTTGTTTTTATTGACCTCTACTAAGTTATGTATGAACTTATTACAATCCATGAGCATAGAATTTGGTATCTGGTGGTCTCCCTCTTTCCTGTTATCGTATTGTTCATGTCATGGACCATTCATGTTACCTACGTTATATTTATTACTATATGGTTGTTATGTCTAATAAACCTTATAATCATGTTACCAGTTCGTGTTATGTTACTATGTACATGCCATAACACTATGTGATTGGGTTATCTATCATTATATACCCACCAGCCATTCTCTGTTCATGTTGTTTATTTTGCGGCCGCATGCTTCATATAAAGTCCCAAACTCCCTTTACATATCAACCCTTAATTAGTAGGACATAATGTGGATAGCACTGGAGCACTTGTAATAGATGTTCCAGGCAAACCTTAACTCTGTGCAGCAAGGGGTTAACAAGAAGAACATTCACTGAGATCCTGAGGTCTGTACATACTGTGTCCCTCAAGCTTGGAATGTCTCCCTCCCCCTCTGTGAGACCACCAAGCCAGATCTCCACTGGTATCCCTCTTTGGCTTCTCAAGAGTTTCTGGCTAGATGGGCCCCCTCAGCTACGCATTGCTGGGACCTCAATGAGCAGGCTAGACCCCTGCGGAATCCTCCTGTTTGGGAACCTCTCCTCCAGGAGAAAGAAGAACCCCTCTCTCTCTGTGGTTCCAAACTATTTATGCACGCTCCAACGACCATCTGGGTACACCTCCCCAGGGATTGGCAGGAGCTGTATACTCATCCAGGCTGCCTGTTTGCTTCTCCCACTCACTAAATCAGCCTTTCTCAACCTTTTCAACACAGAGGAACCCTTGAAATAGTTCTCCGGTCTCAGGGAACCCCCTGCTAAAAATTAGAAATCTACAACTCATGAAACATTAGTGTGATGATGCTTTTGATGCCCCGGTAGAAGTCCATCTTGGACGAAACGCGTACGACCTGGTTTCTCCGCTCCCCATATTGCTTTTTAAGTTACGTGATCACTATTTTATTCTTTGTTTTTTGTTGCTGCAATTTTTGTTATTTGCCGGTATTTTATGAAAATAAAAAGCCAAATTGTAGTTTTGATCTACACTACTGGGAGCACGTGTTTTTTATGTTTTTTAAAACACCCGTTCCATAAATGTATTGACCACCTTGGGAGATATACTAGTGCTGGACCTCCTTTCTATCCTGGATTTGGCCTTGCAAGGGGCTCCAGACGATGTCCATCGATCGATGTGGATGGAGGATCCTCAGTGACCTGTTATCCTGTCTCCAAGTGGCCTCTCTTTTCGTGTGTTTTTGATCTGGTGTCGCTGACACGCAGGTCCAACAACTCTGGTAAGAGTATTTAGTTTTTATCTACCTTCATTGATGCCAGTATCTCCAGAAGTCCAGTGTGTTGTCGGTTTCTTCTGCTTATGGACGGTTTTACATCCGTGACTGATTCACTATTTCTCTGGATGGACTCTTAGTGGACTTATATAACTTTTCCACTTTGTTTATTCACATTTCTGTTTTCAACGCCTAATATTTAGATATTAGCGCTATATTTTTCCTTTTCTTTCCACGTGAATTTTTGTCACATTCGTATGTAGCAGCTTCAGTTTGTATAGCGCAGTATTATTTTTTCTTTTTTCCACATTAGTGTGATGGTCAGTGGAAAGAATGGTCCTCACACTTGTGGTCATTGGGAAGAATGGTCCTCACACTTGTGATCATTGGGAAGAATGGTCCTTACACTTGTGGTCATTGGGAAGAATGGTCCTCACACTTGTGGTCATTGGGAAGAATGGTCCTCACACTTGTGGTCATTGGGAAGAATGGTCCTTACAACTTGTGGTCATTGGGAAGAATGGTCCTCACACTTGTGGTCATTGGGAAGAAGAATGGTCCTCACACTTGTGGTCATTGGGAAGAATGGTCCTTACACTTGTGGTCATTGGGAAGAATGGTCCTCACACTTGTGGTCATTGGGAAGAATGGTCCTTAAACTTGTGGTCATTGGGAAGAATGGTCCTTACAACTTGTGGTCATTGGGAAGAATGGTCCTCACACTTGTGGTCATTGGGAAGAATGGTCCTTACACTTGTGGTCATTGGGAAGAATGGTCCTTACACTTGTGGTCATTGGGAAGAATGGTCCTTACACTTGTGGTCATTGGGAAGAATGGTCCTTACACTTGTGGTCATTGGGAAGAATGGTCCTTACACTTGTGGTCATTGGGAAGAATGGTCCTCACACTTGTAGTCATTGGGAAGAATGGTCCTCACACTTGTGGTCATTGGGAAGAATGGTCCTCACACTTGTGGTCATTGGGAAGAATGGTCCTCACACTTGTGGTCATTGGGAAGAATGGTCCTCACACTTGTGGTCATTGGGAAGAATGGTCCTCACACTTGTGGTCATTGGGAAGAATGGTCCTTACAACTTGTGGTCATTGGGAAGAATTACCTCCTTACAGATAGCTAAAAAGATCAATGGTGTCAGTGGGAACTTATCTGAGAGGCAGAAATTGCCCAATGCTGAAGGAACCCCTAGCAACCTCTGGAGGAACCCTAGGGCTCCACGGAACCCTGGTTGAGAATCACGGCACTAGATTCTGAAACTCTCGAGAAAACAGGGGGAAGTAATCAAATCTGAAGTCTGAATACAGATCTATGTTTGCCTCAAGCATGTTTAAAGCCATTTACTGTTGACTGTCTCACTACCTTTGCTGGAAGTTTATTCCAAGCATCAACTACACTTTCAGTAAGATAATATTTTCTAAGATCAGTTTTGAACAAATGTGTTTTTAAACCATTTAACACTGCTGGGGGGCGATTAAAATGATCAACTTTTATTTTTGTATGTAAAACGTTTATCCCAATAGGAAAACAATCTGTTTGCTGAAACTGATTATAAAGTGTGAGTTGGAGCTTAGTTTCCATTTGCTAGTGTATTTATTTAAATCTGCTAGTACATCTAACACCCCCCCCCCCCGACTGACAATGCTGCTGTCTATTGTGTCTCCTGTGCTTCTTCATCCAGAGTGGTGTCTCAACAATCCACAAGGTAAAAACCGAAGAAGCCGAAGAAAGGAACACTACATCCAATAATTGGTTAGCTGCAATGTAATACTGTAGCCCCCCTGTCGTAAACAGTGTACTCGGCTTGGCTCCACTCACAGTCACGCCCAGTCACCTGTGTTATGTCCTTCATAGGGCAGGACTGGGTGTGACTGTGAGTGGAGCCGAGCCGAGTACACTCGGCTATGTATCTCAGCAGGGCCCGCGGGGCCCCCTATTGGGAGGGGCCCATGGGCTTGAGCCCAGTCAAGCCCAAAGGTATCGCAGGCCTTGACGATCTGTCACTTCTCCCCTCAGAGAACCGAATACTGTGTGTTTCCATTCAGAGATCCCGGTTCTCCGTGTGCCCCGAGCCATAGCGGGAGCCTGGCAGTGATCAAGACCACTGGGCACTCACATCAGCTCAGTGGGCAAGCAGGGGGCGCGCGTCCCTAGTAGCCGAAATTGTACAGAAAGGAGAAAAACCCCCAATAAAACTGGACTTTATAAGTGACTGAAAACACAAGTAACGGATATTATTACAATATTTTATTAAATACAAAAATTATCTTTAAATATGCATATAAAGCATTTGGAAAAATGCATCATCACAAGCAGCACAATATGATACATAAAATGGCTCAAGCACACGTCCAACCCGACCATCGTTTCAGGCAGATCCTGCCCTTCTTCAGGGGATTTTTCTAGACCTTACACAGAGCCCACTAATAAAAAAAACACATATAAATATTAATGTATTAATTCACTTACTACTTACATTTAACAAAATATATCATAGTCAGAAGCATGGAGAGACGTATACAGGTTTTTTTACATTACCAATAAAATTTGAATCTGTCTGATATTCCACGTGACATGTGATGATTCGAGACCCAGACTAGCTGGTGTTCCTATGACCCTGAACGCCAATGAACCCCAACAAGGGTCACATAAATGGTCCACCCCAACCTGCCAGAAAAGGCCAAATAGATGTTCTGAAAACAAAAAACAAAAAAAAACACAATTAATCTTATATATATATATATATATATATATATATATATACCCATGTACTCCCATATCCTTACCTCCATCTCCTCCCACGAACACATCTACCCTTACATGACCAAACAAATCCATATCCAGGGGCGGACTGACCATTGGGCCACTCGGGCACTGCCCGAGGGCCCCCTGTACCACTAGGGGGCCCCATCAGGATTGCCAACCACAGTAAAACCAGAGACAGTATGTAAAAATCTGTGTTTTTTTTTACATCTGTCTCTGAAATGTCCCTTACCAACATCCTTTTGGTCTAAAAATCCTTAGATTATACAGTAGCTGCCCCACCTCTCCAGTACCTTCTCAGCCAATAGAAACATGTCTGTGTATACTGTGTGTACATGTCTGTGTATACTGTGTGATTGTATACTGTGTGTGTGTGTGTGTGTTTGTGTATACTGTGCGGCCCCATAATGTCTGATTGCCTGGGGGGCCCCATAATCTCCTATTGCCCGGGGGCCCCATGAGTTGTCAGTCTGCCCCTGTCCATATCCACACATATAAATGCACCAAAAACAAAAACACACACATGAACATGTCCACAAAAAAACCCTACCTATACTCACTCCTACATACACTCAAAACAACTCACATACATACCTGTCACATACAAATACATCCATATGGCCAAGAAAAAAAAATAATAATAATTATAAATCGTTTTATATATACCTCAATTAGATATATGTCTCAAAATATCCCACCGATCAATCAATGTAGTCTGTAAATGTCCGCCGTGGACAAAGCAGCTGCAGTGGTAGAAATATATTCAGCCGACTTAAAACAGCTGAAAAAGAAAATATACATCCCATTAAAATCCAAGGTGCTGTGTTGAGCTATCAACAAATAGCCCGACACCCCATGTATTAAACTGCAAGCCTATACCTGTGTGTGTCCATACATGTGGAGAGCAGCCTAGTGAAAGATTGTAGGTTATCCCCAGCGTGGCAAGGCTGCCACGCTCAGGGCCGTCTTTAAGGCAGGGAAAAAGGGGCAGCTGCCCTGGGCCCTGTCATTGTTGTGGGGCCCAAAGCAGCTGCCTCATACTTGCCAACTATCCCGGTTTAAATTCCCTCGTCCATTGAAGTTTTAGTCCCTTCCTGTGTCCTGATATCTCAGTGTGAAGTGCTGCTACTAATGCTGCCCAGCTCTGCCCTATTGTTGTGTACAGATGACTCACCCGCAGACCCTGTGTTTACATGTAAATAACCAGCATTCATATTTAAATAGCAGCGACATGCATATGTAAATAGCTGAGGCCAGCAGCATTGATATGTAAATAAAGGTGGCATTCATATGTATATCATGCCCCCCTGCAGTGAGGAGAAGATGTGCTGTAACCTATAGCAACTGGTGAGCAGTATTACTGTACAGTAATCTCTAGCAGCCAATCAACAAACAGAAATCATGTGTTGTAACCTCTAGCAACTAATCAGTGAGCCTTAATGTGTGCTCTAACCTCTAGCAACCAGTCAGTAAGCTGTAATGATATGCTGTAACCTCTGGCAACCAATCGCAATTGCTGCCTGATCTGATACACTAAACTGATTTTAAGTCTAGCTGCTATTTATTTTATGTCCCTTAGAAGGGGGAGAGTGAAATTGCATGGGGGAGGGGGGCCCCAAGAAAATGTTTGCCCTGGGTCCAATCAATATTAAAGACGGCCCTGGCCACACTGCAGTTTAATATATGGGTGTCTGGCTATTTGTTGATAGCTCAACAGGGTTGAGTTGGAAGTCTGTTAGCTTGCTGCACATTTTCACTGCCAAGCTGTACACTTGCAGAGCACTTGTTCTAGTTGACACTTTTCCAAATTCAGCCGCAGTGACCCCCTGTGGCCGGATGACTACAACACAACTGAACCAGAACCTGCAGCAGACTTGCAGAATGAATGTTGATCTGGAGTCATGCATTGCTGTAATTGTGCAACAAACTTGTGAAGCCCGGCAAGTCTAGCAATAGCTTACCAAGTCACTTTCAATCTTGCAGCACAAATTCTTGCTATCTGGTGTGCTAGAATAGATTTTTTGTTAGAGTAGGTAAATTGTTTGGCTTGCCCGGAAGCCAAGCCTTGTGTTTTTCTGGGTCAGGGTTTGGGTGACCCAGGGAGGGCTGGATGACTCACGAGCAGCATCTCTGAGACTTCCCCCTACTTTGGGAACTTGCTGGAAACTGAAGAATGGGTGTGGAGGTGAGGAGGAGCTGTCTGGAGTATTCCGAGGGCCCTGGCCAATCCCCAGCAGATGGGTTGACAGGGGACAGGCCCCCTCAAATACCCTGTGTCAGCCCATCTGGGGCAGGGTGGAAGCTGGAGATGGGCTGTTGAGTGGTCCTTGAGGGTAGCCCTCTAGCTTGGGGGGGGGTGACCTCAGGCCGGGGCATGGGTGCGGAAGGAACCCTCTTCACAACACACAGAGGTGTACTGACCAGAGGCATAGGAGCAGGTGGAGGACAGCAGAAGAACACTGCTGGGCAAATCTCCATGGAGAAAGACAGCCAGGTGGGCTGTTGAGTGTTACAGTCGGAGAGAGTAGTCTGGGATGGATGCATAGTCAGTCTAGGATAGTGATGGTGAACCTTGGCACCCCAGATGTTTGCACCCCTACAACCTCTGCAGCCAGGCATGTACTGGCCATCGGGACTACCGGGAGTTTCCTGGTGGGCCAATGGCTCAGTGGGCCACTCTGATGTAAGGGGGCTGGTGATGGGACACTCTGATGTAAGGGGTGCTGATGGGACACTCTGATGTAAGGGGGCTGGTGATGGGACACTCTGATGTAAGGGGGTTGGTGATGGGACACTCTGATGTAAGGGGGCTGGTAATGGGACACTCTGATGTAAGGGGGTTGGTGATGGGACACTCTGATGTAAGGGGGCTGGTGATGGGACACTCTGATGTAAGGGGGCTGGTGATGAGACACTCTGATATAAGGGGGCTGGTGATGGGACACTCTGATGTAAGGGGGCTGGTGATGGGACACTCTGATATAAGGGGGCTGCTCATGGGACACTCTGATATAAGGGGGCTGCTCATGGGACACTCTGATGTAAGGGGGCTGGTGATGAGACACTCTGATGTAAGGGGGTGCTCATGGGACACTCTGATGTAAGGGGGCTGGTGATGGGACACTCTGATATAAGGGGGCTGGTGATGGGACACTCTGATGTAAGGGGGCTGGTGATGGGACACTCTGATATAAGGGGGCTGCTCATGGGACACTCTGATATAAGGGGGCTGCTCATGGGACACTCTGATGTAAGGGGGCTGGTGATGGGACACTCTGATGTAAGGGAGTGCTGGTAGGACACTCAAAATGTAAGTGGGCCAGTCTGGATGAAGTCCAGGGCCAAATTTCTGTCCCAGTCCAGCCTTGTCTGCAGCAATGCTGGCAGCACTCATACGTCTATTTCCCAAAGACAACCTCTGGATATGACGCTGAGCACATGACCTCAACTTCTTTGGTGGACCATGGCGAGGCCTGTTCTGAGGGGAACCTGTCCTGTTATACCACTGTATGGTCTTGGCCACCATGCTGCAGCTCAGTTTCAGGGTCTTGGCAATCTTCTTATAGCCTAGGCTAGTGATGGTGAACCTTGGCACCCCAGATGTTTTGGAACTACTTTTACCATGATGCTAATGCACTCTGCAGTGTAGTTGAGCATTATGGGAAATGTAGTTCCAAAACATCTGGGGTGCCAAGGTTCACCATCACTGGTCTAGGAGGACTGTGGAGTCTTAGCCAGGAGGGCTAGAGCCAGGAGGGCTAGAGAAAAGGGTAGCTGCAGCCGGGTGGGCTGGCAGTGCCTGAATAGGTGGTGCTGGCATCAGTAGCCATGGGGGGAGGACTGCTGGGCACTAGGACTTTGCTACACAAACAAGGGGCCCAAGGTCCCTTTCCTGTAAAGGGCATTTGCCACCGGTCTGACTGAGCGATGTGTTGTTACAAAGTGTTGTACAGGCTTCATTCAGATACGCTGTTTTTATTTATCTTATTATGTATGCGGGGGTTGAGTCTCCAAATAAAATACAGTATTGTGCTATGCAGAGCATTCCCTTGTGTTTTTTATGGTGAATCATTTGACATGGACTGGTACAGGACTCATCTTTGGCAATCCTTGGAAGAGTGTCTAATTTCTAGACATGTGCAATTCGTTTTGTTCCGAATTCGTTTTTTAACAAATTTTGACAAATTTGTTAATTCGGAAATATCCAAATTAACAAAAATCCATTCAACAAATTTTCAGAATATTCGAAAATTAGTAAATTCGTACATTCGTAAATTTGTATATTTGCACATTCGAGAAAGTCTGAAATGCTGAAATCTGAAATAATATTTAACTAATAATAACTTTCTATTACTAACTATTAAATTATAGGTATTGTAATTTCCTTTCAAATTTGGCTGCTAGTAAACATAACAAATGCTAATTTATCCGGAATAATGCATGCAGTATCCAAACGAATATAACGTAATGAATTAATAATAATAAATAACAATAATTATAATAAAAACTTTTTATTATTATTATTTATTATTCATTTGTTGCGTTCCATTTGTTTAGATGCGGAATTCGTTATTTCGGATGATTCGTAACTTGGGATAAATTCGTATTCGTTACGTTCACTAACAGCCAAATTTGAAAGGAAATTACAATACCTATAATTTAATAGTTACTATTTCAGGTTTTCAAATTTTTGGGATCTAGAATTTCCAAATTTTCGAATTTACGAATATACGAATTTACAAATATACAAATTTTCGAATTTATGAATGTATGAATTTATGAATGCACGAATGTGCAAATTTACCAATTTACCAATTTATGAATGTACAAAATTTATGAATGTACGAATTTATGAATGTACGAATTTAAGAATTTACGAATGTATGAATTTAGCAATATACGAATTTACAAATGTATGAATGTATGAATTTACAAATTTATGAATGTACGACTTTACGAATATACAAATTTTCTAATTTATGAGTGTATGAATTTATGAATGTACGAATGTGAGAATCCACGAATTTACGAATGTACGAATTTGTGAATGTACGAATTTTACAAATGTATGAATGTACGAATTTACAAATGTATGAATTTACGAATGTACGAATTTATGAATGTACGAATTTACAAATGTATGAATTTACGAATATATGAATGTATGAATTTCCGAATGTAAGAATTTATGAAAGTACAAATTTATGAATGTACGAATTTACGAATGTATGAATGTATTAATGTACGCATGTGTGAATGTACGAATTTATGAATTTTACGAATTTATGAATGTACGAATTTACGAATGTATGAATGTACAAATTTATGAATGTACAAATTTATGAATGTTCGAATTTATGAATGTACGAATTTTACAAATGTATGAATGTACGAATTTACGAATGTATGAATTTACGAATGTACGAATTTATGAATGTACAAATTTCCAAATTTATGAATGTATGAATTTACGAATGTAAGAATTTATGAAAGTACGAATTTATGAATGTACGAATTTACGAATGTACGAATGTATTAATGTACGCATGTGTGAATGTACGAATTTATGAATTTTACGAATTTATGAATGTACGAATTTACGAATGTATGAATGTACGAATTTATGAATGTACGAATTTATGAATTTATGAATGTAAGAATTTATGAATGTACGATTTTACGAATGTATGAATTTACGAATGCACAAATTTATGAATTTACGAATTTACAAATGTGCGAATGTACGAAATTACGAATGTATGAATTTACGAATGTATTAATGTACGAATGTGCACATGTACGAATTTATGAATGTACAAATTTACAAATGTAAGAATTTACGAATTTACAAACGTATGAATTTACGAATGTACGAATTTATGAATTTAAGAATTTACGAATTTACAAATGTATGAATTTACGAATGTATGAATGTGCAAATGTACGAATTTACGAATGTATGAATTTCTGAATGTATGAATTTATGAATGTACGAATTTACAAATATAAAAATTTTCTAATTTAAGAATGTACGAATTTATGAATGTATGAATTTACGAATGTACGAATTTATGAATTTCCGAAAGTAAGAATTTATGAATTTACGAATGTACGAATTTTACGAAGGTATGAATTTATGAATTTCCGAATGTACGAATTTACGAATGTACGAATTTACAAATTTATGAATGTATGAATTTAGCAATGTACGAATTTACGAATGTATGAATGTACGAATGTGCGAATGTATGAATGTACGAATTTACGAATGTGCGAATTTATGAATGTACGAATTTATGAATGTATGAATTCACGAATTTATGAATGTACGAATTTAAGAATATACAAATTTTCTAATTTACGAGTGTATGAATTTATGAATGTATGAATTTATGAATGTACGAATGTGAGAATGTACGAATTTACAAATGTACGAATTTATGAATGCACGAATTTTACGAACTTGTGAATGTACGAATTTACGAATGTATGAATTTACGAATTTATGAATTTATGAATGTACGAATTTATGAATGTACGAATTTAAGAATTTACGAATGTATGAATTTACGAATGTATGAATGTGCGAATGTACGAATTTAGAAATATACAAATTTTCTAATTTAAGAATGTATGAATTTATGAATGTACATCCCCTCCCAACACAAATCCCCCTAATAATGTGCAAATGTACGAATTTATGAATGTACGAATTTACGAAGGTACGAATTTCTGAATTTACGAATGTATGAATTTATGAATGTATGTATTTACGAATGTATGAATGTACAAATGGGCGAATGTACGAATATACGAATTTACGAATGTACGAATTTATGAATGTACGAATTTACATATGTATGAATTCACAAATTTATGAATGTACGAATTTAAGAATATACAAATTTTCTAATTTACGAGTGAATGAATTTATGAATGTACGAATGTGAGAATGTACGAATTTACAAATGTACAAATTTATGAATGTACGAATTTTACGAATTTATGAATGTATGAATTTACGAATGTATGAATTTATGAATTTATGAATGTACGAATTTATGAATGTACGAATTTAAGAATTTACGAATGTATGAATTTACGAATGTATGAATGTGAGAATGTACGAATTTACAAATATACAAATTTTCTAATTTAAGAATGTATGAATTTATGAATGTACAAATGTGCAAATGTACGAATTTATGAATGTACGAATTTACGAATTTATGAATTTTTACGAATATATGAATGTACGAATTTATGATTGTACGAATTTATGATTGTACGAATTTACAAATTTATGAATGTACGAATTTACGAATGTAAGAATTTATGAATTTACAAATGTACGAATGTACAAATGTATTAATGTACGAATGTGTGACTGTACGAATTTATGAATTTAAGAATTTAGGATTGTATGAATTTTTACGAATGTATGAATGTACGAATTTATTAATGTATGAATTTACGAATGTACGAATTTACAAATATAAGGATTTACTAATTGCGATCATAATGAATGACCCGAAAAATGAAAAAAAAAAAAAAAAACAATTGTAACGAAAACGACAAATTTTTTGGCAATGCACATGTCTACTAATTTCCTTTTCGGAGATATCAGGCTCGTTTTTTTCATCATTGTGGTGAGTGGATCACCAAAGGGTTGCTCATGAGGTGGATTGGTGACAGTATTCAGAATAGGACCTTTGCTGTCTCATATTTCTGATGATATAGCGGCACCGTACACGACTTTAAGGACTATCGCATGGACTGCTTATCAAACTCACCTCCCGAGTTTTCTATGTTTATAGCTCACACTATGTTTCATTATTGCTTTTATTCATTTTAGTTATTAGCGCTGTTAATGCTGAGTTTTATTTTTGCATATGTTTTATATCTTGTGATTTTTATAATAACTGCTCAGTTCCCGATTCTCATCTTTTGAGCGCTGGGTTTGGTCGCACTTGTGACTAATTTTTTTGATTAGATGTAACGATATACGTAACTCATAAGATAAGTCATTGAACTGAACAAACTGTGAGAGAGAACACAATCCAACTTCCCAGACACAATGCGCCTCTGACCCGTAACATTGGAGTGGCGGTATACCTGTCCACCCCACGCAGTGCTTTGAAAAAGTATTCATACCCCTTGAAATTTCCCACATCTTGTCATGTTACAACCAAAAACATAAATGTATTTTATTGGGATTTTATGTGATGGACCAACACAAAGTGACACATAATTGTGAAGTGGAAGGAAAATGATAAAAATAAATATGTGAAAAGTGTGGGGGGGAGGGGGCATTTGTATTCTGCCCCCTTTGCTCTGATACCCCTAACTACAATCTAGAGGAACCAATTGCCTTCAGAAGCTACCTAATTTGTAAATAGAGTCCACCTGTGTAATGTAACCTCAGTATAAATACAGCTGTTCTGCAAAGCCCTCAGAGGTTTGTTAGAGAACCTTAGTGAACAAACAGCATCATGAAGGCCGAGGAACACACCAGACAGGTCAGGGGTAAAGTTGTGGAGAAGTATAAAGCAGGGTTAGGTTATAAAAAAAATCTCCAAAGCTTTGAACATCTCACGGAGCTCTGTTCAATCCATCATCAGAAAATGGGAAGAGTATGGCACAACCGCAAACCTACCAAGACATGGCCGTCCACCTAAACTGACCAGGCCGGGCAAGGAGGGCATTCATCAGAGAAGAGCCAAGAGGTCCATGGTAACTCTGGAGGAGCTGCAGAGATCCACAGCTCAGGGGGGAGAATCTGTCCACAGGACAACTATTAGTTGTCTCTCCACAAATCTGCCCTTTATGGAAGAGTGACAAGAAGAAAGACATTGTAGAAAGAAAGTCATAAGAAGTCCTGTTTGTAGTTTGTGAGAAGCCATGTGGGGGAGGGGGCAGCAAACATGTGGAAGAAGGTGATCTGGTCAGAGGAGACCAAAATTCAACTTTATGGCCTAAAAGCAAAACGCTATGTGTGGGGAAAACTAACACCGCCCATCCCCCGAACACACCATCCCCACCGTGAGACATGGTGGTGGCAGCATCATGTGGTGGGGATGCTTTTCTTCTTAATGAGAACTGCCCAGGGGCCCCAGCTGCATGGGGGGCCCCTGCACTTTACCTGTCCCCTTGTTCTGCTCCTTCCCAAGCTCCTTCTTGCTCTGGGGGTGAATACATATATTTTTCTGGGCCCCATCAGTTCAATAGAGGGGCCCAGAAGGTGGGAGCTGAGGGACTATTTTTTAATTTTCAGGATGGAGGTACACCATCCTGTGCCCAGCCGCATGCTCTAGAGTTACCGGTTGCATGGTCAGATGCTATTGGAGCTGCAGCTCCAGGCCTCTCCCCCAATATAGGCCCATGCCAGGGGTTTATCTGTGTTCCGTCCTGAAGGAAGAGGAGCCCTCTGGGCACACATGGAGGAGACAAATGTCACCCGCTGCAGACCTGTCTCTGCCGATGTCTCCTATCACCAGATCTCTTCCACTCACACAGATCCTCGGTGTCCCGGAGCTGCAGGCATCTGTCTGGGGGAGGGGCGCTGATGTCATCCGAACCAGCAGGAGCCCGGGGAGGAAGGACATCTCCCATACTGGTGAGAATAGACGAGGTCAGTAAACTTATTAGGGAGGGAGGATTGTGTAGAAACCGACCTGGGTGGGTGTAATGACAGACTGCCGCTACCCCCCCCCCCCCATGTAATGTGCTCTCTTCTGCCCACTATGCCATGTGCAGTGCCATGAAGTGTCCACTTTGTCATATGCAGTGCCCACTATGTCATGTACAGTTCCTACCACGTAATGTGCAGTGCCCATGATGCCATGTGCATTTCCCACCATGTAACGTGTTATTTCATGCAGTGCCCACCATGTAATGTGCTGTGCCATTCAGTGTCCACCATGTCGTGCAGTGCACACCATGTCATTTGCTGTGTTGTGCCCACCAAGTCATGTGCTGCATCATGCAGTGCCTACCATGTAATGTGCTGAACACACCATGTCATGTGCCGTGCATTGCCCACCACTTCATGTCCTGTGCCCACAATGTAATGTGCTGTGCTGTGTCGTTCGATGCCCACCATGTCAAGTGTAGTGCCCACCATGTCATGTGCTGTGCTATGCAGTGCCCACCATGTCATGTGCAGTACCCACTATATGATATGCTGTGCCTGCCATATAATGTGCTGTGCTGTGCCCACTTGTAATGTGTAGTGCCCACATCTCACATGACGTGCCCACCATATAAGGTGCTGTGCTCGCCGAGTGCATGTGCTGCGTTATGCAGTACCAGCCATGTCATGTGCTGTGCCCACCACGTACACCCCTCCCTCTCACCCCCTCTCTCTCTATCACCCCCCTCCCTCTCATCCCCTCCCTCTCTATCACCATCCCTCCCTCTCACCCCCTCCCTCTCTCTGACCATCCCTCCCTCTCAACACCTCTCTCTCTATCACCCCCTCCCTCTCACCCCCTCTCTCTCACCCACTTCCCTCTCACCCCCTCCCTCTCACCCCCTCCCTCTCACCCCCTCCCTCTCATCCCCTCTCTCTCTATCACCCCCTTCCCTCTCACCCCCTCTCTCTCTATCACCCCCCTCCCTCTCATCCCCTCTCTCTCTATCACCTCCTCCCTCTCACCCCTCTCTCTATCACCCCTCTCCCTCTCACCCCCTCTCTCTCACCCACTTCCCTCTCACCCCCTCCCTCTCATCCCCTCTCTCTCTATCACCCCCCTCCCTCTCATCCCCTCTCTCTCTATCACCCCCCTCCCTCTCATCCCCTCTCTCTCTATCACCCGCTTCCTTTAACCCCCTCCCTCTCATCCCCTCTCTCTCTATCACCCCCTTCCCTCTCACCCCCTCCCTCTCACCCCCTCCCTCTCATCCCCTCTCTCTCTATCACCCCCTTCCCTCTCACCCCCTCTCTCTCTATCACCCCCCTCCCTCTCATCCCCTCTCTCTCTATCACCTCCTCCCTCTCACCCCTCTCTCTATCACCCCCCTCCCTCTCACCCCCTCTCTCTCACCCACTTCCCTCTCACCCCCTCCCTCTCATCCCCTCTCTCTCTATCACCCCCCTCCCTCTCATCCCCTCTCTCTCTATCACCCCCCTCCCTCTCATCCCCTCTCTCTCTATCACCCCCTTCCTTTAACCCCCTCTCTCTCTATTACTCCCTCCCTCTCATCCCCTCCCTCTCATCCCCTCCTCTCTATCACCCCCCCTCTCTCTCTCTCTCTCTCTCTCTCTCTCTCTCTCTTTAATTTAATTTGTTTTAACAAAAAATGTTTGTGTTTTCATGTTATTTATATTAATAAAAAGGCACACTAAAATACTCAGTCCCGGGCCCATAATGCTCTTAATCCGGCCCTAGTATCGGTGTTTTGTGGAGTGCTGCTCTGATCTTTCAGGTGCCAGGAATGATATAAGAGAGCTGACAGAGAGGGAGCAGTAAAACCAATATGAGTGGTGCGGCGGTGGTGGCGGCGGCGGTGGTTGCGGCAGCGGATCGCGCGGCAGGCACTGAGCAGCACACAGTGAGTGAGGTGTCAAACCTGTTGTGATATCCTAAAAAAAATTGCAAGGAAAAAGCAACCCCCAACAAGCATGGGACTTTTAAAGCAACTTGGTAAAGTAATCAAAGAGTGCGTATATATATATATATATATATATATATAAAAAGTAACAACATTTTATTAAGATATTATTGAAAAACTTCTAGGTGCATACATCACCAATAGAAACATGAATTGGATAGAAAAAAGCAATGCAGTTGGTATGGTTGAGAACTGTTGATCTCCTGTGTACTACGTCCGACGCGTTTCAGGATTTCAGTGTTGATCCCTTCATCAGGGGAGTTTCTTTCAGGAGAAAAAAAGCAAATAACAATATATAATAAAACATAATAGAAGTCTGAGTATATGAGACCCATGGGACAGAGAGTGAGCATTGGTGGGGATGGAAAAAGGGGGAGAAAGAAAACACTCACCAAATCAATACCGAATGGACCCCTCTTTGATAAAACAGATGACCAGACCAAACAAGCTTTATGGATATGAGATTTGAATCTTCTAAAGAAATGTATCAGAATTCAAGAAGGTCAAAAAATAATGGCAGTTCACTTGTTAGTGGCCCACTGTCGATGGAGCCAAAAAAACAACACGAATTGTAGACAGACCCAAAATTTCTGAAATGATACAATACACGTGCCTTTTTTTAACAACTTATAGTTAAAAAATAGGAAAGGAAAGAGGCAAAATTCCTTCCAAAATTATAGGATTTTTATGGAGATGGTATGCCTGTTATAAAGGTGAGCAACAAAGACAACAACTCATTAAAAAAAGGTATAAAATTTATTAAATAGTATCAAAAATAAAACTATTTATTTTTGATACTATTTAATACATTTTTACCTTTTTAATGAATTGTTGTCTTTGTTGCTCACCTTTATAACAGGCATACCATCTCCATAAAAATCCTATAATTTTGGAAGGAGTTTTGCCTCTTTCCTTTCCTATTTTTTAATCATTCCTAGGGATT
Organism: Lithobates pipiens; assembly: GCF_037356315.1. Taxonomy (NCBI): domain Eukaryota; kingdom Metazoa; phylum Chordata; class Amphibia; order Anura; family Ranidae; genus Lithobates; species Lithobates pipiens. The sequence goes on along the minus strand of NW_027507871.1, from coordinate 6,143,186 downwards.
GTGAGAACCTTGTCTGTTTCCGGAAATTGTCCAATTATTATATTTATATATTATTATTATTATTATTCAGGATTTATATAGTGCCAACAATTTACGCAGCGCTTTGCAATATAAAAGGAGACAATACAGTTACAATACAATACAGTTACAATACAATACAGTTACAATACAACAAAATACAAGAGGATTAAGAGGGCCCTTCTCAGAAGAGCTTCCAATCTAATATATTCTAACATCTTATAGTTTTAGGATAGTCATCCACACAGGACAGCAGGGGCTCTATGGTTTGTCAAAGCGTGTGACATGGCTGGTGCTGACTTTGCTGTGGATGTTGTGTGGGGTACAATCTGTAACCAGGGGCGGACTGACCATTTGGGCACTCGGGCACTGCCCGAGGGCCCCATGCCACTAAGGGGCCCCATCAGGGTTGCCGGCCTCAATAAAACCAGGGACAGTATGTAAAAATCTGTGTTTTTTTTTTTTTTATCCCAAGGGTATACATGCCCGGCCTCTCCAGTACCTTATCAGTGTGTGTGTGTGTGTATTCTGTGTGTGTATATTGTGTGTCTGTGTGTGTATACTGTATATGTGTGTGTGTATACTGTGGGGGCCCCATAATCTCCTATTAGACATGTGCAAAAGGAAAAAATTTGTTTAGTTTAGTTTTGTTTTAATTAGTTAATGAATTAATTTCGTTTAGTTATATTCGTTAAATTCGTTAAATTCGTTTTCGGATTTCGTTTCGTTTTCTACCGAATTCTAAAAAATCGGCCACATTCGAAAATATTTCAACCAAATTCGAAAATATTTCTACCGCATTCGAAATGATTTCAAAATGATTCGAAATTATTTCAACCGGATTCGAAAATATTTTGCGACCCGAATTTAGGGCCATGTATCTTGGGGTCACTTGGTGCTAGAAACCCCAAATTTGGAGATGTTGTAGTGCTAGTTCTATTGTGTTTGCATACCAAATTTGGTGTTTCTAGCTATAAGTGGCCCCCGAGATACATGGCCCCAAAGTCGGGTCGCAAAATGTAATTCTCTGCTGCAGAAAAGTGCTTGACATTTTGTGACCCCACTTTGGGGCCACGTATCTCGGGGTCACTTGGTGCTAGAAACCCCAAATTTGGAGATGTTGTAGTGCTAGTTCTATTGTGTTTGCATACTAAATTTGGTGTTTCTAGCTATAAGTGGACCCCGAGATACGTGGCCCCAATGTCGGGTCACAAAATGTAATTCTCTGCTGCAGAAAAGTGCTTGACATTTTGTGACCCCACTTTGGGGCCACGTATCTCGGGGTCATTTGGTGCTAGAAACCCCAAATTTGGAGATGTTGTAGTGCTAGTTCTATTGTGTTTGCATACCAAATTTGGGGTTTCTAACTATAAGGGGCCCCCCGAGATATGTGGCCCCAATGTCGGGTCGCAAAATGTAATTATCTGCTGCAGAAAAGTGCTTGACATTTTGTGACCCCACTTTGGGGCCACGTATCTCGGGGTCACTTGGTGCTAGAAACCCCAAATTTTGAGATGTTGTAGTGCTAGTTCTATTGTGTTTGCATACCTAATTTGGGGTTTCTAGCTATAAGTGGCCCTCAAGATATGTGGCCCCAAATTCGGGTCGCAAAATGTCATTTTTCTAATTTGATTCGAATTTCGTCCAAATTCGGCTGAATTCGTTAGCATTGTAATTCGGTAATTCGGATGCATCCGAATGTCCGAATAATGAAAATTCGTCCGAATTCCGATTCGGAACGAAATGGGATGCACATCTCCTATTGCCTGGGGGCCCCATAATCTCCTATTCCCCGGGGGCCCCATAATCTTCTCCTATTGCCCGAGGGCCCCATCAGTTGTCAGTCCACCCCTGTCTGTAACACACAGGACAGCTATAAATGAACAAAGTCAGCACCCGACAGCCATGTGACACACTTTGACGAAGCCATAGAGCACCCCCGCTGTCCTGCGGATGTCTAAAAAGTGCTCCTCCTCTTGGCAGAAAAAAGCTTTTACAGGCGCCGAGCACGTGGGCGTTAATGCATTTCATTGGCCAGAATAATAATTTATTCTGGTCATTGAAATGAATTAATGCTCAAGTGCTAAACACCTGTAAATGTGCCCAAACGCTTGTGAAAACATCAGACACTTTTCCAAGCGCCACATTTACACGTGTCAAGCATTTTTTCTGGCAAAACGCTGCTGCTCCTTGAATGCACTGGCCCTGGGTTTTTCTTTTTCTCTTGCCTGTAAAAAGGGAATGCTCCGATCGGACATACTCCGATCATGTGTAGCCTACTCCGACGGACAAAGTGCCACGCATGCTCAGATCAAATTCCTAGACCAAAGCTATTGGCTACTAGCCTGAACGTAGTCCCGTCGTAACGAAATAACGTCATCACGTTCTGTACAAACGGATTTTCCGACAACTTTGTCCGACCGTGTATATGCAACAGTTTCGAACAAAATCCGTCTGACAAAATCCAACGGATTTGGTTGTCAGAATGTCCGACCCGTGTGTACAAGGGCTTAGACTTTCAAATCAATTTACAGCAATCAGGCGAGTGATCGGCAGATACAACAGGCTTCATCCGTTCTCATGTACTGTAGGTGCTCCTTTGCAATCCACAACTCCCAGGAGCCCTCAGGATAAAGTCAACATTTTTGGCAGGGAGCTCAATGATCTCATCGGTCCCTTAGGTACTCAAAGACTAATAACTAATGTTTAGCATTCACCAAAAGTGGAAATAACACCTTCCATATTTCTTAGCCTCAGAAGTTTCTTTTAGCTGTGATTATCCTAAATGTATTAACATTTATGATCTTTTTTTTTATTTTAGTTTTAGTTTTCGAGCATGAGAAAGGATAAGAACCCCTGTCAGGAATTTACTGTAGAGTGTAGGGCAGGAGAAGGGAACCTCGGCTCTCCAGCTGTTTTGAAACTACAAATCCCAGCATGCCTCTGCCTCTAGGAGTCATGCCTGTGATTGTTAGGGTCTTGCAATGTCTCATGGGAGTTGTAGTTTCAAAACAGCTGGAGAGCCAAGGTTCTCTACCCCCGGTGTAGGGATTTGTTAGAGAGATTTCCCCTCACTTCCTGTCCTGCTGACCACAGTTTGACCAGACAAGACGTGAAAGAATAGGGTTTCTCAAATAGGGTTCATGGAGCCCTAGGGTTCCTCCAGAGGATACAAAAGGTTCCTTGCGCAATGAGCAATTTTTGTCTCTCAGATAAGTTCCCATTGACGCCATTGATCTTTTTAGCTATCTGTAAGAGGGTAACTCTTCTTCCTAATGACTACAAGTGTAAGCCCTTGTACACACGGTCGGAGATTCCAACAACCAAATCCGTCGGATTTTGTCTGTCGGATTTTGTCCGAAAATGTTGCATACACATGGTTGGACAAAGTTGCAGAAAATCCGATCTTTCAGAACGTGATGACGTAATTTCGTTACGACTGGACTACATTCACGCTAGTAGCCAATAGCTTTGATGTAGGAATTTGATCTGAGCATTCGTGGCACTTTGTCCGATTGGAATTCTCTACACATGATCAGAGTATGTCCGATCAGAGCATTTTGTCGGAAAATATTTCCAGCAAGTTGGAAAATTTGGTCCGACGGATATTCCGATGGAATCAGTCCGATGCAGACCACACACAGTCGGAATATCCGACAAAACGGTCTGATAGGACGCATTCCGACGGAATCTCCGACCGTGTGTACAAGGGCTAAGGAGCATTCTTCCCATTGACCATCACACTCATGTATCATGAGTTGTAGTTTTTTCCCTTCATCTGAATCAACTGCGGGTATATACGGTTCTGTATACAGAGGTTTTCTCTTTATTTTTCATTTTGAACTGGGTGGATTTGTGTCTTTTTTTCCACCTGACTAATTATGTAACTTAAGAAAAAGTTTTGGTTGGACACACTAGCTTGACACTTAACCTTCTAAATCAGCGTTTCTAAACCAGGTTTCCATGGATCCTTAGGGTTCATCCAGAGGTTGCTAGAGGTTCCTTGAGCAATTTTTCAGAAAAGTTCCCACTGACACCGTTGGCCTTTTTAGCCATCTGTAAGGGGGGTAACTCTTCCCAATGACCACAAGTGTAAGGACCATTCTTCCCACTGACCATCACACTAATGTATCATGAGTTGTAGTTTTTTGCCTTCCTCTGAATCAACCGCGGGTGTATACGGTTCTGTATATGGAGGTTGTCTCTTTATTTTTTATCTTGAACTGGGTGGATTTGTGTCTTTTTTTCCACCTGACTAACTATGTAACTTAAGAAAAGGTTTTGGTTGGATACACATATTAGCTTGACACTTAACCTTCTAAATCAGGGCTTCTAAACCAGGTTTCCATGGATCCTTATGCCGTGTACACACGACCGGACTTTTCGACTGACTGAATTCCGTCAGACTTTTGGATGGAGTTTCGATGGACTTCCGTCGAATCGGACTTGTCTACACACCAAAGTCTGATGTATTTGACCATGATGACGTACAACCAGACTAGAATAAGGAAATTCATAGCCAATAGCCAATAGCTGCCCTAGTGTCGGTTTTCGTCCTTTGGACTAGCATACAGACGAACAGATTTTTCAACCGGACTCGAGTCCGTCTGAAAGATTTGAAACAGGTTTTAAATCTAAAGTCCATCTAATTTTTCAACAGCAAAGGTCCGATGAAGCCCACACACGGTCAAAATGTCTGATGGGTTTGTTCCGTCGGACCTTTGCTGTCGACAAGTACGGCCATGTGTACACGGCATAAGGGTTCATCCAGAGGCTGCTAGGAGTTCCTTGAGCAATTTCTCAGATAAGTTCCCACTGACACCATTGGCCTTTTTAGCTATCTGTAAGCAGGGCTGGGCTGGGACAAAAATTTGGCCCTGGACTTCATCCAGACCGGCCCACTTTAATTTTGCAAACACGCAAAAAACAGTATATAAACTGTACGCAATTGGGTAAAAAAGCCCCTAGAGAGCCCCCCTTACATCAGGGTCCCCAGAGAGCCCCTCCTTACATCTGGCTCCCCAGAGAGCCCCCCACTTACATCAGGGTCCCCAGAGAGCCCCCCACTTACATCAGGGTCCCCAGAGAGCCTCCCCTTAAATCAGAGTCCCCATATAGCCTTCCCCTTACATCAGGGTTCCCAGAGAGCCCCTCTTACATCAGAGTCCCCAGAGATCATCCACCTTACATCAGGGTCCCTAGAGAGCCAACCCCTTACATCCGGGTCCCCGCAGAGCCCCTCCCCTTACATCCGGGTCCACAGAGAGCCTCTCTCTTACATCAGGTTGCCCAGAGAGCCTCCGGCTTACATCAGGGTCCTCAGAGAGCCCCTTCTTACATCAGGGTCACCAGAAAGAGGGCAGGTAGTGGGCTGGGACCCTGTGGTTGGGGACTCCTGGACTGACTCGGGGCTATGGGCCCCAGATTCGAGGCTATAGCCCCAAAATTCCTCCCCAGTGATGCCACTGGCTGTCACTGAAACCGGCCCACTGAGCCATCGGCCCACCGGGAAACTCCCTGTAGTCCCTATGGCCAGTACATGCCTGTCTGTAAGGGGGTAACTCTTCCCAATGACCACAAGTTTAAGGAGGATTCTTCCCACCGACCATCACACTAATGTATCATGAGTTGTAGTTTTTTTGCCTTCCTCTGAATCAACTGATTCAGGGAGGGGAGAGGAGGAGTTGCCTTGGCAGCCCGAGTGGAAGCGGGAGCTCTGTACCTGTCAAAACGAGATACCTACTCCCCTCCCAAAAAAAATTACATGCCAAATCTGGCATGCCAGGGGGTGAGGCATTGCAGAACTTATGCCATGTACACACAATATGATTTTCCGACAACAAATGTTCGATATGAGCTTGTTGTCGGAAAGTCCGACCGCGTGTATGCTTCATAGAACATTTGTTGGCAGATTTTCCGCCAACAAATGCTTGAGAGCAGGTTCTCAAGTTCCGAGCGTGTGTACACAATTCTGACGCACAAAAGTCCACGCATGCTCAGAATCAAGCAGAAGAGCCTCACTGGCTATTGAACTTCATTTTTCTCGGCTCGTCGTTACGTGTTGTATGTCACTGCGTTCCTGACGTTCGGGATTTCCGACAACATTTGTGTGACCGTGTGTATGCAAGATGAGTTTGAGCCAACATCCTTCGGAAAAAAAATCCACGGTTTTGTTGTTGGAAAGTCCGATCGTATGTACATAGCATAACAGTTACAAGATAAAATAGCTCTTGCCAATACCATGTCATTGATTTAAAGCAGCTGTGCAAAGTAAAGGAAAAAAACCTGAAAACATGGCCCGTTGGGAGTACTTGAGGACTGAGGTTGAGAACCACTTGTCTAGGGGATGTCTTTTTAGGCTTTTTTTATTTCTGAAGAACTTGGATATTATAGATTACTCCAACATGCTGAATATTTTCAAGGGGACACTCTACTTTGCTATGCAGGGTCAAGTATAGATGGCAGAACTGAGTCCTTTTTAAAAGCTATTTGGGTCAGAACTGCCACTGGCTCTTCCACCCAAAGGAAACAGCACACACTAGGAACCTGAGCTCAGGTCAGTACTCACAATGTCACAGGATCCCTGGTTGCCTCCTTTCAGGATCCACCGGACACTCTTCAGTGAGGGAGAGGTTAATGCTCACAGTGCTACAGGATAGCCAGACCCTTTTCAACTTCCACGCACTCTTCAATAAGCTCTCCAGACTAGGTCCTTATGTGAAATTCTTTGATTTGCACCAGAAGAGGATCTTTAGAAGTAGCCCCCCCACCCCCACCCCCGTTTTCCCCTGCTATGCCACAGCTGGGAACTCAATGAAAATGCAGCAAACTCCAGCAGTCTGCCCAGAGGGGTAAAGCCCCTCAGGCTGGGAACTCCTCCAGTAGGACATGATACTGGCTGCTCCAGGCCTCAGACTATTTATGTGCTTTTCAGCCACCTACTGGGCACACCTCTCCAGGAATTGGCTGAAGTACCATACATTTGCAGACTGCTCATTTGCCTTTCCAGCCCACTATGTTCTAGAAAAGTCTAGAATGCAGGGGGGAATAATCAAACCTGCAACCTGTGAAACATAGAACAGCCCAAAGCAATCAACAACTGCTCCACTGACTACAGAGGAGCCAAAAATAATAACATTTGTCTAGCAACCTAACTAGGAGGGGGCTACAAGTGGAACTGGACTTTAAATGACCCCACAATGGACTATGCCTATGTAGCTATGCATTACAGAAAAGCATAACATATTTTATGTAGTGCACCCCCTGGGGAGCCGCAAGTAGAATGGGATCCCCCACCCTGCATAGAAAGGCACACTGAATTATTCACAGTCTCCCAGAGTCAGAAAACAGACCAGTACTTTGTTTTGTTATTTTATTGAGGGATTAGAACTTGGATGGGTAAGGTGGTAATATGGGATGCCCACTTGACTTCAGAACCTCGTCAGGAAAAACTTCTCCTCTGTACAAACTATATACACTCCTCACATCCTCCAGCACACTTGCTTGCAGAAAAACCAAGCTGACACTTTAATGGCTCTGACCAGACACTCAGCCAGTTCAAAGCAAAAGCCCTTTACAGGCAGGGACCCTGGGTCCCTTGGTTGTGCAGCGAAGTCCAGTGTCCCCCTTACACCCTTGTGGCTACTGATCTCAGCACCACCTCTTCATGCACTGCCAGCCCACCTAGCTGCAGCTGCCCCTTTCACTAGCCCTCCTAGCAACTTCTCCACAGTCCTCCCAAACTGACACTCTCTGTCTCCACAGTCCTCCCAGACTGCTCTCTCACCAGCCCACCCAGCAGGCTTCTCAGGAGACCACCTGTACATGCTGACCTTCTCCCGCTGTCCTCTGCTTGCTCCCATGCCTCCAGGAAGGATTTCCTCCCTGTGTTGTAAAGGGTCACACCAGCACCCGAGCCCCAGGCCTGAGGTCCCCCCCCCAACAGGGAACATCCTCAAGGGCCACCAACAGCCTCCTCAGCACTCCTTCTTCATCTTCCACCCGACTACCCCCCTGCTGGCATAACCCATTAGTCATGAGGTGTATGCCCCCTGCCAGCCCACTTGCTCCCACCAGCCAATCTCTCTGCTGGAGATTGGCTGGGGCTGTTATCAATACTCTAGGTAGCTCCTTCTAGACTCCACACTCTACTTCTGGAAGCTCTTCCAAGGTTCCAGAGAACAGGGGGAGTTACCAGGGGTGCTGCTTGCTGAGCCATCCATCCTCTGTGGGTCTCTCAGCCCTGACCCAGATTCAACCCAGGACTGGCTGTCAGCCAGGCCAAATTTTCCTATACTAAAAACGGTACATACCGTATTTATCAGCGTATAACACGCACTTAAAAGCAGGGGAAAATCATGGGTGCGTGTTATACGCCGATCCCCCGAAATTCTGAGCCTCTGGGCGGCTTTCAGCCGCCTTCGTCTCTTCAATGCGACTTTCGGCCGCCTTCGGCCATTATCGGCGGCTTTCGCCCATCTTCGGCCGTTCTCGGCAACTTTCGGCCGACTTAGGCCGTTCTCGGAAGCTTTTGCCCGCCTTTGGCTCTTCTCGGCAGCTTTTGGCCGCCTTCAGCCGATCTCGGCAGTTTTCGGCCGCCTTCGGCTCTTCTCTGCGGCCGAAAGCTGCCGAGAGTGGCCGAAGGTGGCCGAAAGCTGGCAAGAAGAGCCGAAGGCGCCGGAGGCCCACCGAGAACTACTGCACGCCGCCGAGATACACATCCGGCTATGTATCTCGGCGGCGGCATTTTAAAAAAATAAAAAAACAAATAGCAAAAGAAAATAAAATAGACACGGCTGCAATGGGGGACAAGACTGCAATGGTGGACAAGGCTGCATAAGGCTGCAATGGTGGACAAGGCTGCATAAGGCTGCAATGGTGGACAAGGCTGCATAAGACTGCAATGGTGGACAAGGCTGCAATGGTGGACAAGGCTGCAGATGACACTGATGAGCATATAAATGTAAGTTTTTTTTTTCCCCCTTAAACTTCCCTCCTAAAAGTTTTTTTCCTTAAAATTCCCTCCTAAACTTGGGGTGCGTGTTATTCGCCGGCGCGTGTTATACACCGATAAATACGGTACTTGCATACGCTAAAGGGTGCTACATTTAAAAGCAGCAAACAATAGATTTACTGATCATTTGCTGCTAAAAATCCCCATTTGTATTCGTCATCATGTACTACTTGCACCTTGCACCATCAAATTATAGAAATCATGCAAAAAGCTGGAGCAACTGCCAGCAAACGTTGCCAGTTCCAGAGAAAAGTATTTGTACAGATGTGCTCTAGTTATAAAATATTATAAAAAATATTTTAAAAAAATTTGATTTACATGAATCATTCTAGTCCGAAAGGAGTCAGGCCGCGTACACACGCGGGGACTGTTCGCTCAACTTTGTCCGTCAAACAGTTTCAGCAAACAGTCCGCTCAAAATTAGCATGGACGGACTTGCCCACACACGACGAACGAACAGTTTGCTGAAACCGTGCACGATGACGTGAACGGCACGTACGACGGGACGGAAAATACAACGTCCTATACACTGCATTACAACTTTCAGCGTGTAAATCCTTTCTGAGCATGCGCGGAACTTAGTTTGACGAACAAGCCTACACACGAGGGGACTGTTCGCTGAAACCAAGTTTCAGCGGACAGTTTTTCGGAAATTCCGAGAAACCTTGTTCAGCAAACTGTTCGCTGAAACTGTCCGCTGAAAGCCCACACACGGGCGGACTGTCCGCCGAAACACTGTTCAGCGGACAAAGTTGGGCGAACAGTCCCCGCGTGTGTACGCGGCCTCAGTCAAAATATTTTCTCCTCCCTTTAAATAGAAGCCACAAATGTTGGACCTTACTACAGCCAATTCGTCCCGATTGTACAATAGACCTATGGTGGCCATACCAGTTCATGCAAAAATATGGTTAAAAATAAAAAGGTTCAGTTGGGGAATGACCTGGCTGGCATCCTACTCCACCTCACCCCCCCATGCCAATGTAGCAATTTAGGCAATTGTTTCTCACACATTTACTATATGCGCTAAAAGTTCTGCTGGAACTTTTTGGTTAGATAAAGTAGAACAACATTAGAACCATGTAAGATTTGATGGCAGCAGCAAAGTATAGAGATGAAAAATTCCATTTAGTTTGGTTTTACTGAGTTGGTTTTCAAGCCAATGCTGAATAGATAGTGCATATTGATGGAGACCTAAAAAGACCACCTCGTGGGGTTATTTTATTGCATATGTAGAAAGGTCCCAGGCCTCTTTTGATCTAATGAGAACCTCCAGGGTCAAGGATAGTGCCCTTTCATCCTTTCACTTGCTTTATAATGCCTAGTACACACGGGCCGAATGATGGGAGACATTGACCACTTCAATAGAAACCGTCCGACATTTGGCCCGTGTATACAGTGCCTTGCGAAAGTATTCGGCCCCCTTGAACTTTTCAACCTTTTGCCACATTTCAGGCTTCAAACATAAAGATATAACATTTTTATTTTTTGTGAAGAATTACCAACAAGTGGGAAACAATTGTGAAGTGGAACGAAATCTATTGGATTTTTGAAACTTTTTTAACTAATAAAAAAATGAAAAGTGGGGTGTGCAAAATTATTCGGCCCCCTTGCGTTAATACTTTGTAGAGCCACCTTTTGCTGCGATTACAGCTGCAAGTCGCATGGGGTATGTCAATATCAGTTTTGCACATCGAGAGACTGAAATTCTTGCCCATTCTTCCTTGCAAAACAGCTCGAGCTCAGTGAGGTTGGATGGAGAGCATTTGTGAACAGCAGTTTTCAGCTCTTTCCACAGATTCTCGATTGGATTCAGGTCTGGACTTTGACTTGGCCATTCTAACACCTGGATACGTTTATTTGTGAACCATTCCTTTGTAGATTTTGCTGTATGTTTGGGATCATTGTCTTGTTGGAAGATAAATCTCCGTCCCAGTTTCAGGTCTTTTGCAGACTCCAACATCCAGAAGGGTTTTCATCCAGAAGGGTCCTGTATTCGGCTGCATCCATCTTCCCCTCAATTTTAACCATCTTCCCTGTCCCTGCTGAAGAAAAGCAGGCCCAAACCATGATGCTGCCACCACCATGTTTGACAGTGGGGATGGTGTGTTGAGGGTGATGAGCTGTGTTGCTTTTACGCCAAACATATCGTTTTGCATTGTGGGCAAAAAGTTCGATTTTGGTTTCATCTGACCAGAGCACCTTCTTCCACATGTTTGGTGCGTCTCCCAGGTGGCTTGTGGCAAACTTTAGACAAGACTTTTTATGGATATCTTTGAGAAATGGCTTTCTTCTTGCCACTCTTCCATAAAGGCCAGATTTGTGCAGTGTACGACTGATTGTTGTCCTATGGACAGACTCTCCCACCTCAGCTGTAGTTCTCTGCAGTTCATCCAGAGTGATCATGGACCTCTTGGCTGCATCTCTGATCAGTCTTCTCCTTGTCTGAGCTGAAAGTTTAGAGGGACGGCCAGGTCTTGGTAGATTTGCAGTGGTCTGATACTCCTTCCATTTCAAAATGATCGCTTGCACAGTGCTCCTTGGGATGTTTAAAGCTTGGGAAATCTTTTTGTATCAAAATCCGGCTTTAAACTTCTCTACAACAGTATTACAGACCTGCCTGGTGTGTTCCTTGGTCTTCATGATGCTCTGAGACTATCACAGAGCAGGTGCATTTATACAGAGACTTGATTACACACAGGTGGATTCTATTTATCACCATCAGTCATTTAGGACAACATTGGATCATTCAGAGATCCTCGCTGAACTTCTGGAGTGAGTTTGCTGCACTGAAAGTAAAGGGGCCGAATAATTTTGCACGCACCACTTTTCAGTTTTTTATTTGCTAAAAAAGTTTAAAATATCCAATAGATTTCGTTCCACTTCACAATTGTGTCCCACTTGTTGGTGATTCTTCACAAAAAATTAAAATGTTATATCTTTATGTTTGAAGCCTGAAATGTGGCAAAAGGTTGAAAAGTTCAAGGGGGCAGAATACTTTCGCAAGGCACTGTATGTCAACCGGTCCAACAGAATCCGGTCATTTGGCCGGCTTCTGACGGTTGAGCATGCTGGAAAACCAGCAGCTGACCGGCTCCTGATCAGTGCTCTCAGCCATTTTTATTCAACCTGCGTTGGGTTGAATGAAAAAAAAACTATTATGTCCTGTACACGCAGTTTGGAAATTCAGACGGAAAAGGTCTGATCGTCTTATATTGTTGGAAAATCCGAACGTGTGTGTGGGCTCTATTGGACTTTTTCCATCGGAAAATCAGACGGAAAAAAAATTTGAGAGCAGGATCTCAAATTTTTCGACAAAAAAATCCAATCAGACTTTTTCAGATCGTTTGTAGAGAATTTCGATCAGACAAAGTGCCACGCATGCTCAGATCAAATTACGAGACCAAAGCTATAGGCTACTAGCCTCAACGCAGTCCCGTGGTAACGAACGAACGTCATCACGTTCCGAACTATTGTATTTTCCGACAAATTTGTCCGACCGTGTGTATGCAACACCAGCTTAGGACAAAAGGCATTAGTGTGTATCAGGCTTAAGCATTCATCACCCATCTTGCAAAATGCCAACAGAAGCCTATGGCCCTACTCATCAAGCCAGTGGGCTTGGCCACCTTAGCTGATACAGGATCACTAGTCTTATGCCGGGTACACACGATCGGAAATTTCGGCCAGCAAAAGACCGATGAGAGCTCTTCATCGGAAAATGCGACCGTGTGTACGCTCCGTCTGGAATTTAGCTGGCCGAATTCCCGCCAGCAAAAATTTGAGCGCATGTTCTCAATTTTCCTGACGAAAATTCTGATCGTGTGTAGGAAACTCTGATCGTGTGTAGGAAATTCTGATCGTGTGTAGGCAATTAAGATGCGCAAAAACTCACGCATTATTAGATTCAACTACAAGACGGAAGCTATTGGCTACTGGCTATTGGACTTCCTTTTTCTAGTCCCGTCGTATGCGTTGTACGTCACCGCGTTCTTGGCGGTCGGAATTTGTTGTGACCGTGCGTAGGCAAGACAGCTTGAGCGGAATTCCTTTTTGCCGACCATAATTCTGATCGTGTGCACGTGGCACGTGCACGTGGCATTATAGCACAGGGGAAATTTGGCACGCTGGGGGGCTTTATGACTATAGCGAAAGCACCTCTGCTCGGGGGGGGGCAGGGTTTAAAATGTATAGTCTCCAGGATTAAAGTTCAGGAGACATGGTGGAGGGGAAAGGTAGAGGAGTCCAAGTAATGGTAGGTCCATGTATCCTGGGTGGTAACCACAGGAACCTTTAGCACACTTGAAAGGCAGCCAGCAGTAGAGCAGAAGAAATCTCTGTAGAAGAGAGGAGAGTAGCCACTACCCTCCATCCAGCCCAGGGCACCAAAAACCACCAGTGCCCAGGGGCAGACTGACAACTCATGGGGCCCCCGAGCAATCAGAGATTATGGGGCCACACAGTATACACAAACACACACACACAGTATACACAGTATACAATCACACAGTACACACACAGTATACACATACATGTACACACAGTACACACAGACATGTTACTATTGGCTGAGAAGGTACTGGAGGGGTGGGGCAGCTATAATCTCGGGATTTGTAGACCAAAAGGATGTCACTAAGGAACATTTCAAAGACAGATGTAAAAAAAAAAAAAAATGTTTTACATACTGTCCCTGGTTTTACTGAGGCTGGAAACCCTGATGGGGCCCCCTAGTGGCATGGGGCCCTCGGGCAGTGCCTGAGTAGCCCAATAGTCAGTCCGCCCCTGCCAGTGTGCCTTTGGGTTCAAGGAGATTGTGCTCTTTTAGTGCTGCCACATGTCTCTGCAATGATCTGGATGAAACACAGCCTAGAATTATTGCATTACTTTGAATAAATCTATTTTCTGTTACATTGCTACACTCAGATCAGCTCTGCTCTCCTCTCTTCTAGTCTTGCATGCCAATCACTCTGAGTAGGGTCTTGCCAGCGTAAATCCAACCATGTCTGTTCTAGAGACCCCCAACTAGCTTTGTGGCTTCATCTCTATAAAATGTCCCCCCGTTTATCACATGCACCTTATCTGTTTAATGAGCCTTACAATATTTTGGGGTGAAGTTTATGAGGTGAAGACCTCTGATCCTTGTCTACTCCCTTTACTGTATTGTTTTATCTCCCTAGGAAAATTAAAGTAAAGAATTAAAAAACACGCTCAAATTTTTCAAACATTTTCGTATTTATTTCTATATTACACTTTATATTATGTTTATGGGACGCATTGAATATCTAAGTTAGCTTACAATTAAATTTGTATAAGTCATGACACTCTAAAGATACATTATACAATCCTCTATAAATATATAGAAAAGCAATTTTGGAAGAACAGCGAATGCAGACCAGCCTCAAGCAGTCCAGAAGTAGATTCTTTGGTCGGTGTCTGAGGTCTATAATACAATTTTCTGAATTATTGATAAACTGATTGATTGTTAGATTGGTTACAAAGTATCATTTACAAAAGCCTAGATGTTTAGTCTTGTGATTTCCGCTAAAGAGGAAGATCAGAGTTCAGATGGGCTGAACCCCCATTCCAACAAAGACCACATGACCAAATGGAAATTATTATTATTATACAGGATTTATGTGGCGTCAAGAAATTTCACAGCACTTTACAAAACAACGAGAGACAGTCAGTTACCAAATATTATAAAGGGGGAGGGGGGGTGGTGGTGGTTGGATGAGTTGATGGAGAAAGTAAAAGTTCAGTCTTTAGGTGGAGGCCAGGTAGACGTCCCTGAAGATATGCATATTCAGGGATCACCTAAAGGTGGACAGAGTCGGAGACATAAAGGTAGATGGGGGTTGGAAGTTCTAGAACATGGGAGAAGTTTTGCCAGTGGTGGCTGGTGTTTTTTTTTTTTTTTTGAGGGGGGCAGCAAACAATCCACATATCTCCCCCCTGGGTCACGGGCAGCACCCCCCTCACCCAGGTCAGTCAGTCAGTCAGTGGCGGGTGGTGGCGGCCTCTCTCTGTGCTGCGGGCAGCTGCTTCCTCACTTCCTTTGTGTCTCCTAATGGCAGCCAATCCGATCGGATCTCCTTTTCGGCCAATCGGGTGACGGGTCTCAGGACCCGCTTCCTGATTGGCCGGGAGGAGAATCAGTGTTACAATAGCGAATATTCATTCACTATTGTCACACAACTGCATCCGGAGCCCACCCTTTTTTGAAGCTTATTAGAGGCTCTGGCTCTAATCATGTGCTTAAAAAAATAAAAAACAAAACCCTATTGGAATACAAGCGACCGGCCAAAGGCATTGATGGGGGGGGGGGGCGGGGGGCTATGGAGGGGCTGCCACTGGGTTTTTTAGAGGTCTTAGAAGTCTTGGAGATGAGCATGGGAGGAGATGATGTTCAAGCTAGAGAGAAGGAGGTGTTGGATGGAGCACAGAGGGTGATATTTTGAGACAAGGTTGGTAATGTAGTTCAGGGCAGAGTAATGGATGGCTTTGTATGTTGTTGTTAGTATTTTGAATTGTATTCTTGGTGGAAGGCAGTGGATTGGCAGAGAGGGGTGGTGGATACTGAGTGGAAGCCAGTGGAGGGATTGGCAGAGAGGGGTGGAGGACACTAAATGGAATCCAGTGGAGGGTTTGGGAGAGAGGGGTGGAGGACACTAAATGGAAGCCAGCGGTGTTATTGGCAGAGAAGGGTGGAGGACACTGAATGGAAGCCAGCGGAGTTATTGGCAGAGATGGGTGAAGGACACTGAATGGAGGCCAGTGGAGTTATTGGCAGAGAGAGGTGGAGGACACTGAATGGAAGCCAGTGGAGGGATTGGCAGAGAGGGGTAGAGGACACTGAATGGAAGCCAGCGGAGGGATTGCCAGAGATGGGTGAAGGACACTGAATGGAAACCAGTGGAGGGATTGGCAGAGAGGGGTGGAGGACACTAAATGGAAGCCAGCGGAGTGATTGGCAGAGAGGGGTGGAGGACACTGAATGGAAGCCAGTGGAGGGATTGGCAGAGAGGGGTGGAGGACACTGAATGGAGGTGAGTGGAGGGATTGGTAGAGAGGGGTGGAGGACACTAAATGGAAGCCAGCGGAGGGATTGGCAGAGAGGGGTGGAGAAGACTGAATGGAAGCCAGTGGAGGGATTGGCAGAGATGGGTGAAGGACACTGAATGGAAACCAGTGGAGGGATTGGCAGAGAGGGGTGGAGGACACTAAATGGAAGCCAGCGGAGTGATTGGCAGAGAGGGGTGGAGGACACTGAATGAAAGTCAGTGGAGGGATTGGCAGAGAGGGGTGGAGGACACTAAATGGAAGCCAGCGGAGGGATTGGCAGAGAGGGGTGGAGGACACTGAATGAAAGTCAGTGGAGGGATTGGCAGAGAGGGGTGGAGGACACTAAATGGAAGCCAGCGGAGGGATTGGCAGAGAGGGGTGGAGGACACTGAATGGAGGTCAGTGGAGGGATTGGCAGAGAGGGGTGGAGGACACTGCATGGAAGCCAGTGGAGGGATTGGCAGAGATGGGTGAAGGACACTGAATAGAAGCCAGTGGAGGGATTGGCAGAGAGGGGTGGAGGACACTGAATAGAAGCCAGTGGAGGGATTGGTAGAGAGGGGTGGAGGACACTGAATAGAAGCCAGTGGAGGGATTGGCAGAGAGGGGTGGAGGACACTGAATGGAAGCCAGCAGAGGGATTGGCAGAGAGGGGTGGAGGACACTGAATAGAAGCCAGTGGAGGGATTGGCAGAGAGGGGTGGAGGACACTGAATGGAAGCCAGCGGAGGGATTGGCAGAGAGAGAGGTGGAGAACACTGAATGGAAGCCAGTGGAGGGATTGGCAGAGAGAAGTAGAGGACATTAAATTGAAGTGGGTGAATGAGGATCTTGGTGGTTTCATTAGTTAAAAAGGGGAGAATTGAGAGATGTTGCGCCGGTGATGTCTACAAGCTTTTCACAACCATTGGCTTTGGGGCTGAAAGGTCAGAGTCTAGGTTTACACCTAGGCATGGGGGGAGGGATTGATGGCTGCATTATTGATCTTGATGGAAAAGTCATGGAGGGGGGCACAGGCGGGAGGGAATATTATGAGCTCGGGTTTAGAGAGATTCAGTTTAAGGAAGCGGTGTGACTCTGACATCCATGCTGATATGTCCGCTAGTAGTTAGTAATGCGAGAGGAGGCTGAAGGAGTGAGATGAGGAGTAGACAGATTTGGGTGTCATCGGCATAGAGATGGTACTGAGCTGGCTCTTCAGAGTGTTGGTTTCACCCTTCAGAGGGATTTATTTATTTATTTACTATTGAGCTCGCTTTTACAATTTCTTTTTACTGCTCTATAGAGACCTGCTGAAAGCCGGTCCTGCAAGTTCTTGCAGGGCTGTCCCAAAAAAGAGGACCCCCCCCCCTCCCTGGTTGGAGAAAGGAAAAAGACCCAAAGGTCACAGAGCGGACATAGGAGCCGCATCCGCCGCATCACGATGAGGAGGAGAGCCGCCACCTCCCGCTGAGGGGGAGAGCCGCCGAGGAGGAGAGCCCCATCACTGCCGGCCATTGGGGGGGTTAGTGAAGTGACAACCAAGCCGAGGGACATGCCTGGCTGCATTTGATGGGCACAAGTGGCTGCATTTGATGGGCACAAGTGGCTGCATATACTGGGCACAAGTGGCTGCATTTGACGAGCCCAAGTGGCTGCATTTGACGGCACAAATGGCTGCCATATGATGGGGCACAATAGCTGCATTTGATGGGCACAGTGAGGCTGCAATTGATGGGTTCAGTATTTTTCAGTTTCTTTGCGCCCCCCCCCCCCCAAAAAAAATTTTGACCACCAACCGTCACTACTGCTTGTACATGTATATTTGAGGAACATTTTTTAGGGCTTATGGAGGAAACAATCAACCAGGATACCCCAACCTGACCAAACGGATTTTGCCCCTAGAGCATGGGTGCTCGAACTGTGCCCTCCAGCTGTTGCAGAACTACGAAGCAATATAAGGCTGACAAGTACATTTGCGAATTCCAAAGGCAGAGGCATGATGGGACTTGGAGTTTCACAACAGCTAGAGGGCCACAGGTTGGACACCCATTCCCTAGAGGCAAGCCTGTAATTACTTTTCATTGGACTGTAACTGACTGAATTGGCTGAAGCTAATTTGCAAAATGTAAAATGTAGGACTTTGCTCTATCTTCTTGCTCCTTGGGCAATAAAGGTGAGGCTTTCCTATCTTGGTAGGGGGGGGGGGGGATACCAGGCACTTGAGAAAGTTGTCCCTGAAGACCAGGGTTTTCATAAGCATGGGATATATCAATGCGATTTAAGCACGTAGGTTCGGAAGCCTAGACCTTATGTGTGTGCCGCCAACGCCCATTGGCCGCGTCAGTCAAACAGCAGTAGGCCTCGATGACATGTGACTTGTACAAGATATCTGCCCATGTACAGCCACCTTAGAATGCCCTGATAAGATTTCCTGTAGTTGCAGTTGACCACAATCACTAGTCTACAGATTCTTAAGCATTCACACGGAGGTCTTCCTTCAATTGTCTTGGCAATCATCCTTTGGCACATTTTACAATGAGATCTTCACTGTAGCGGCACGTTGTCCGCTCCAATGTGCTGATTGCTCTCAGGTGGTGTTTTTGATAGGCTTTCAGTAAGTGTACTTTGCATGAGCTCTGAAATAGAATGTTTCACCTTATCCTTCATATCTTTCCCCATGAAGACATAGAGAATTGGGTTGATGCAACTATTGAACATGGCCAGAGACAGTGAGAACAGATCTAGGATGAGCGCTACATGACTTACAGTGAATAGCAGGACTACACCCATGATGTGGTAGGGGGCCCAGGTGATAAAAAATGCGACTATGATCCCTAAAGACACCTTGATGATTTTATTACCAACTTCTGTAGCTCTTCTATTGTGTAATATAAAAGCCACAGAAATGTAACAGGCAGAAATGATTAGGAATGGAAGCAGAAAACCAAAAACTATATTAATGTAAGTGGTGGGCTCTATTATGTGCTCTTCAGAATAGCAAAGAGTTTTGTTGTCAGAAGTGTAGATTTTTTGGTACAGGACTTTAGGTAGACACATCAGGAAGGACATCATCCAAATAGCCAAGCAGGTCATCCACGCCGTTCGTACTCCTCGGTGATTTCGGGCCCAAATGGGTTGGACAACCAGGATGCAACGGTCAACACTGATAGCCACCAAGGTGAAGACGCTGGTGAACATGTTCAATGGAACAACGAAGTGAATCATCTTGCAGAGCACGGGACCGTACAGCCATTCTCCGTAGAAGTACTGCACTATAGTGAATGGGAGAAACAAGCAGCAGATAATATCGGCCACAGCAAGGTTCCAAAACCAAATGGTAGTCATGGTCCGCTTCATCTTCACTCCGGTAACCCAGAGCACCAGAGCATTGCCGGGGACGCCCACGAGGGTCGTGAAAGATAAGAGTATGATAGTAAACAAATGCTCATGGGTGTAAAAGCCCTTTGATTCCGTCTCATCACTGACGTTGGACATCTGTAAAGACATCAAAAGTTATTGCATCCATGTGGTTATCGTCCAATCAGATTTCATTAAATGTAATATAAAGTAAAAGATTATTTCTGGTCATGATGGATTTCCGTAACTAGTGATGAGCCCATGACAGGAGGCCCAGTTAGCTGCGGCCACGGAATTCATCAACCTCACATAACAAGGGAAACAGTCTTTTAACATAAAGGAGCGGGGATGCTGGTGACATCATTGACCCATTATGGCCACATGGACATATACTGTTCATTAGCATTGTCCACAATGATGTCACCAACATGCCTGCCCCTTTGTTACATGCGGGGGTGGGGAATTCCATGACCACAACCGATTAGGGGTGGCAGCCTGCTGTCATGTGACAGTCTCATGTGAGTTTGGGCCAAACTGAGTTCAGTGCAAACCCACGTGAGACTGTCACATGACAGGAAGCCCAATCATCTTGTGGGTGGGGCCAGGAGTAGGATACCCAGGTTAAGGAAGCAGCTTACACAGAATCCACAAAGGGTTAACAGTGATTGTATTTCGAAGTATGCAAGTTAAGGATAACAAGGTTTTGTTCAGAACACAGATGCTAACACTAGTATCGTTACATATGGCAACAGGTGCAGTATCTCTCACTGTAACAGGTGAAGTATTGTGTGCAGTAACAGGTGAAGTATCACTTGCAGTAACACGTGCAGTATTACATGGAGTAACAGGTGCAGTATCGCACTGGGTAACAGACGCAATATCACACAGAGCAACAGGTGCAGTATCGCTTGCAGTAACAGGTGCGGTATCGATTGCAATAACAGGTGCAGTATTACACGCAGTAACAGGTGCAGCATTGCTTGCAGTAGCAGGTGCAGTATTACACGCAGTAACAGGTGCAGCATTGCTTGGAGTACGTGAGACTAGGATTGTTGGAGGGGGGGGGTTATAAGAGGGGACCCCCATCCAGATATACAGGAATTTGCCTCCCTGCTCTCTCCAGTTATAGAAGACCCCCAGCCAGTAGGACTGCAGGGAGGGTGATAAGGCGGCCCCTATCCAGGAACATAGGAACTCCCCTTCCTCCCCCACAAGTAAACAAAGACCCCCAGCTAGGAGGAATGTAGGGGTGATAAGGGGGACCCCCATCCAGGAATAGGTGAGGGGTGATCGGAGGGGACCTTGCTAACCCCCCTCTAGTGGCTCTATACTGGTGAAGACATTCGGAGAGATACACACACAGCAGATAAGGAGGAAAGAATCTCCCTACAGCTCCGATATCTGATGGAGCTGTGGGCTGTCACTGCTGCTTCTACTCCTTGCTCTGTCCCCCAATGTCTGTCTAATTTATATATACACAGTGCCTTGAGAAAGTATTCACCCCCCTTGAACTTTTCAACCTTTTGCCACATTTCAGGCTTCAAACATAAAGATATAAAATTTTTTTTTTTTTTGAAGAATCACCAACAAGTGGGACACAATTGTGAAGTGGAACGAAATCTATTGGATTTTCGAAACTTTTTTAACTAATAAAAAAATGAAAAGGGGGGCGTGCAAAATGATTCGGCCCCCTTGTGTTAATACTTTGTAGAGCCGCCTTTTGCTGCGATTACAGCTGCAAGTCGCTTGGGGTGTCTCTATCAGTTTTGCACATCGAGAGACTGAAATTCTTGCCCATTCTTCCTTGCAAAACAGCTGGAGCTCAGTGAGGTTGGATGGAGAGCGTTTGTGAACAGCAGTTTTCAGCTCTTTCCACAGATTCTCGATTGGATTCAGGTCTGGACTTTGACTTGGCCATTCTAACACCTGGATACGTTTATTTGTGAACCATTCCTTTGTAGATTTTGCTGTATGTTTGGGATCATTGTCTTGTTGGAAGATAAATCTCCGTCCCAGTTTCAGGTCTTTTGCAGACTCCAACAGGTTTTCATCCAGAATAGTCCTGTATTTGGCTGCATCCATCTTCCCCTCAATTTTAACCATCTTCCCTGTCCCTGCTGAAGAAAAGCAGGCCCAAACCATGATGCTGCCACCACCATGTGTGACAGTGGGGATGGTGTGTTGAGGGTGATGAGCTGTGTTGCTTTTACGCCAAACATATCGTTTTGCATTGTGGGCAAAAAGTTGGATTTTGGTTTCATGTGACCAGAGCACCTTCTTCCACATGTTTGGTGTGTCTCCCAGGTGGCTTGTGGCAAACTTTAGACGAGACTTTTTATGGATATCTTTGAGAAATGGCTTTCTTCTTGCCACTCTTCCATAAAGGGCAGATTTATGCAGTGTACGACTGATTGTTGTCCTATGGACAGACTCTCCCACCTCAGCTGTAGTTCTCTGCAGTTCATCCAGAGTGATCATGGGCCTCTTGGCTGCATCTCTGATCAGTCTTCTCCTTGTCTGAGCTGAAAGTTTAGAGGGACGGCCAGGTCTTGGTAGATTTGCAGTGGTCTGATACTCCTTCCATTTCAAAATGATCGCTTGCACAGTGCTCCTTGGGATGTTTAAAGCTTGGGAAATCTTTTTGTATCCAAATCCGGCTTTAAACTTCTCCACAACAGTATTACGGACCTGCCTGGTGTGTTCCTTGGTCTTCATGATGCTCTCTGCGCTTTCAACAGAACCCTGAGACTATCACAGAGCAGGTGCATTTATACAGAGACTTGATTACACACAGGTGGATTCTATTTATCACCATCAGTCATTTAGGACAACATTGGATCATTCAGAGATCCTCGCTGAACTTCTGGAGTGAGTTTGCTGCACTGAAAGTAAAGGGGCCGAATAATTTTGCACGCACCACTTTTCAGTTTTTTATTTGCTAAAAAAGTTTAAAAAATCCAATAGATTTCGTTCCACTTCACAATTGTGTCCCACTTGTTGGTGATTCTTCACAAAAAATAAAAATGTTATATCTTTATGTTTGAAGCCTGAAATGTGGCAAAAGGTTGAAAAGTTCAAGGGGGCCGAATACTTTCGCAAGGCACTGTATGTGTATGTATATATATATAATTTTTTTTTTTTATATTTATTTATTTATTTTGTATATAAGTAAATATGTTTTTTATTATGTTTGTAAGATTTTTAATAAACAAAAATTTACACCACTCCTGGAGGCAGTGCAGGTAGACCGGTAGTAGCTGAAAGATCCCGGAGATGGCAAAGAGGATGATAAAAGGTTAACTTTTTAATTTATGGAATAAAATCAGCGCTGGTTTTTATGATATTGAATTAAACATATGACCACCCAATATAGTTTTTTCACCCATCCCCAATTTACCAATAACACCACCAATAGAAGAGGACAATGCGACTGTACCGGGGGGGGGGGCTACTAGTAAGTAAGAAACATGTACAACAATATACGATAAAAGAAATCTCACTTTTATTGTCACAAATTGTTTTTTCTCTTTCAACGATGTTTATAGAGTAGAGAGACAGAGTAAGTAGACAGAGATTACAAGTGTCAGTATACATAACAACACACAGCATATCCTTCACATAACCATTAATCATTCATTTATAATTTATTATAGGTATTCCCATAGCTGCTCCTGATGAGTGGAATTAATCCACGAAACGCGTTGAGCTTTCATATTCAATGTCATGTCACAGTAACCATGTGCATATCGTTGGCTTTCAATTGTTTGAGTCTTCAATTAATTTAATATAATACTTATTATGTGTACATAATTTGGGCGCACTGCGGATGTCATTATTAATCATGTGTTACATTGTTTATTATGCAACCAATTTTACGATTATGCGATTTATTAATCATGTTTTACCTTCTCTGTACCATACTTATTGATATAATATGAATATCATCTATTGCACTCAATTGCTCAATTTTGTCACTAATAAATACCATGTTTACCTTTATTGAATGTTTCATCCTCAGTGCTGTGCTTCATATAAAGTCCCATTGCCCCTTCTGCCCTCATTCCCCCTTCTTTTTATATAATCAGGGGTGGAAACCTGTGTACTGGACAGCCATGGCCTCATATAAAGTCACAACAATTCTTTCTTTCTAATGTAGTATTCTTTAATGTGTTCTTTTTTTTTTTGGGGCTTCTCAGTGGGGTGTTTGTTGAACCTTATGAACAAAAAAGTGAACCATGAAATGACAGCAAAACATACACCGGGGTATAGTAATGGTCGTCCTTCACAGAGGAAGGGCCTCAAACCCTGAACTACCTGTGCCGCAAGGCTCCTGGCAGGGGCAAGGCTCCTCTAATAGTATATACAGTATATCTCCACTAATAGTCTATACAGTATATCTCTCCTCTAATAGTATATACAGTATATATCTCCTCTAATAGTATATACAGTATATCTCCTTTAATTGTATATACAGTATATATCCCCTCTAATAGTATATACAGTATATCTCCTCTAATAGTATATCCAGTATATATCCCCTCTAATAGTATATACAATATATCTCCTCTAATAGTATATACAGTATTTATCCCTTCTAATAGTATATACAGTATATCCCTTCTAATAGTATATACAGTATATCTCCTCAATAGTATATACAGTATATATCCCCTCTAATAGTATACAATCGGATTTTCCGACAACTTTGTCCGACCGTGTGTATGCAACATCCCTTTCGGACCTCGTCCGGGATTAATCCGTCGGAATAACTCCGACGGATTTGGTCGTCAGAATCTCCGACCGTGTGTACAAGGGCCAATAGTATATACAGTATATATCTCCTCTAATAGTATATACAGTGTATCTCTTCTAATAGTATATACAGTATATATCCTCTCTAATAGTATATACAGTATATATCCCCTCTAATAGTATATATCCCCTCTAATAGTATATACGGTGTATCTCTTCTAATAGTATATACAGTGTATCTCCTCTAATAGTATATACAGTATATATCTCTTCTGTCTGTTATTCTCAGAGTGGATTCGATATTTTGCTCCCTAACCATATAGTTGGTGATTTATATTTACCACTTCATATAGAGATATTTAAGAATAAATTGCCTTTTTTTAAACTTTACATATTAACTAAATTATACACCACACTTTTTTGAAGGTTATTAACCGATTAATCGAAACAATAAATCGATTATGAAAATAATTGTTAGTTGCCGCCCTAGTTCTGTGTAATGATGGGGTAGTAAGGGGGAGGGGATCCTGTGTAATAATGAGGGGAGTATGGCGGAGGGGTCCTTTGTAATAATGAGGGGAGTATGGCGGAGGGGTCCTGTGTAATAATGAGGGGAGTATGGCGGAGGGGTCCTTTGTAATAATGAGGGGGAGTATGGCGGAGGGGTCCTTTGTAATAATGAGGGGGAGTATGGCGGAGGGGTCCTGTGTAATAATGAGGGGAGTATGGCGGAGGGGTCCTGTGTAATAATGAGGGGAGTATGGCGGAGGGGTCCTTTGTAATAATGAGGGGGAGTATGGCGGAGGGGTCCTGTGTAATAATGAGGAGAGTATGGCGGAGGGATCCTGTGTAATTATTAGGGGAGTATGGCGGAGGGGTCCTGTGTAATAATGAGGGGAGTATGGCGGAGGGGTCCTTTGTAATAATAAGGGGGAGTATGGCAGAGGGGTCCTGTGTAATAATGACGGGGAGTATGGAGGAGGGGTCCTTTGTAATAATGAGGGGAGTATGGCAGAGGGGTCCTGTGTAATAATGGGGGGTGTATGGCGGAGGGATCCTGTGTAATAATGAGGGGAGTATGGCGGAGGGGTCCTGTGTAATAATGGGGGGAGTATGGCGGAGGGGTCCTTTGTAATAATGAGGGGAGTATGGCAGAGGGGTCCTGTGTAATAATGGGGGGTGTATGGCGGAGGGGTCCTGTGTAATAATGAGGGGAGTATGGCGGAGGGGTCCTGTGTAATAATGGGGGGAGTATGGCGGAGGGGTCCTTTGTAATAATGAGGGGAGTATGGCAGAGGGGTCCTGTGTAATAATGACGGGGAGTATGGAGGAGGGGTCCTTTGTAATAATGAGGGGAGTATGGCGGAGGGGTCCTGTGTAATAATGACGGGGAGTATGGAGGAGGGGTCCTTTGTAATAATGAGGGGAGTATGGCAGAGGGGTCCTGTGTAATAATGACGGGGAGTATGGAGGAGGGGTCCTTTGTAATAATGAGGGGAGTATGGCAGAGGGGTCCTGTGTAATAATGGGGGGTGTATGGCGGAGGGATCCTGTGTAATAATGAGGGGAGTATGGCGGAGGGGTCCTGTGTAATAATGAGGGGAGTATGGCGGAGGGGTCCTGTGTAATAATGGGGGGAGTATGGCGGAGGGGTCCTGTGTAATAATGGGGGGAGTATGGCGGAGGGGTCCTGTGTAATAATGGGGGGAGTATGGCGGAGGGGTCCTGTGTAATAATGGGGGGAGTATGGCGGAGGGGTCCTGTGTAATAATGAGGGGAGTATGGCGGAGGGGTCCTGTGTAATAATGAGGGGAGTATGGTGGAGGGGTCCTGTGTAATAATGAGGGGAGTATGGCGGAGGGGTCCTGTGTAATAATGAGGGGAGTATGGCGGAGGGGTCCTTTGTAATAATAAGGGGGAGTATGGCGGAGGGGTCCTGTGTAATAATGAGGGGAGTATGGCGGAGGGGTCCTGTGTAATAATGAGGGGAGTATAGCGGAGGGGTCCTGTGTAATTATTAGGGGAGTATGGCGGAGGGGTCCTGTGTAATAATGAGGGGAGTATGGCGGAGGGGTCCTGTGTAATAATGAGGGGAGTATGGCGGAGGGGTCCTTTGTAATAATGAGGGGGAGTATGGAGGAGGGGTCCTGTGTAATAAGGAGGTGAGTATGGCGGAGGGGTCCTTTGTAATAATGAGGGGAGTATGGCGGAGGGGTCCTGTGTAATAATGAGGGGAGTATGGCGGAGGGGTCCTGTGTAATAATGAGGGGAGTATGGCAGAGGGGTCCTTTGTAATAATGAGGGGAGTATGGCGGAGGGGTCCTGTGTAATAATGAGGGGAGTATGGTGGAGGGGTCCTGTGTAATAATGAGGGGGAGTATGGCGGAGGGGTCCTGTGTAATAATGAGGGGGAGTATGGCGGAGGGGTCCTGTGTAATAATGAGGGGAGTATGGCGGAGGGGTCCTTTGTAATAATGAGGGGAGTATGGCGGAGGGGTTCTGTGTAATAATGAAGGGAGTATGGCGGAGGGGTTCTGTGTAATAATGAGGGGAGTATGGCGGAGGGGTTCTGTGTAATAATGAGGGGAGTATGGCGGAGGGGTCCTGTGTAATAATGAGGGGGAGTATGGCGGAGGGGTCCTGTGTAATAATGAGGGGGAGTATGGCGGAGGGGTCCTTTGTAATAATGAGGGGAGTATGGCGGAGGGGTTCTGTGTAATAATGAAGGGAGTATGGCAGAGGGGTTCTGTGTAATAATGAGGGGAGTATGGCAGAGGGGTCCTGTGTAATAATGAGGGGAGTATGGCAGAGGGGTCCTGTGTAATAATGAGGGGAGTATGGCGGAGGGGTTCTGTGTAATAATGAAGGGAGTATGGCGGAGGGGTTCTGTGTAATAATGAAGGGAGTATGGCAGAGGGGTCCTGTGTAATAATGAGGGGAGTATGGCGGAGGGGTTCTGTGTAATAATGAAGGGAGTATGGCAGAGGGGTTCTGTGTAATAATGAGGGGAGTATGGCGGAGGGGTTCTGTGTAATAATGAGGGGAGTATGGCGGAGGGGTCCTTTGTAATAATGAGGGGAGTATGGCGGAGGGGTCCTGTGTAATAATGAGGGGGAGTATGGCGGAGGGGTCCTGTGTAATAATAAGGGGAGTATGGCAGAGGGGTCCTGTGTAATAATGGGGGGTGTATGGCGGAGGGGTCCTGTGTAATAATGAGGGGAGTATGGTGGAGGGGTCCTGTGTAATAATGAGGGGAGTATGGCGGAGGGGATCCTGTGTAATAATGAGGGGAGTATGGCGGAGGGGTTCTGTGTAATAATGGGGGGAGTATGGCGGAGGGATCCTGTGTAATAATGAGGGGAGTATGGCGGAGGGGATCCTGTGTAATAATGAGGGGAGTATGGCGGAGGGGATCCTGTGTAATAATGAGGGGAGTATGGAGGAGGGGTCCTGTGTAATAATGAGGGGAGTATGGCGGAGGGGTCCTTTGTAATAATGAAGGGAGTATGGCGGAGGGGTCCTGTGTAATAATGAGGGGAGTATGGCGGAGGGGATCCTGTGTAATAATGAGGGGAGTATGGCGGAGGGGTCCTGTGTAATAATGAGGGGAGTATGGCGGAGGGGTCCTGTGTAATAATGAGGGGAGTATGGTGGAGGGGTCCTGTGTAATAATGAGGGGAGTATGGCGGAGGGGATCCTGTGTAATAATGAGGGGAGTATGGCGGAGGGGATCCTGTGTAATAATGAGGGGAGTATGGAGGAGGGGTCCTGTGTAATAATGAGGGGAGTATGGCGGAGGGGATCCTGTGTAATAATGAGGGGAGTATGGCGGAGGGATCCTGTGTAATAATGAGGGGAGTATGGCAGAGGGGTCCTGTGTAATAATGAGGGGGAGTATGGCAGAGGGGTCCTGTGTAATAATGAGGGGGAGTATGGCGGAGGGGTTCTGTGTAATAATGAAGGGAGTATGGCGGAGGGGTTCTGTGTAATAATGAGGGGAGTATGGCGGAGGGGTTCTGTGTAATAATGAGGGGAGTATGGCGGAGGGGTTCTGTGTAATAATGAGGGGAGTATGGCGGAGGGGTCCTTTGTAATAATGAGGGGGAGTATGGCGGAGGGGTCCTGTGTAATAATGAGGGGAGTATGGAGGAGGGGTCCTGTGTAATAATGAGGGGAGTATGGCGGAGGGGTCCTGTGTAATCATGGGGATAGTATGGGGGAAGGGATAATTTGTAATGATTGGGGTAGTATGCGGAAGGGGTCTTGTATAATGATGGAGGAGGGGAGGTCCCATGTAATAGTGCAGGTAGTATGGGGGAGGGGTCCTGTGTAGTGATGGGGATAGTATGGGGGAGGGGATCGTTTGTAATGATTGGGGTAGTATGCGGAAGGGGTCTTGTATAATAATGGAGGAGGGGGGGTCCCATTTAATGGTGCAGCTAGCATTGGGGGGGGGGGGATCCTGTGTATTCATGGGGTTTTCTTTTCAGACAAATCTATGGGTGTGTTTGTTTGTTTTTTGGGATGTTGGGGGGGGAGGCAAGAAAATATTTGTCCAGGGCCCCGTCAATATTCAAGACAGCTCCGCTGAAGTCCAAGGCTTTCATAAGCATGGGGTATGTCAATGTGATATAGCAGGCAGGTTGAGTAGCCTAAATGCAGTGCACGTGGCAGCACAGTGGTGTAGTGAGTGGCACAGTGGTGTAGTGAGTGGCACAGTGGTGTAGTGGGTAGCACTCTCGCCTAGCATTAAAAGGGTTGCTGGTTCGGATCCCAACCATGACACTACCTGCCTGGAGTTTGCATGTTCTCCCTGTGCCTGTGTGGGTTTCCTCCGGGTACTCCGGTTTCCTCCCACACTACAAAGACATGCAGGTAGATTAATTGGCTTCTGTCCAAAATTGGCCCCTAGTATATGAATGGGGACCTTGGATTGTGGGAACCTTGAGGGTAAGGACTGATGCAATGTACAGGGATAGGGACAATTGTAGACACTCACACTGGATGGACTGGTGTCTTTATGCAACCTAACTAACTATGTAACACCCATTGTGTGAGTTGGTCAAACAGCCCTGATGGCACGTGACTTGCACAAGACATCTGCCAACATATGGCTACCCAAGCATGCATGGATTTCCAGCAGCCAGTTGCTCACAAATCCCTAATACAACAAAGAAGTCTACAGGTCCTTCTAAACATTCAAGCAGAGGTCTTTCTTCGTCTTTTTGGCATAAGTCGGCATTTTACACCGAGATCCTTACTGTGGAGTCACGTCTTCGGCCGCCCGGTTTGACCTGCGAGGTGCTCCGCCGCTTGACGAGCTTTCGCTAAATGTATTTTGCATGAGTCTCGCAATAGGTTGTCTCACCTTATCCTTCATATCTTTCCCCATGAAGACATAGAGAATCGGGTTGACGCAACTATTGAACAGGGCCAGGGCCTGCGAGAACAGATCTAGGATGTCCGCCAGTTCATTTTTAGTGAATATCAGGACTACGCCCATGATGTGGTAGGGGGCCCAGGTGATGAAAAATGCGACTATGATCCCTAAAGACACCTTGATGATTTTATTACCAATTTCTGTAACTCTTCTATTGTGCAATATAAAAGCCACAGAAATGTAACAGGCAGAAATGATTAGGAATGGAAGCAGAAAACCAAAAACCATATAGATGTAAGTGGTGGGCTCTGTCATGTGCGGTTCAGAAGTGCATCGAACTGACCCATTGGAAGCGGAGAAAGTTCTGTACAGGAACTTAGGTATACAGATTATGAAGGACATCATCCAAATAGCCAAGCAGGTCATCCACGCCTTTCGTACTCCTCGGTGATTTCGGGCCCAAATGGGTAGGACAACCAGGATGCACCGGTCAACACTGATAGCCACCAAGGTGAAGACGCTGGTGAACATGTTTAAAAGAATGACGAAGGGTAAACTCTTGCAGAGCACCGGACCGTACAGCCAGTTTGAGTAGAAGTACTGCACTATAATCAACGGAAGACACAAGCAGCACATGATATCGGCCACGGCAAGGTTCCAAAACCAAATGGTAATCACGGTCCGCTTCATCTTCACTCCGGTAACCCAAAGCACCAGAGCATTGCCGGGGACGCCCACGAGGGTCGTGAAAGAGAAAACCAGGACATTGAACAAATGCGCATGGTTGTAAAAGGTGGGTGGTTCCGTCACATCACTGACGTTGGACATCTTGTTCTCCTGTAAAAACATAAAAGTTTTTGCATCCATGTGGTTACTATTCAATCAGACGTTATCGAAATGTAACATAAAGTATAAGGTTATGACTGGTCTTGATGAAGTTCTGTGACTAACGATAAGCTAAAGTTTGGTCCAAAGCCATGGGAGACAAGGAGGCCCAATCAGCTGCAGCCTTGGAGTTCCTCCACTCTGCAACCGCACGCAACAAAAGGGGGTGCTGGTGACATCATTGACCCCTTTATGGCCACATGGTTATATATTGTCCAAATATGGCCATGCTAGGTCAATGATGTCATCACTATGGCTGCCCCTTTGTTACATGCGGGGTTGGGGGGGGGTGGGGAATTCCATGACCACAGCTGATTGAGATGGCGGCTTGCTGTCATGTGACAGTCTCACGCGAGTTCAGGCCAAACTGAGTTCAGCGCAAACCCACGTGAAACAGTCACATGACAGGAGGCCCAATCAGCTTGTGAAATAAGGTACCAAAGTCAAGGAAGAAGGAAATACAACGTGCATGAAGGTTTAACAGTTCATGTATTTAGAAGAATGCAAGTTAAAGGATGAAAAGTTTTTTTTACAGAACACAGATGCCAACACTAGCGTTTTTACTTATGGTAACAAGTGTAGAACACAGGTGGTCACATGTACAAGAATGATGGCAGTAACAGGTGCAGTATCGCTCGCAGTAACAGGTGCAGTATCGCTGGCAGTAACAGGTACAGTATCGCTCGCAGTAACAGGTGCAGTATCGCTCGCAGTAACAGATGCAGTATCGCTCGCAGTAACAGGTGCAGTATCGCTCTCAGTAACATGTGCAGTATCGCTCTCAGTAACAGGTGCAGTATCGCTCACAGTAACAGGTGCGGTATCACTCGCAGTAACAGGTGCAGTATCGCTCGCAGTAACAGGTGCAGTATCGCTCGCAGTCACAGGTGCAGTATCACTCGCAGTAACAGGTGCAGTATTGCTCGCAGTAACAGGTGCAGTATCGCTTGCAGTCACAGGTGCAGTATCGCTCGCAGTAACAGGTGCAGTATCGCTCGCAGTAACAGGTGCAGTATCGCTCTCAGTAACAGGTGCAGTATCGCTGGCAGTAACAGGTGCAGTATCGCTCTCAGTAACAGGTGCAGTATCGCTCACAGTAACAGGTGCAGTATCGCTCGCAGTAACAGGTGCAGTATCGCTCACAGTAACAGGTGCGGTATCACTCGCAGTAACAGGTGCAGTATCGCTCGCAGTAACAGGTGCAGTATCGCTCGCAGTCACAGGTGCAGTATCACTCGCAGTAACAGGTGCAGTATTGCTCGCAGTAACAGGTGCAGTATCGCTTGCAGTCACAGGTGCAGTATCGCTCGCAGTAACAGGTGCAGTATCGCTCGCAGTAACAGGTGCAGTATCGCTCTCAGTAACAGGTGCAGTATCGCTCGCAGTAACAGGTGCAGTATCGCTCTCAGTAACAGGTGCAGTATCGCTCGCAGTCACAGGTGCAGTATCGCTCGCAGTCACAGGTGCAGTATCGCTCTCAGTAACAGGTGCAGTATCGCTCGCAGTAACAGGTGCAGTATCGCTCTCAGTAACAGGTGCAGTATCGCTCACAGTAACAGGTGCAGTATCGCTCGCAGTAACAGGTGCAGTATCGCTCACAGTAACAGGTGCGGTATCACTCGCAGTAACAGGTGTAGTATCGCTCGCAGTAACAGGTGCAGTATCGCTCGCAGTAACAGGTGCAGTATCCCTCTCAGTAACAGATGCAGTATCGCTCGCAGTCACAGGTGCAGTATCGCTCTCAGTAACAGGTGCAGCATCGCTCGCAGTAACAGGTGCAGTATCGCTCACAGTAACAGGTGCGGTATCACTCGCAGTAACAGGTGCAGTATCGCTCGCAGTAACAGGTGCAGTATCGCTCACAGTAACAGGTGCAGTATCGCTCGCAGTAACAGGTGCAGTATCGCTCACAGTAACAGGTGCGGTATCACTCGCAGTAACAGGTGCAGTATCGCTCGCAGTAACAGGTGCAGTATCGCTCGCAGTCACAGGTGCAGTATCGCTCGCAGTAACAGATGCAGTATTGCTCGCAGTAACAGGTGCAGTATCGCTTGCAGTCACAGGTGCAGTATCACTCGCAGTAACAGGTGCAGTATCGCTCGCAGTAACAGGTGCAGTATCGCTCGCAGTAACAGGTGCAGTATCGCTCGCAGTAACAGGTGCAGTATCGCTCGCAGTAACAGGTGCAGTATCGCTCGCAGTAACAGGTGCAGTATCGCTCACAGTAACAGGTGCAGTATCGCTCGCAGTAACAGGTGCAGTATCGCTCACAGTAACAGGTGCGGTATCACTCGCAGTAACAGGTGCAGTATCGCTCGCAGTAACAGGTGCAGTATCGCTCGCAGTCACAGGTGCAGTATCGCTCGCAGTAACAGATGCAGTATTGCTCGCAGTAACAGGTGCAGTATCGCTTGCAGTCACAGGTGCAGTATCACTCGCAGTAACAGGTGCAGTATCGCTCGCAGTAACAGGTGCAGTATCGCTCGCAGTAACAGGTGCAGTATCGCTCGCAGTAACAGGTGCAGTATCGCTCGCAGTAACAGGTGCAGTATCGCTCGCAGTCACAGGTGCAGTATCGCTCGCAGTAACAGGTGCAGTATCGCTCTCAGTAACAGGTGCAGTATCGCTCGCAGTAACAGGTGCAGTATCGCTCGCAGTAACAGGTGCAGTATCGCTCGCAGTAACAGGTGCAGTATCGCTCGCAGTCACAGGTGCAGTATCGCTCGCAGTAACAGGTGCAGTATCGCTCTCAGTAACAGGTGCAGTATCGCTCGCAGTCACAGGTGCAGTATCGCTCGCAGTAACAGGTGCAGTATCGCTCTCAGTAACAGGTGCAGTATCGCTCGCAGTCACAGGTGCAGTATCGCTCGCAGTCACAGGTGCAGTATCGCTCGCAGTCACAGGTGCAGCATCGCTTATAGTAACAGGTGCAGTATCGCTCGCAGTAACAGGTGCAGCATCGCTGATAGTAACAGGTGCAGTATCGCTCGCAGTAACAGGTGCAGCATCGCTGGCAGTAACCATCGTGCATGCAGCCATCGCTGTTTATATTTCTCTTGTGGAAGCTGATGCCAGAGTTAAGTATATGACCTTTCCTTGGGAACAAGAGTGTATGTTTGAGCCTTGTTATTTTGTGTTTTATGTAACTTTCGGATTTTTTCCCTTGTTGATGTAGCCTAAAGTGTGTGTCTTAGGTTAGCTGTGCATTCTCAATTGTTTGGTTTTCTATCGAAGAAATCTTGATTAGTGCTGGTTTTGGCGGGAACAGCAAAGGCATTTCAAATGTTTGTTTTACCATTGTGTTGTCGGACATTTTGTTGTAGTCACCATGTGGCCGGGGCTTTCACCTGCCATTTTGTCGTGGCCCGGTTTTCGTTTGCTGCAATTGCCATTTTGTGTCTGCTGTGTTTTGGGTGGAATTGCTCTGCTTTTGGGCCAGGTTTTCTAAGTTTAGTGTGAGTAGTACGGTCTGTTCTGTGTTAAAAAGCTGATTTTGGTTTGCAGAGGCGCAGTTTTGGTCTTTTTATAGGGGAGAAACCGCATTTGAAGGATTTTATACTGTTTAGCCTGTAAATCATCCCAGAATGGAAATTTCTCCGATTTCAGGGGGTGAAACATCAGGAACTGAGAAACTGTTTTGCATAAATGTTAAACTCACTGGTTTAAATTGTAAGTGAATTCAATCTTTTCAATCGTTTAGCTATTTTTGTACTTTTTACATTGTGCACAATTGCGTTTTTTTGTATTTTGGTTTTAACCACTTCAGCCCCGGACCAATTGTCTAAGCCTAAGGACCAGAGGTCTTTTTACAATTTCGCACTGCACTGCTTTAACTGGTAATTGCGCGGTCATGCAATGTTGTACCCAAACGAAATTTGCGTCCTTTTCTTCCCACAAATAGAGCTTTCTTTTGATGGTATTTTATTGCCTCTGCGATTTTTATTTTTTGCGATATAAATGGAAAAAGACCAAAAATTTTCAGAAAAAAAGATATTTTCTACTTTTTGTTATAAGAAAAATCGAATAAATTCAATTTTAGTCATACATTTAGGGCAAAATGTATTCAGCCACATGTCTTTAGTAAAAAAAATGTCAATAAGCGTATATTTATTGGTTTGCGCAAAAGTTATAGCGTCTACAAACTAGAGTACATTTTCTGGAATTTACACAGCTTTTAATTTATGACTGCTTATCTCATTTCTTGAGGTGCTAAAATGGCAGGGCAGTACAACCCCCCCCCCCCCCAAATGACCCCATTTTGGAAAGTAGACACCCCCAAGGAAATTGCTGAGGGGCATGTTGAGCCCATTGAATATTTATTTTTTGTCCCAAGTGATTGAATAATGACACAAAAAAATAAAAATAAAAAAGAAGTTTACAAAAAGTTGTCACTGAATGATACATTGCTCACACTACCATAGTTATATATGGAATTGCACCCCAAAATATATTCTGCTGCTTCTCCTGAGTACGGGGATACCACATATGTGGGACTTTTTGGGAGGCTAGCCGCGTACGGCACCCTGAAAACCAATCACTGCCTTCAGGATTTCTAAGGGTGCAAATTTTTGATTTCACTCCTCACTACCTATCACAGTTTCGAAGGCCATAAAATGCCAAAATAGCACAAAACCCCCCCAAATGACCCCATTTTGGAAAGTAGACACCCCAAGGAAATTGATGAGGGGCATGTTGAGCCCATTGAATATTTTTTTTTTTTGTCCCAAGTGATTGAACAATGACAAAAAAATAAAAAAATAAAAAGTTTACAAAAAGTTGTCACTAAATGATATATTGCTCACACATGCCATAGTTAAATGTGGAATTGCACCCCAAAATATATTCTGCTGCTTCTCCTGAGTACGGGGATACCACATATGTGGGACTTTTTGGGAGCCTAGCCGCGTACGGCACCCCGAAAACCAATCACTGCCTTCAGGATTTCTAAGGGTGCAAATTTTTGATTTCACTCCTCACTACCTATCACAGTTTCGAAGGTCATAAAATGCCAAGATGGCACAAAACCCCCCAAAATGACCCCATTTTGGAAAGTAGACACCCCAAGCTATTTACTGAGAGGCATGTTGAGTCCATGAAATATTTTATATTTTGCCACAAGTTGCAGGAATATTACAATTTTTTTTTTTTTTTTTGCACAAAGTTGTCACTAAATGATATATTGCTCACACATGCTATGGGCATAAGTCAAATGATACCCCAAAATAAATTCTGCTGCTTCTCCCGAGTACGGGGATACCACATGTGGGGGACTTTTTGGGAGCCTAGCCGCGTACGGGACCCCGAAAACCAAGCACTGCCTTCCGGATTTAAATCTAAAACGCTACCAAAGAAACTGTTAGCGATGGCAGGGATCAGGCCTGACTCTGCGATCGCTGCAGTTATGTGTTTAGTGTTTTGTAAGTGACAGTGATCGATCGATACTGCACTTGGGTGGGCTGGGCAGAGGGGCAAAACGCAGGTGCCAGCAGGTTTCTGGGCTGATCCCGCTAACAATGCGTTTTTTTTGGAACCCTGAACTGCTGGGGACGCTAGTATAGATCTGATCAGATCAGATATTGATCTGTTCAGATTCTATACCACTACGGGAGGTGTATGCTTTGCGTGTGGGTGTTAGCGGTACTGGCACTAACCTAGCGCTGCCTGGGGCGACGCAGACCCTGACCCTAAAACCTAATTGATATCACCCGCCGGGTGATCAGGGGGTTAAACCTTTTTTGGGTAATAAATGGTGGGTGCCCTGATGCTATAAAAAGCAAACTAACCAGAGTCACCCGTAACACTTATACGGTGATCGCTAGTTAAATTTTTATTAGGTAGTATATGGGGGTCCCTGGCGCTATATAAAAACCTGACGGGGAACCTAAATAACTAACTGGCTAACCAGCGACACCAGTGACACTTATACTGTGATCGCTGGTGAAAGGGGGTTAAGACCATTATTGGGTAGTATATCGGGGTACCTAGCTTTGTTTCAGCGAACAGTTCCCTCGTGTGTAGGCTTGTTCGACAAACTAAGTTCCGCGCATGCTCAGAAAGGATTTACACGCTGAAAGTTATAATGCAGTGTATAGGACGTCGTATTTTTCGTCCCGTCGTACGTGCCGTTCACGTCATCGCGCACGGTTTCAGCAAACTGTTCGTTCGTCGTGTGTGGGCAAGTCCGTCCATGCTAATTTTGAGTGGACTGTTTGCCGAAACTGTTTGACGGACAAAGTTGGGCGAACAGTCCCCGCGTGTGTACGCGGCCTTAGTCGTCTATATAGCGACGGAAAAACTTAATCTCAGAGCGATGGGGACAACCAGCGCCAAAAATGCGGGACCTCTCCCACCAACCCATGTACAAATTAGCAAGGGAGGGGGAGAATTTAGCGCCCATCGAGGCCCCGCACTTCTGGAGATAGTAGTCCCCGTCGAACATAAAAAAATTGTGAGTTAATAAATACTCTAAACAACATAAAACAAACTCTTGGTGCACCAAGGAGCGTTGGCTATGATGTCTAAGAAAAAAGGCTATGGCCTGAATCCCTAGAGAGTGGGGGATAGATGAATAAAGGCCACATCACAGGTAATCCACACAAAATCCGAATCCCATTTCATAGGTTGAATATCAGACAAAAGCTGCTTAGTATCTCTCAAAAAAACGGGTAAATCAGAAACCAGTGGCTGTAACTGGTAATCAACCCACTCCCCCAAGCGCTCATTCAGTGACCCAATGCCTGCCACTATAGGTCTACCTGACAAGGGTTGACAACCCTTGTGCAGCTTGGGTAAATGATGAAAAATGGGCATAATCGGGGCATCAGGGATAAACATATCTCTCTCAACTTGAGTGAAAATGCCTGCTGTGACTGCTCTATCCAAAAGTGCATTAAGATCCTTCCTAAAGGTGGACGTAGGATCCCCCTTTAACTTCAAATAAGTTTTGTCATCCGACAGTTGGCGGATTGCTTCATCCCTATACGTACATGAATCTAGCACTACAACAGAGCCCCCCTTATCGGCATTTTTTATCACAATACATTTGTTGGCACTCAGATGGGTAAGAGCCTCTTTTTCAACACTAGATAAATTATTGGGTCTGGAGCGACTTCTGCGACCGCAAGCCAGATGAGTCAGGTCTTTCTCCACTAGCTTTTGAAAAAGGTCCATGTCCTTGCCCCTGGAGCCAATCGGGTAGAAGTCTGACCTTAATCGAAAAGGGATAGTAGTGCGACCACCCAACATCTCCATAGGGGCAGGTGCAGACTCAATAGCCAAATCTTCCAAATCGCAAAGAGCACATTGATCAGAAAAGCTAGAAGGAGGGGAACAAGACTCACCCATAATGGCAGCGGTCGCAGGATCGCAATCTCCAGAATCCACAGCTGACCCATCATCAGTACCACCAAAATAATGCTTTTTCAAGGTGAGAGAACGCACAAATTTATTCATATCTAAAACTGTCCCGAATAAATCAAAATGCCTATCTGGACAAAAATTCAGTCCTTTAGACAACAGCGATATTTCAGCAGAATTCAGGACAGTGCTTGACAAATTCACCACGTTTGATGCTATTTCCGGAACCGATCTCTCAGTTTGTAACGATCTTTGGTTGCTCCATCTGTGTCTTTGACCGCCCCTTCTTGTTTTCTTGAAGGTTTCAACTTTTTCCTTTTGGTGGAACTCTGTGCACCCACGTTTAAACAGGGTGTTTTAATGACACCCAGCTGATGCTTAACATTTGTTGACCGGTCAGGTGGATCCGGAGAGGAATCGGAAGCGGTAGCGGTGGCCGCCATGTTGTCATTCAGAACCTAAAAAATAACTAGCTACCTAGCGACACTAGCAACACTAATGCAGCGATCAGTAAAATGATCGCTTAGTGACACTGGCAAAAGGGGGTGAAAGGGTTAACTAGGGGCAATCAGGGGGTTAAAACCATTATTGGGTAGTATATCGGGGTACCTAGCGCTATAAAAACCTGGCGGTGAACCTAAAAAAATAGCTAGCTACCTAGCGACACCAGTGACACTAATGCAGCAATCAGAAAAATGATCGCTTAGTGACACTGGCAAAAGGGGGTGAAAGGGTTAACTCTAAGGGCAATTAGGGGATTAAACCTTTATTGGGGGGTGATAGGGGGATACCCTGGACCTAACACTAACTGCCCTGACAGTTTTTACTTTTACAACTGACACTGAATGCAGTGATCAGTAAATAAATAAACACTGCAATCAGTGACACTGTGACTGGGAGGGGGAGGGGGGGCGATCGGGGGGGGGGGGGTGATCGGGGGGGGGGGGTTTGTGTGCCTACATGTCAGTGTAGTGTTTGGTGCACACTTACTTATAGTCTTCTCCTCGTAGTCCGGTCAAAAAGACCACCCCGAGGAGAATGACATCACTTCCTCCCTGCCTGTGTATACAATACACAGTGGGAGGAAGCTTCTCATTGGCCAGGAGCGATCGAGAGGGGATGGCCAGAAACCAACGGCCATCCTGTCACGGTCGTTCCACTATCCCGATCATACAAAGGAGACTTACCCGCAGGTTTCCTGTACAAGGGGATCGTCGGTGCCCTCGGACGCAGGTTGGCGCAAACGAACGCACGCGAGTGCATGTAGTCCCCAACAGGCGCACGCGGGTGCGCGTTGACACGAGCGGGCGCACGCGGGTGCGCGACAAGCCGAACGGGCGTACGCGGGTACGCGGGGTCACGAACGGGAGCACGGTTACCCGCGGGGGTACGCAAACGTACCGTGCGACCGTTCTTGGCGCCCAATAGCCTATTTAAGGGATCAGCTCCTGCTCCTCAGTGCTGTCCTGTCTACAGCGTTCCTGAGACTTCTGCTACCTGTTCCTGTGTGTGTGTTCCTGATACAGTACCCGGCCTGTTCCTGGACCTTGCCTGTTTGCCGCCTGCCTCCGACCCTTTGCCTGATTGACCACGCTTCTGCCTTCTGCTCTGTACCTCTGCTGCCCAATTGTTGCCGACCCAGCTCGCCTCTGACCACGCCTGCCTGTCTACCTGAAGTCCAGTACCGACTACTTCTGTGGCTCCTGCCTGTCCACCTGTGCCAGCTGTCCAGCAGTTCCCGTCCGGCGTCCAGCGCTGGTTGCGCCTGCCGTTCCAGTCTACCACCTGTTCCGGCTGTGCCTGCTATCTGCTATCCGGCCTGGCACTTGTGTCCTCCGGACTCCTGAATCCCTGTCTCCATCTCCAGGGGCTCTCGAGCCGGAGGCTTACGAGGCGCCGCTCCCTGCACGTTTTGGGCTCTCCAACCAGGTAAGTGACAGTACAGGACAGCCATGTCCGAGCCCTCGTAGGGAGCGTCTCCAATGGATGAACTTTGCCATCATCTAGCCGGCCTCACCCAGGCCGTGAAGAACCTGCAAGAAGGCTACGGCCGATTGGAAGAACGGGTCCAGGCCCTATCTGCCGCAGCCCCAGCTGTCCCTGGGCCTCCAGGCCCCCCTTCAGTGGTCATGATGCCGCCAGAACCAAGGGTCCCTACGCCAGACCGTTTCTCCGGCAACCGGAACAAGTTCAGGGCCTTTCGGAACTCCTGCGAGCTCTTTTTCGCTCTTCAACCCCGGACCTTTTCCCTCGAGGCAACAAAAGTGGGGTTCGTTATCTCCCTACTAACCGACGAACCTCAGGCCTGGGCACATCGTCTCCTAGAACGAAAAGACCCCTCTCTGGACTCTTTCCTTCAAGCAATGTCTCGGCTATATGAGGACCCCCAGCTTGTTGCTACCGCAGAAGCAGCTTTGCACGTGCTCCAACAAGGTCGCAGGCCAGTAGAGGACTATGTGTCTGAGTTCAGGCACTGGAGTGCCGACACGGAGTGGAATAACTCAGCCCTCCGCTACCAGTTCCGCATGGGACTCTCGGAAGCATTGAAAGATGAACTGGCTCGCGTGGGAACCCCTGAAACCCTCGAAGCGCTCATCGACCTCTCAGTCCAGATCGATAGGCGTTTAAGAGAGCGTCGTCTGGAGCGTTCCTCTTCCACTTCTCGCCCAGTCTGGATGTTGCCACGGGTTCCAAGTTCCAACCCTCCGGTCCTTCCTGCTCCATCTTCTCCGGATTCGTCGGAGCCTATGCAACTGGGTCTACTTCGCCCATCTCTGACGCCCGAGGAGCGCCAACGCCGTAGAGCCGGTAACCTTTGCCTCTATTGCGGGGAATCTGGACATTATGTTCGCACTTGCCCCGCCAAGTCGCGTAAGTGCCTTCTTATACCTCCTGCTTCTCCTTCTACTCTGCCTAGTACCAGTACCACCTCTCACCTGGCTGTGCCTCTTCTTTTACAGTTCTCCGGAAAGACTATCAGCGTCAACGCGATTATTGACTCTGGGGCCTGCAGCGGCTTTATGGACTTGTCCTTTGCCTTAAGAAACAACATTCCCCTTCGGCCTAGGGTAAAGGGACTTTCAATCTATCTGGCCGATGGTTCCTCTCTAAGATCCGGACCTGTAACCCAGGAGACGTCCCCTCTTCTTGTCACCATCGCTGGAGCCCACCAGGAGCACCTGTGTCTGGACATTATCAAGTCTCCACTTTTTCCCGTAATCCTCGGCATGCCCTGGTTGAAGGCTCACAACCCTCTGATAAATTGGTTCACTGGAGGAATTGAGTTTCCATCTGCCTATTGTCATCAGTACTGCCTCCCGGTCGTCAATACGGACCCTTCTGCTCTGCTCTGCTTGGAGACAGACTCCGAAATCCGACAGGCTGTGCCCGAAGCTTATCATCAATTTATGGATGTGTTCAGTAAAAAGGGCGCAGAGACCTTACCTCCCCACAGACTATATGACTGCCCTATTGACTTGCTTCCGGGAGCGGAGATCCCCTTCGGAAGGATCTTCCCCTTATCCGAGACCGAGCTGGGAGCCCTGAAAACCTACCTGGACGATAACTTGAAGAAGGGCTTTATCCGGCCATCCACTTCCCCGGCAGGTGCGGGGATTTTCTTCGTCCAGAAGAAGGACCACTCCTTACGGCCATGTGTGGACTACCGGGCACTCAACAAAGTCACAGTTAAAAACCGTTACCCTCTACCGTTGGTGCCCGAATTATTTCAGAGACTGGGGTCGGCTAGGGTATTCTCCAAGTTAGATCTACGGGGTGCTTACAACCTCGTCCGCATTCGCGAAGGCGATGAATGGAAGACCGCCTTTCGTACTCGATTCGGGCATTACGAATATCTAGTTATGCCCTTTGGACTCTGTAATGCTCCTGCTACATTTCAGCATTTTGTCAATGATGTCTTTAGAGAGTACCTAGACCTGTTTGTTGTTATATACCTCGATGATATTTTGATCTTCTCTTCCTCTTTAGCCGAACATCGGGAACATGTGAAGATTGTTCTGGCTCGACTCCGCCTCCATGGCCTGTACGCTAAACCGGAGAAGTGCGTTTTCGAACAGCAAAGCATTCAATTCCTGGGCTTGATCATTTCGGTAAATGGAATAGAGATGGATCCCCAGAAGATCTCAGCTATCTTAGACTGGCCCGCTCCCTCGGACAGAAAAGGGGTCCAACGGTTCGTGGGATTCGCTAATTTTTACAGAAAGTTCATCAGAGGATTTTCTTCCATCATTTCCCCCATCACTGAACTGACCAAACAGGGTCAAAGATTTCAGTGGACTCCTAAGGCACAAGAAGCCTTCAAAACCCTAAAGAACCTGTTTGTATCTGCCTCAATCCTAAGACACCCCGACGCTACGCTGCCTTATATCCTGGAGGTGGATGCTTCGGAAGTGGCCGTTGGGGCAGTACTCTCCCAGAGACAGGGACCTAAGTCACTTTTGTACCCAGTGGCCTTCTTCTCCCGCAAACTTTCGGAAGCAGAGCGGAACTATGATGTCGGTGACCGAGAACTACTGGCAATCAAGGCAGCGTTGGAGGAGTGGCGCTACCTCCTTGAAGGCGCTTCCCACCCGATCCTGGTCTATACGGACCACAAAAACCTAGAATATCTTAAATCAGCCAAGCGACTGAAACCAAGACAGGCTCGGTGGGCACTTTTCTTTTCTAGATTTGTGTTCCACATCACGTACAGGCCCGGGTCAAAGAACGTGAAGCCCGATGCTCTCTCCCGGATGTACAACGAATCAGTGGTACTCCCTACTCCAGACACCATTCTTCCCCCAGGAAACTTTCTTCTGCTTCAGGAAAATCTCCTTTCCTGAATTAAGCAGGCCTCCAGCGATCCGGCCCTACCACCTGACATCTCCTTAACCTCCAAAGACGGTCTTCTCTGGCACCAGGACAGAATCTTTGTCCCCCAAGAGATACGTACTGCGGTCCTCAGCTCCTGCCACGACCACCCACTGGCCGGTCACTTTGGGGTGTTTAAAACCACAGACTTGCTCCGACGCACGTTTTGGTGGCCTCAGATGAAGAAGCACTGCAGGGAATATGTAGAGGCATGCACCACTTGCATCAGGAACAAAGGTAGTAAATCCAGGGTTTGGGGCTTGCTGAGACCATTGCCCATCCCAGACAGACCATGGAAGATGATATCCATGGATTTCATCGTGGAACTGCCCCCCTCTGAAGACTTCTCCTCAATCTTGGTGGTGGTAGACAGGTTTACCAAGATGGCCCACTTTTTACCTATGAAGGGGACCCCGTCGGCCACAGAGATGGCCAGGACTTTTATTAAAGAAGTGGTAAGGCTCCACGGTGTTCCTGCTGACATCACCTCTGATAGAGGGGTACAGTTTACGTCCAGGTTTTGGAAAGCTCTCTGTGGGGCCCTGAAAATTGAGCTTCGCTTTCTTCGGCCTATCACCCTCAAACTAACGGCCAGATCGAGAGAACCAACCAAACGCTGGAGCAATATCTGCGTTGCTTCTCTTCCTTCTCCCAGGACGATTGGGCATCGCTCTTACCATTAGCAGAATTCGCATACAATAATTCCATCCATTCTGCCACCAAACAGTCCCCATTTTTTGCAAACTTTGGTTTCCATCCGCTTTTTCTACCCGGTAGTCTTCCCGAATGTTCAGTGTCGGCGGTTCAGGAGGACCTTAATTTTTTCAAGAACAACAACAGGATTCTTCAAGAAACTCTGGCTAAGACCCAGGAACATTATAAAGAGGTCTTTGATAGGAAGAGAAGGGGGGAACTTGACCTCCAGGTCGGGGACCAGGTCTGGCTGTCTACAGTGAATTATAAGTTGGCCTGCCCTTCCAGGAAGCTGGGCCCGAAGTTTGTGGGTCCATTCCCCATTCTGAGGAAATTAAATGATGTGGCCTTTGAGCTGAAACTCCCGGAGTCATTCCGGATCCACCCGGTCTTT
Organism: Lithobates pipiens; assembly: GCF_037356315.1. NCBI lineage: Eukaryota > Metazoa > Chordata > Amphibia > Anura > Ranidae > Lithobates > Lithobates pipiens. The sequence goes on along the minus strand of NW_027507871.1, from coordinate 6,099,428 downwards.
CATGTCTCGTTGCTCAAACCTGCGGTTCCGGACCCCTTTGCCGATCGGAGTGCCAACCCCCCAGAACCTGTGATGATTGATGGGGAATTAGAATATGAGGTCGAATCCATTCTGGACTGCAGGAAAAGACGGAACCAGACCCAGTTCCTGGTTAAGTGGAAGGGATATGGCCCTGAGGAGAATTCGTGGGAACCAGAGTCCAACCTGCATGCTAAAAGACTGATCCATGCCTTCAAGAGGACTCATCCGGATAAAATGACTCAGTTGGGCATCCGGAGGTTGCCCCTTGGGGGGGGGGCAATGTCACGGTCGTTCCACTATCCCGATCGTACAAAGGAGACTTACCCGCAGGTTTCCTGTACAAGGGGATCGTCGGTGCCCTCGGACGCAGGTTGGCGCAAACGAACGCACGCGAGTGCATGTAGTCCCCAACAGGCGCACGCGGGTGCGCATTGACACGAGCGGGCGCACGCGGGTGCGCGACAAGCCGAACGGGCGTACGCGGGTACGCGGGGTCACGAACGGGAGCACGGTTACCCGCGGGGGTACGCAAACGTACCGTGCGACCGTTCTTGGCGCCCAATAGCCTATTTAAGGGACCAGCTCCTGCTCCTCAGTGCTGTCCTGTCTACAGCGTTCCTGAGACTTCTGCTACCTGTTCCTGTGTGTGTGTTCCTGATACAGTACCCGGCCTGTTCCTGGACCTTGCCTGTTTGCCGCCTGCCTCCGACCCTTTGCCTGATTGACCACGCTTCTGCCTTCTGCTCTGTACCTCTGCTGCCCGATTGTTGCCGACCCAGCTCGCCTCTGACCACGCCTGCCTGTCTACCTGAAGTCCAGTACCGACTACTTCTGTGGCTCCTGCCTGTCCACCTGTGCCAGCTGTCCAGCAGTTCCCGTCCGGCGTCCAGCGCTGGTTGCGCCTGCCGTTCCAGTCTACCACCTGTTCCGGCTGTGCCTGCTATCTGCTATCCGGCCTGGCACTTGTGTCCTCCGGACTCCTGAATCCCTGTCTCCATCTCCAGGGGCTCTCGAGCCGGAGGCTTACGAGGCGCCGCTCCCTGCACGTTTTAGGCTCTCCAACCAGGTACGTGACACATCCCCTCATCTCAGATCGCTCCTGAAGCGAACCGGACCGCCGTATCCAGCGGGAGGGGGTCCGATCGGACCCCCCCACCCGCTGGAAGGCAAGCACGTAACATGTACGTGCTTGTGCCTGTACATGCCATTGTGATGACGTACATTGGCAATACGGCGGTCCTTAAGTGGTTAAAAATTCAATATTTATTACAGATATTTTACATTTCTAAAATAAGCTTAAACTGCCAGATAACATTTTGGGAAACTCTGCAAATGTTTACATTTTGTTTCTTATCTTACCGCGTTTCCCCCCGAAAGTAAGACCTACCCTGAAAATAAGACCTACCCCAATTTTCCAGGAGGGCTGCAATATAAGACCCGGGGTTATTTTCGGGGAAACGCGGTAGATAAATGCTTTTCCTCCGAAAGTAAGACCTACCCTGAAAATAAGACCTACCCCGATTTTCCAGGAGGGCTGCAATATAAGACCCGGGGTTATTTTCGGGGAAACGCGGTAGATAAATGCTTTTTTTTTTTTTACATTTCAATAATTATTGGATCTATTTTCCCCAAGAATAAAGTTATTAATGTTCATACCGATACAATACAAAAAAAAAAATTAAAGCAAGCGAGACAACTTAGTGATGAGACCCAAACTGGGTAGGTAAATAAGTATAAAGTATAAAGTGCCTTTAGATTTTTTTTATGGGGTGATTATTAAAAAATTCAATATTTACAAAATATTTTAAATATAAATTCAATATATACAAATTTTTAACATTTCTAAAAAAAAAGCTTAAATTGCCACATTTGGGAAACTCTGCAAATGTTTACATTTTGTTGCTTATCTTACATAAATGCACAAAAATATATATATATATTTTTTGCATTTCAATAATTATTGGATCTATTTTCCCCAAGAATAAAGTTATTAATGTTCATACTGATACAACACAAAAAAAAAAAAAATAAAGCAAGTAAGACAACTTGTGATGAGACCCAAACGGGGTAGGTAATTTTGTTGCTTATCTTACCATGTTTCCCCAAAAGTAAGACCTACCCTGAAAATAAGACCTACCCTGATTTTCCAGGAGGGCTGCAATATAAGACCCGGGCTTATATTTGGGGAAACACGGTAGATAAATGCTTAAAAAAACAATTTTTTTTTTTTTACATTTCTATAATTAATGGATCTATTTCCCTCAAGAATAAAGTTATTAATATTCATACTGATACAACACAAAAAAAAAAAAAAAATTTAAATTAAAATTAAAACAAGCAAGACAAGTTAGTGATGAGACCCAAACTGGGTAGGTAAATAAGTATAAAGTGCCTTTAGATATTTTTATGGGTTGATTATTAAAAAATATTTGATACAAATATTTTACATTTCTAAAATAAGCTTAAACTGCCAGATAACATTTGTGAAACTGCAAATGTTTACATTTTGTTGCTCTTACAAAACACATATTTATATATATATATATATTTTTTTTTTAGATAGATAAATGCTTAAAAAAAATATTTTTTTTTTTTTTTTTTACATTTCAATAATTATTGGATCTATTTTCCCCAAGAATAAAGTTATTAATGTTCATACTGATACAACACAAAAAAAAAAAATAATTAAAGCAAGCGAGACAACTTAGTGATGAGACCCAAAAAAGTGCCTTTAGATATTTTTATGGGTTGATTATTAAAAAATTCAACATTTGATACAAATATTTTACATTTCTAAAATAAGTTTAAATTGCCAGATAACATTTGTGAAACTCTGCAAATGTTTATATTTTGTTGCTCTTACAAATATATATATATATATATATATATATATATATATATATATTTACATTCCAATAATTATTGGATTTATTTTCCCCCAAGAATAAAGTTATTATTGTTCATACCGATACAACACAAAAAATAAATAAAAAAATAAATAAAAATTAAAGCAAGCAAGACAAGTTAGTGATGAGACCCAAACTGGGTAGGTAAATAAATATAAAGTATTTTTATGGGGTGATTATTTAAAAATTCAATATTTGATACAAAATATTTTACATTTCTAAAATAAGCTAAAATTGCCACATTTGGGGAACTCTGCAAATGTTTACATTTTGTTGCTCATCTTAGATAAATGCTCAAAAAAATAATATTTTTTTTTTTTTTTACATTTCAATAATTATTGGATCTATTTTCTACAAGAATAAAGTTATTAATGTTCATGCCGATACAAAACAAAAAAAATAAATTAATTAAAGCAAGCAAGACAACTTAGTGATGAGACCCGAACTATGTAAGTCCTTTTGTTGCTTATCTTTACCGTGTTTCCCCCGAAAGGTAGACCTACCCTGAAAATAAGACCTACTGCGATTTTCCAGGAGGGTTGCAATATAAGACCCGGGGTTATTTTCAGGGAAACACAGTAGATAAATTCTCCCAAAAATAAAAATAAAGTATAAATAAATAATAAAGTAAATAAGTATAAAGTACCTTTAAATATTTTTGTGGGGTGATTATTAAAAAATATATATTTGATACATATATTTTACATTTCTAAAATAAGCTTAAATTGCCAGATAACATTTTGGAAACTCGGCAAATGTTTACATTTTGTTGCTTATCTTACATAAATGCTCAAAATTTTTTCTTACATTTCAATAATTATTGGATCTATTTTCCCCAAGAATAAAGTTATTAATATTCATACTGATACAACACAGAAAAAAATAAAAAATAAAGCAAGTAAGACAACTTAGTGATGAGACCCAAACGGGGTAGGTAATTTTGTTGCTTATCTTACCATGTTTCCCCAAAAGTAAGACCTACCCTGAAAATAAGACCTACCCTGATTTTCCAGGAGGGCTGCAGTATAAGACCTGATCTTATATTCGGTGAAACACGGTAGATAAATGCTTAAAAAAAACAATTTTTTTTTTTTTTTTTACATTTCAATAATTATTGGATCTATTTTCCTCAAGAATAAAGTTATTAATATTCATACTGATACAACACAAAAAAAAAAAAAAAAATTTAAATTAAAATTAAAACAAGCAAGACAAGTTAGTGATGAGACCCAAACTGGGTAGGTAAAAAAGTATAAAGTGCCTTTAGATTTTTTTATGGGGTGATTATTAAAAAAATTCAACATTTGATACAAATATTTAACATTTCTAAAAAAAAAGCTTAATTTGCCAGATAACATTTGGAAAACTGCAAATGTTTACATTTTGTTGGTTATCTTACATAAATGCTCAAAAAAATTATTTATTTTTTTTTTTTTTTTTTTTTTTTACATTTCTATAATTATTGGATCTATTTTCCTCAAGAATAAAGTTATTAATATTCGTACTGATACAACACAAAAAAAAAAAAAATGAAAGCAAGTAAGACAACTTAGTGATGAGACCCAAACGGGGTAGGTAATTTTGTTGCTTATCTTACCATGTTTCCCCCGAAAGTAAGACCTACCCTGAAAATAAGACCTACCCTGATTTTCCAGGAGGGCTGCAATATAAGACCCGGGCTTATATTCGGGGAAACACGGTAGATAAATGCTTAAAAAAACAAATTTTTTTTTTACATTTCTATAATTATTGGATCTATTTTCCTCAAGAATAAAGTTATTAATATTCATACTGATACAACACAAAAAAAATAAAAAATAAAAATTAAAACAAGCAAGACAAGTTAGTGATGAGACCCAAACTGGGTAGGTAAAAAAGTATAAAGTGCCTTTAGATTTTTTTATGGGGTGATTATTAAAAAAATTCAACATTTGATACAAATATTTTACATTTCTAAAAAAAAAAGCTTAAATTGCCAGATAACATTTGGGAAACTCTGCAAATGTTTACATTTTGTTGCTCTTACAAAACACATATATATATATATATATATATATATATATATATATATATATATATATTTTTTTTTTTTTTTTTTAGATAGATAAATGCTTAAAAAAACAATTTTTTTTTTTTTTTTACATTTCAATAATTATTGGATCTATTTTCCCCAAGAATAAAGTTATTAATGTTCATACCGATACAACACAAAAAAAAAAAAAAATTAAAGCAAGCGAGACAACTTAGTGATGAGACCCAAAAAAGTGCCTTTAGATATTTTTATGGGTTGATTATTAAAAAATTCAACATTTGATACAAATATTTTACATTTCTAAAATAAGTTTAAATTGCCAGATAACATTTGGGAAATTCTTCAAACGTTTATATTTTGTTGCTCTTACATATATATATTTACATTCCAATAATTATTGGATTTATTTTCCCCCAAGAATAAAGTTATTATTGTTCATACCGATACAACACAAAAAAAATAAAAAAATTAAATAAAAATTAAATCAAGCAAGACAAGTTAGTGATGAGACCCGAACTGGGTAGGTAAATAAGTATAAAGTATTTTTATGGGGTGATTATTTAAAAATTCAATATTTGATACAAAATATTTTACATTTCTAAAATAAGCTTAAATTGCCACATTTGGGAAACTCTGCCAAGTTTACATTTTGTTGATTTTATAAAACGCATATTTATAAATATACATTATATATATATATATATATATATATATATTTTTTTTTTTTTTTATAAAGTGCCTTTAGATGTTTTTATGGGGTGATTATTTAAAAATTCAATATTTGATACAAATATTTTACATTTCTAAAATAAGCTTAAATTGTCAGATAACATTTGGGAAACTCGGCAAATGTTTACATTTTGTTGCTCATCTTAGATAAATGCTCAAAAAAATTATATATTTTTTTTTTTTTTTACATTTCAATAATTATTGGATCTATTTTCTCCAAGAATAAAGTTGTTATTGTTCAAACCGATACAACACAGAAAAAAATAAAAAAATGAAAGCAAGTAAGACAAGTTAAGTGATGAGACCCAAACTATGAAATGGAAGGTGATTGGAAGGTGATTGGAAGGCGATTGGAAGGTGATTGGAAGGTGATTGGAAGGTGATCGGGCTCTCCAAAGCCCGTGGAATAGGCGATCGGTCGATCGGTGACACGGTGATGAAATGTCCTACCTTGTAATGACCAGATGGTGGTCTTTCTTCTTCTCTCCTCCGACAGACGTCGAGAGTCTGAGGCACCTTCTCAAAAAACGTAAAAACTTGCTGACAAGTTGTTTGGCCAACGAACTTCCTCCCCGATAAAATATCATCTCGGCGGCTTCCTTTCTTGGCAGATTTTTATCGTGGGGCTTCTACGGCGAGTTGAGACTTCGATCAGGAAGGCCGGTTGGTATCTCTTCACATATAAATCGCTCTTTATCTCGGGATCTCTTTGTTGCCTGCCAATGAAGAAACTTTATATATTGAATCAACGTGGTCTCTGGGGGTTTACTAAAGCCACGGTCAGCGTCATCAATCCGTGGGAAAATGTCGTCTTCCAATTTGTCGGGTTTTCCAAGGACGCGGATTGGTATTTGTAAACAAGCTCAAAGTCATTTTTTTTCTCCCCATTTTTAGAATTTTGAAGGGCAATTATTTGAGTCCCGGGATGTTCCAAGAATTTGCCTGGAATTCATATAACGGAATGCTTTTGGCGTACATTTAAAATTTGCATGTCTGCCCCGTCAGAGTTGTTCAGAACTTAACCACTTGCTTACCGGGCACTTAAACCCCCCCCCCCCCCCTTCCTGCCCAGACCAATTTTCAGCTTTCGGCACTGTCACACTTTGAAGGACAATTGCGCGGTCATGCAACACTGTACCCAAATTACATTTTTATTATTTTTTTCCCACAAATAGAGATTTCTTTTGGTGGTATTTATTCACCTCTGGCAGGGCCATCTTTAATATTGATTGGACCCTGGGCAAAAATGTTCTTGCCCCCCCCCCCCCCATGCAGTTTCGCTCTCCACCTGCTCTGAGACATACAATAAATAGCAGCTAGACTCAAATTCAGTTTACAAAATCAGATCAGGCAGCTATTGAAATTGGTTGCCAGTGGTTACAGTGTATCATTATCGCTCACTGACTGGTTGCCAGAGGTTTCAGTGTATCATTATCGCTCACTGACTGGTCGCCAGAGGGTACAATGTATCATTACCGCTTACTGACTGGTCGCCAGAGGTTACAGTGTATCATTACCGCTCACTGACTGATCGCCAGAGGTTACAGTGTATCATTACCACTCACTGACTGGTCTCCAGGGGTTACAGTGTATCATTACCGCTCACTGACTGGTCGCCAGAGGTTACAGTGTATCATTATCACTCACTGACTGGTCGCCAGAGGTTACAGTGTATCATTACTGCTCACTGACTGGTCGCTAGAGGTTACAGTGTATCATTACCGCTCACTGACTGGTCGCCAGAGGTTACAGTGTATCATTATCACTCACTGACTGATTGCCAGAGGTTACAGTGTATCATTACCGCTCACTGACTGGTCGACAGAGGTTACAGTGTATCATTACCGCTCACTGACTGGTCGCCAGAGGTTACAGTGTATCATTACTGCTCACTGACTGGTCGGTAGAGGTTACAGTGTATCATTACCGCTCACTGACTGGTCGCCAGAGGTTACAGTGTATCATTACCGCTCACTGATTGGTCACCAAAGGTACAGCACACATAACGGCTCACTGATTGGTTGCTAGAGGTTACAGCACATGATTTCTGCTTGTTGATTAGCTGCTAGAGATTACTGTGGATATGACCTCAGGGGGGCATTATATACATATCAATGCTGCCAGCTGCCGCTATTTACATATGAATTCCAGTAATTTACATGTAAATCACCTGTACACCACAATAGGGCAGAGCTTTAGTAGCAGCACTTCACACTGAGATATCGGGACACAGCCCGGGACTAAAACCTCAAGGGACAAGGGAATTTAAACTGGGATATTTGGCACGTGTGAGGCAGCTGCTTTGGGCCCCACAACAATGACAGGGCCCAGGGCAGCTGCCCCTTTTCCCCTGCCTTAAAAACGGCCCTGACCTCTGGGGGTTTTTATTTTTTGCTAAACAAATAAAAAAATGGAAAAATTTTGCAAACAGGTAATTTTTCTGCTTCATTGAAATGCGCTGATGAGGCGGCACTGGTGGGCACTGATAGGCTGCACTGATGGGCACTAATAGGCACAGTTAAGGTGGCACTGAAAGGCACAGATAAGGTGGAACTGATGGGGACAGATAAGGCGGCACTGATGGCCACTGATAGGATGGCACGGATGGGCACTGAAAGGTACCACTGATAGATGATACTGATGGGCACTGATAGATGGCACTGATAAGTGGCACTGATGGGCACTGATAGGTGGCACTGATAGGTGGCAAGTCCAACCCCTGAACAACAACCCCACACCATAATCCCCCCTCCACCAAATGATTTGGACCAATGCACAAAGCAAGGTCCATAAAGAAATGGATGAGCGAGTTTGGGGTGGAGGAACTAGACTGCACAGAGTCCTGGCCTCAACCTGATAGAACACATTAGGGATGAATTAGATCGGTTTGAGGTCAGGACCCTGCGCAGGCCAGTCAAGTTCCTCCACCCCAAACTCGCTCATACATACTGAAGAGCACGCGCTATGCGTTTTTCAAAGTTAAACTTTACCTAAACTGCAGTTTGGTTTGGGTTCATTTGTCTAAATTGGACTTCTGCATCAGTCTAACTGGACTGTGAGATGTTCAGCCTGGCCACAGGGGGGCACTGTCTCTTGTGGCAGGCATGGAACTATGGCCTGGTTGGGTGCTTGGGTACTCTCTTCTCGGAGCCAGGTCAGTGGGAGTGGCCCTCTCGCTGTGCCTTCTGGGAGAGGGTATTTAAGATGCGGATGTCACGTGGTTCGGCGGTTCCCGTCCAGTAGGAAATGCTGATTACATGGTCCTGGTCCTCCTGACCAGCCCCCCCCAGGAAGGCTATGGCCTGGGGTGCGGATCCACCCGACTTTAATGTCTCGGGGCTGGCTAGCCCGAGGCAAGGAAACTAAAAGGAGGATTGTGAGGTGGTTGGGTACCGTCTCCGGTTCGGGAGAGACCCGGTGTACTTCGAACATTCCAGGGAACGTCTCTTAGGAAGAAGACCACGTACGGGTTGGTCTCCGGTTCGGGAGAGACCCATTGTACTTCGAGCATTCCAGGGAAGGACTCTTCAGAGGAAGACCACGTATGGGTTGGTCTCCGGTTCGGGAGAGACCCATTGTACTTGGAGCATTCCAGGGAAGGACTCTTCAGAGGAAGACCACGTACGCGTTGGTCTCTGGTTCGGGAGAGACCCATTGTACTTGGAGCATTCCAGGGAAGGACTCTTCAGAGGAAGACCACGTACGGGTTGGTCTCCGGTTCGGGAGAGACCCATTGTACTTCGAGCATTCCAGGGGAGGACTCTTCAGAGTAAGACCACGTACGGGTTGGTTTTCTTAACAAGAGCCTGGAAGGGCTGAAGTAACCCAGAGAATCCAGTCTTGTGGATATCGCCAAGCTGGCTGAAAGATCCAGGTATCCTACAAGTGTTTCAAGCTTAGTTTCCCTACATGCTCTACAACAACGTCGGTGGCAAAGACTTTGTTCCTGAGTAAAGCACCTTGTTGGCTGCTAGGCCTTGTGAGAGAGGGACTGTCCAACCTGAGGGATCATCCAGCTGCGAATGGCTATTCTCTGGATGCAGTCAAAGTAAGCAAGTTCTCCAACGTTTTTTGGACACTTATGCCGCGTACACACGACTGGACTTTTCGAGGGACTAGGTCTGACGGTCTTTCCGACGGACTTTCCGAATGAACGGACTTGGCCACACGCAATCACACCAAAGTCCGGCGGATTCGAACGTGATGACGTACGGCCGGACTAGAATAAGGAAGTTCATAGCCAGTAGCCAATAGCTGCCCTCGCGTCAGTTTTTGTCTGTCGGGACTAGCACACACACGAATGGATTTCTCGCTCCGGCGGAGTTCCGATGGAAAAATTTAAAACATGTTCTATTTCTAAAGTCTGCCGGATTTTTGGCAAGCAAAGGTCCAATGGAGCAACACACAAGATCGAAGAGTCCGACGGACCCGTTCCATCGGACCTTTGCTGTCAAAAAGTCCGGTCGTGTGTACGCGGCATAAGAGTCCCTGAATTTCCCTTTCCAACCCTCTGATCCCAAGTTGAAAGGCTGTTCAATTGTCTGAGTTTTGCAAATAAAATCCATTCAAGTGGATCTATTGTCGGTCTCAAGTTACTGGGCCACCTACCACAGGACATCCCCTGGACGTGAAACAAGGAGAGCAGAAGGCAACGGTAAGCCCAAAAATAACCAGCAGCTCCTTCGGGGGGTTAGTGCTACACCAATATTGTGGAGTTCCACCACGTTCTACAAAACTTGGTGCAAGGGCCACGTGACAAAGCCTGGCGGGCCGTGTGTTTGACATACGCGATTTAACCTCCTCGCGCCCGCCCTATAGCCGAATGACGGCCGTAGAGCAGGCGCTTTCGTCCGGGAGGCTGTCCCTGGATGTCCTGTTATTTACTTCCGCAATGCGCGCCGCCGCGGGCGCGCATCGGGGAAGTTCTGTGTTTGCCGTGTTCCCCGGAGACAGGCAAACACAGATCGCTGTACACGGCCAATCACAGCGGCCGTTTACAGCGCGATCGGCGTGTCCAATGGGAGATGATCTCATATGTAAACATATGAGATCATCTCTCAGCGCCGCTCTCCCTCCTCACACAGACAGCGTGTGAGGAGGGAGAGATGAACGGCTGCAGCGGCCGTGAGTGTAAAAAAAAAGTTAAAAAAAGTGCCATCCTCCCCCAGTGCCATCCTGCCCCAGTGCCATCCGCCCCAGTGCTACCTGCCCCCAGTGCCACCTGTTAGTGCTATCTGTCCCCAGTGCCACCTGTTATCAGTGTCATTTGTCCCCAGTGCCATCTGTCATCAGTGCCACGTATAAGTGCCATCTGTAATCAGTGCCACATGCCATCAGTGCCACATAGTGCCATCTGTCAACAGTGCCACATATTAGTGCCATCTGTCAGTGCCACGTATCAGTGCCATTTGTCATCAGTGCCACCTGTCAGTGTCACGTGCGATCTGTTGTCAGTGTCACGTGTCATCAATGCCACTTATCAGTGCCATCTGTCATCAGTGTCACGCGTCATCGGTGCCACGTATTAGTGCCATCTATCATCGGTGGCACTTATTAGTGCCACGTATTAGTGCCATCTGTCATTGGTGCCACGTATTAGTGCCACGTGTCTTCAGTGCCACGTGTCATCAGTGCCACGCATCAGTGCCACGTGTCATCAGTGCCACGTATAAGTGCCATCTGTCATCAGTGCCACATATTAGTGCCATCTGTCATCAGTGCCACGTGTCATCAGTGCCACGTATAAGTGTCATCATTGCCACATATCAGTGCCATCTGTCATCAGTGTCACGTGTCATTGTCCTGGTGCTCCAGGGCCTTCAAAAGTGTAATAAGTAGTCAACAAGTTAGATGTGTAATTTATGCTCCTAGAACACGTGATGGCGCTCCCTGCATGTTGGGCCTCTCTATGTGGCCAGGCTGTGAAAAAGTCCCACACATGTGGTATTGTAATACTCAGGATAAGTAACAGAATTTTTTTGGGGGGTGTCATTTGTGGTATACACATGCCATGTGAGAGAAATAACCTATTACAATGACAATTTTGTGGAAAAAAATAAAAAAAATGAAAAATCTTAATTCTTGTGCAAAGAATTGTGGGAAAAAAAATGACAACATCAAAAAGCTCACTATGCCTCTTACTAAATACCTTGGAATGTCTACTTTCCAAAAAGGGGTCATTTGGGGGGTATTTGTATTTTCCTGGCTTGTTTGGGTCACAGGAAATGAGATCGGCCACCAGTACATCAGATGTGATCAATTTTGTGCGATTCGCACCACAGCTTGTAGACTCTCTAACTTTCACAAAGACCAAATAATATCCACTAATTTGGGTTATTTTTACCAAAGATATGTAGCAGTATAAATTGTGGCCAAAATGTATGAAGAAAAATTTATAATTTGCATAATTCTGTCACAGAAACAAAGAAATATGCGTTTTTTTTTTCTAAATTTTCGGTCTTTTTTCATTTATAGTGCAAAAAATAAAAACCCCTGAGGTGATCAAATACCACCAAAAGAAAGCTCTATTTGTGGGGAAAAAAAGGACAAAAAATTCATGTGGGTACAGTGTTGCATGACTGAGTAATTGTCATTCAAAGTGTGAGAGCACCGAAAGCTGAAAATTGGTCTGGGCAGGAAGGGGGGTTTAAGTGCCCAGTAAGTAAGTGGTTAAATTGTCTTTGTTCTACCAGCAAATACATTTTTTCTATTATTATATATATATATTATCTTTCTTTGGCGCTTCTCATAAAAGGCGTCTGTTACAAATTCCATCCTATCACGTTGCGGCATCGATGCCAGCAGAGAGTTAGGGAACCGTAAAAACAAAACCACATGTTTGCAGCCATGTAAGCTCCGTGTGATCAGACACGCAACATTGTACACCATATGACCACATGAAGAGAGATACGCTCAGTGCAGCGGATGGTGAGTCGATATCTCAGCATTCTGACATCAGATTAAGAAAACGCACGGTCATGTTATTTTCCTGTGGTCTCCAAAGAGATACACTGTATTGCCAGAAGTATTGTGACGCCTGACTTTTACCCTCCCCCATCGGGCTCGTAAACTAAAATAAAAACTTGGGAAAAACCTGAACTCTTCCCCGCTCTCTATCCTAAGCTAGGGAGAGAAAAAAAAATGACAATTTAGGAGACTAGAGCTCCCTCTAGGGGCTAATTTACAAATTTCTGTGTTTAATACAATAAAAATAACAACATCGCAGCAAGCAAAAAAAAATAAAAAAAATAAAGTTCACTTTAACCTCTTTAGCTCCCTCTAGGGGATAATTTTACAAATGTATTTAATACAATCCAATACAAATAAAGCAAAAAAAAATGTAAAAATAAACAAATAAATAAAATTTACTTTAACCTCCTTCTAGACTGCCCCCCATGGGCGTCCGCAGAACTTTTTACAGGGGGGGGGTATTATTTTAGGGTCACCCATGCACCACCCCTTTTCGACAATGTCATTATCACATTATCATCGTCAGAGACTGCAGATGTAGTACAGTCCCTAGGATAAATAATGGATAATGGCCAACAGCCCCTCTTACCAGACCCAGCGAAACTACAGTAGTGATCCGTTCGGCTGGATGATCGCTCACTCTGGGTTCCCCGGGGGTGACTCTGGTCAGTAGTGTAGCAAGTCTGTACCCGGGTAGTGGCTCAGTCTCTCTCTCTCTCTCTCTGGTGGTGCTGGGCAGCGTAGCTCTCTCTCTGATGTGCTGGGCAGCGTGGCTCTCTCTCTGGTGGTGCTGGGCAGCGTGGCTCTCTCTCTGATGTGCTGGACAGCGTGGCTCTCTCTCTGGTGGTGCTGGGCAGTGTGGCTCTCTCTCTGGTGGTGCTGGACAGCGTGGCTCTCTCTCTGATGTGCTGGACAGCGTGGCTCTCTCTCTGGTGGTGCTGGACAGCGTGGCTCTCTCTCTGGTGGTGCTGGACAGCGTGGCTCTCTCTCTGGTGGTGCTGGGCAGCGTGGCTCTCTCTCTGATGTGCTGGACAGCGTGGCTCTCTCTCTGATGTGCTGGGCAGCGGGGCTCTCTCTCTGATGTGCTGGACAGCGTGGCTCTCTCTCTGGTGGTGCTGGGCAGCGGGGCTCTCTCTCTGATGTGCTGGACAGCGTGGCTCTCTCTCTGGTGGTGCTGGGCAGCGTGGCTCTCTCTCTGATGTGCTGGACAGCGTGGCTCTCTCTCTGGTGGTGCTGGGCAGCGTGGCTCTCTCTCTGGTGGTGCTGGACAGCGTGGCTCTCTCTCTGGTGGTGCTGGGCAGCGTGGCTCTCTCTCTGATGTGCTGGGCAGCGTGGCTCTCTCTCTGGTGGTGCTGGGCAGCGTGGCTCTCTCTCTGATGTGCTGGGCAGCGTGGCTCTCTCTCTGCTGGTGCTGGGCAGCGTGGCTCTCTCTCTGATGTGCTGGACAGCGTGGCTCTCTCTCTGGTGGTGCTGGGCAGCGTGGCTCTCTCTCTGATGTGCTGGACAGCGTGGCTCTCTCTCTGGTGGTGCTGGGCAGCGTGGCTCTCTCTCTGATGTGCTGGACAGCGTGGCTCTCTCTCTGGTGGTGCTGGGCAGCGTGGCTCTCCCTCTGATGTGCTGGACAGCGTGGCTCTCTCTCTGGTGGTGCTGGGCAGCGTGGCTTTCTCTCTGGTGGTGCTGGACAGCGTGGCTCTCTCTCTGGTGGTGCTGGGCAGCGTGGCTCTCTCTCTGATGTGCTGGACAGCGTGGCTCTCTCTCTGGTGGTGCTGGGCAGCGTGGCTCTCTCTCTGATGTGCTGGACAGCGTGGCTCTCTCTCTGGTGGTGCTGGGCAGCACACTCCTCGTTCTTTGTCCTGTAGCAATCTCTCCCTCAGCTTTTTTTTTCAGGCTGCAGTCTCTCAATCTCTCTCTTGATCGAGCTGTATCCTCCTCCCTGCGGAAAATGGGGCCTCCAATCTTTAGGACTACATGTCCCATGATGCTCTCCTCTCCTAGTCTCCTTTAAATGGTTCTCAGGTGTGGCCAATAGGGAAGGAACGGAGCGGGCAGGAAGCTGAGGGAACCTGATGAGAGCTGCCACCTCTTCTCCATGACAGGAGAAGGGGGGGGCAAGCAGGGGAAACCTCAGACAGCCCGCAGCTCGCCTTTCTCCTGGCAGAGCACCACGTTCTCTGCTGGACTGAGCAGGGGAAAGAGCCGAAGTCACACTACACTGATGGGGGGGCTTGACAGTTCCTTGATGGTGTCACCCCACTGGCAGGTAGCACCCGGGCGCGGGGTGCCCGCACCCTGATAGCGACGCAACTATGCTGAAGTTAAAATCCGATCCTTGTTTCCAGGTGGGGGCACTTGACCCCCCTTGCCGCTACCTGCGGACGCCCATGCTGCCCCCTGCACATATACTGGGGTGTGAGGCCGCGCGCGCCGTTGGCGGGAGTCCAATCCGCTGGTTTCCGGCCAACCCGATGGTTTTGCCTGCACCGTGCGATCGTTCTCAGGAGACAGGCAGAACAGCGGTCTGCCTATGTAAACAAGGCAGATCGACATTCGGTCAGAGGGGGGGGAAGATGGGAGATCTTGTGTTTCTGCTAAGCCGTGAACACGGATCTCTGTCTTCACCCAGTCAGCCCATCCCCCCCTCCCCCCCGCCAGGGCCCGGGACAAGGGGTTGGCAGGAGGGGCGGCTGCCCTGGGCACTGTGGTATCATGGACGGTGGGGGGGGGCACCACAAGGAAATAGGGGGGAGGGGATTTGTGTTGGAAAGGGGGATTTTGGTGGGCAGCAGGGAGTAAGTATTGTTCTAGGAGGGGGAAATTTGGGGGGTATGCTAAAATTTAGGGGGAGAAGGAATGGGGGAAGATTTGTGCTCGGAAGAATGATTGGGGCGCTTTGTGCTGGAAGGAGGGATTTGCAGTGGGGTTATTGGGAGGGGTAATCTTAGGGGTAGATAATTTGTGCTAGGAGGAGTGATTTTTTTGGGGGGCACTTGAATTGGGGGGGTAAGATTTGTGCTGGGAGGGGGAGATTTCAGAAGGGGAACAGATTTGCTCTAGGAGGAGGGGGATTTATGCTTAGGAGGGTGAAAAAGATTAGTGCTCAGTTTTTGGGGGGGGGGATATTTTTGATGATGCATAATGCCCATACACCTTGGGGGCGGGGGGGGTGCAGTTTGGCATGTTTGCCCTGGGCTCTGGATGACCTTGTCCCGGCACTGCCCCCCCCCCCCCGCACACAGTTAGCAAGTACCCCCCCGGGATGTATTTAACCCTTTGATCGCCCCTGGCACCAGTGTCATTAGTACAGTGACAGTGCATATTTTTAGTACTGATCGCTATATTAGCATCACTGGTTCCCACAAAGTGTCAAAAGTGTCACTGATCCGGCAGACTAGGTCCGAAGGGATTAGTCCGTCGGACAATCCGATCATGTGTGGGCTAGTCCGATCGTTTTTTCGAAAAAAAAAAAAAAAGTCAGACAGGCCTAGAAATAAAACATGCTTCAAATCTATCCGACGGACTCAATTCCGACGGACTAAAATCGGGAAAACGGTTCGTCTGTGTGCTGGTCCGACGGACCAAATATGACGCAAGGGCAGCTATTGGCTACTGGTTTGTTGAACCTCCTTGTTTAGTCCCCTCTTACGTCATCGCGTTCAAAACGAACAGACTCTCGAACGGAGAGTCTCCTTTCGTTCGGAAAGTCCGTCGGAACTCCGCCGAAAGTCCGTCGGACCTAGTCTGCCGGAAAGTCCGGTCGTGTGTTTAAAATTTTTTTAAAATCGCCGCCATTACTGATAAAAAGTAAAGATGCCATAAATATATCCCACAGTTTGTAGACGCGATAACTTTTGCGCAAACCAATTAATATACGCTGAATAAAAAATATGTAGCAGAATACATATTGACCTAAATTGATGAAGACATTTTTTTATTTTTTATTTTGTTGTTTTTGACATTTTTTTACTGAGTGTGTTTTATATCAGAAAGTAAAAAATATAGGTTTTGTTTTTTTCAAAAATAGTTTTGTTTATAGCACAAAAAATAAAAACCGCAGAGGAGATCAAATACCACCAAAAGAAATCTCTATTTTCTTTGGGGGGGGGATGATCAAAATGTCATATGCGCGGCCGTGCGACGCTGTGTCGCACGACCGCGCAATTGTCATTGAAAATGTCACAGCGCTGAAAGCTGAAAATTGGTCTGGGCAGGAAGTGGGTAAAAAAAATGGCCGGTATTGAAGGGGTTAAATGTCCTCCACTTAGGGCTTGGATCTACTTTAACCAGTTGTGGACTTTGCGTGTACGACGCGTGGATCAAAGAGCGCTGCCTTGTGTGAATGTCCAGTAAGAGCGGCTGAAGCCGCGGCGTGGTGTTACCGCTCAGGTGGGCTGACCACGTGCTACTTCAACCAATCACGGCAGGCTGTGATCCACGTCATATACCTGACACGGATGAATGATCTTTGTAAAAAAAAAAATTTTGAATTTACACTGTTCATTATTTTATTTGAGGTTTATTTTCTCTTAAAATAATAGATACAACATTTGAAACGGTATACACAACAACAAAATATACAGGTAGGCACCTGGTACCCACTTTTAATGTACAGAGAGGATGAGGTGGAGTTCTAAGAGGAAAAGGTGGGGCCTAAATGGGGAAGGGGTGTGGTTTGCAGATGATAGGGTGTGGCTTAAAGAGAAAGGGGTGTGGCCTTGACAGGAAGGGGGTGGGTCATATTTGAATTAGGGGGTGCATGGGTTTAGTCAGGCGTAGGGCAGCACCTAAACCTAAATACACCACTGCTGCTACTACTACAACTAATATTATTATTATTATTATTATTATTATTATTAATAATAATAATAAATTAATGAATAAATATAAAATAATCATTAATAAATACAATATTTGAATGCTATGTAATAATAAATAAACCCTAAAAATAATAATAATAATAAATAAACACACAAAATAATAAGTTATTATTAGTATTATTTAATAAGTTAATAAATATATAATAAATAAAAATACTCATAAATAATAAATACAATATTTGAATACTATGTAATCATAAATAAATAAATAACCCCTAAAAATAATAATAATAAATAAATAATAATAATTATTATAAAACACACAAAATAATAGGTTATTATTATTATTATTATTATTATTATTATTTTAAGGGGTTATTTATTACATAGTATTCAAATATTGTATTTATTATTTATTCATGATTATTTTTATTTATTTTATATTTATTATTATTATTATTATTATTAGTTGTAGTAGTAGTAGCAGTGGTGTATTTAGGTTTAGGTGCTGCCCTAGGCCTGACTAAACTCATGCACCCCCTAATTTAAATATGACCCACCCCCCTTCCTGACAAGGCCATGCCCCTTTCTGTAAATGAACACACAAGATAATAAGTTATAATTATTATTATGATTTTTTGCACTAGTGGGGATGATTGTGGGGTGCTTGTGCTAGGAGGGGGATGGGAGGATATTTGTGCTAGGAGGGGGGATTTGGAGTAGGGGGAGAAAATGTATATTTAGGAGGGAAAATTTGATGGATGGAGGATTTGTGCTAGGAGGGGTGATTTATTTTGGAATGGGGGAGCGGTATTTGTGCTGAGGGGATTTGAGGGATGGAGGGGGCAGAGATTTGGGCCC
Source organism: Lithobates pipiens (assembly GCF_037356315.1). Taxonomy (NCBI): domain Eukaryota; kingdom Metazoa; phylum Chordata; class Amphibia; order Anura; family Ranidae; genus Lithobates; species Lithobates pipiens. The sequence goes on along the minus strand of NW_027507871.1, from coordinate 6,081,096 downwards.
AATATTTCCTTTTTTTGGGGGGGTGGCATTTTTGCTGACACATAATGCTCAGACATCTTGGGGGGGTTGCAATTTGGCATCTTCACTCTGAGCCCTAGGTGACCTTGCCCCGGTACCGGGTGCAGGAAAGAAAGTTTCAACATCTATGGCCTGCCCCTTTACTTACTCCCAGTGAAGTGACTGGCCTCAGGTGATACACAGAGGTGAAACAAATCCTCCTACATAATTTGTACCTGTTTATCTGCGGGTGTCTCTTCACTATAATGAATGAATGAATGAAATACTTATATAGCGCACAATGCGAACTGAATCGCCTCTAGGCGCTGTGGCGAGCTTTGATCAGCTGCTAAAAGAGGAAGGTCTTGAGTTTTTTCCTAAAAGCCAGGTGATTTTCTTCCAGGCGGATGTTGATTGGTAGAGCATTCCATAGCAGAGGCCCTTGGACAGCGAATCTCCGATCACCCTTGGATTTATACCGGGCTTTGGGCACGAGGAGGAGGTTTTTGTTGGCTGATCGAAGACTGCGGTTTGGTGTGTAATGATTTATTTTCTCCATTAGGTATTGCGGAGCTTCTCTATGCACGCATTTGTGGGTGAGGCAAAGGGTCTTGAACGTTATCCGATTTTTTACGGTTAGCCAATGTAAGCTCCTCAGTGAAGGAGAAATGGATTCCCAGGGTTTTTTTCCTGTTATCAGCCTTGCCGCCGTGTTTTGGATCAGTTGTAATCGCGCAAGTTGATATTGTGGTAATCCTATGTAAAGCGAGTTTGCGTAGTCCAGTCGTGAATTAATGATTGTTCCAACTACCACTGCTTTGTCATTCTTTGGGATAAAAGGGATGAGTCTGCGAAGCATGCGCAGCAGATGGTGAGATCGACTGACTACTGCTCCTATTTGCGCATCCATTGACATTTGTGCGTCTAAAATAACCCCGAGACTCTTCGCTTTGGTCTTTGGGGAGATAGTCTGCCCAAAGACGGTTGGTGGAGACCAGGAGGTTTTGGTTGCGGGCTTATGATTTGGGTGTAAGATAAGAAGCTCTGTCTTTGATTGGTTCAGCTGGAGGGAGTTGGTGGTCATCCAGTCCTCTATTGATTTGAGGCAGTTTTCAAGTTGTTGTTGGTGATCTTTTTTTCCATTGATCCGGAAATAAAGTTGTGTGTCGTCAGCGTAAGAGTGGAAGCAGAGATCTGAGCATCTGATGATTTGAAGGAGTGGGCGAATGTAAATGTTGAAGAGAACGGGTGACAATGGAGAGCCTTGAGGGACTCCGCAGGTGACTGCCCGAGTTTTGGAGAGGAATTTTCCTAGTTTCACTGTCTGTGACCGATTTCCTAGGAAGGACGCGAACCAATGGAGATCTATGTCTTGGACTCCGGCTACTTCTGTGAGGCGGACGAGTAGAGTATTGTGATCTACTGTATCAAACGCTGCACTTAGGTCTAGCAGTACGAGGAGACACGGCTCTCCGTCATCTGCTGCTTCGAGGGCGTCATCCCAAATCTTGAGGAGAGCTGTTTCTGTTCCATGACCCGGGCGGAAGCCTGATTGCAGCGGGTCCAGGAGTTTGTGAGTATCCAGGTGAAGTTGTAGCTGATGTACTACAGCTTTCTCCATGATCTTAGAAATGGTGTTGAGGCTTGTAATCGGCCTACGGTTGTTTGGATCCTGAGGGTCCAGGTTTGGTTTCTTGAGTAGAGGTTTGACAATGCCTTGTTTGAGGATGCTGGGAACAATCCCTTCGTGGAATGATCGGTTTATGAGGTGGGTTATGGTTGGAGCCACGATGTCGGAGCATTCTTTCAGTAGTTTTGTGGGGATGATGTCAATAGGTGAGGTACTGTCACGCAGTTTATTAATGATGTTTTTTGCGGTGTCTACGGTAATTGGGGATAGTGAAAATTTTGGCGGTTGCGGTATGTTGGTGCGGACATCCTCTTTATGTTTTTGCTGGCTGAGGTTGGATGTTTTCTTCTGACAAATTGTTTCCCTGATGGTTTTGACTTTATCGATGAAAAAATCCGACAGTTTGTCACAGTAATCCTGGGATTCGCTTTCTGGGGGTTCTAGACAAACCGGATTCATTGATTGATTAACCAGTTTAAACAGTTCCTGTGGTTGGTTTGCGGCCGTTGAGATTGTATATGAGAAGTGGTCCTTTTTGGCTTTGAAGATTGCTTTCCGATAATTCTCTGTCAGACCTTTGTAGTTAAATAGGTTTTCCTCGGTGGGATTTCTTCTCCATGTTCTTTCCGCTCTTCTGCGTTCTTGCTTTAGTACGGAGAGGGAGCTATTAAACCATCCAGCATTTTTCTTCCTGATGAGAGCCCTGCGTTTTGGTGCTACCGAGTCTGCTGATTGCAGTAATGTCTTGTTCAGGGAGTTGAGTGTTTCCTCCGTAGAGTGGTTTAAGGTTATTGTAGATATTTTTTTGGACAGAGTGGTTTTGAAGGCTTCGGAGTACAGTTTTTTATGCGATCTGGTCCAGTGCGTTGTTACAGGTTTCCGTTTTGCGTTGGTGATGTTGGTAGCGATTTTGAATTTGATGGCGTGGTGATCCGTCCATGGCAGAGTTATGTTGTCGAGTATGTTGACGTCGATGTTCTGTTTGAAAATGAGGTCCAGGGTGTGTCCTGACCCATGCGTGGGAGTCTTTATCAGTTGCTGTAGACCCAGTTCTTCTAGTTGATTGATGCAGGCAGTCGCGATGGGGTCTTTAGGCTCGTTTGCCCAAAGGTTGAAATCTCCGAGTGCCAGGAAATTTTTGAATTTTAGGGTGTGCATTGCAAAGGATTCCGTGAGGGGTGAAAGAAGATTGGACTTTGGTCCCGGTGGTCTGTAGCACAGTAGAATATGAGTGGTGTCATGGGGTGTTGGTTGAAAATGTAGCGTCAGGGTTTCCATAAAAGACACTGGGTTCTGAGCTGATGGTTTAGTGAGATCAAGGTGACCTTTAAAGATCACTGCTAGGCCTCCTCCTTTTTTCCCTATCCGGTGTTCGGTTATGATCCTGTAGTTTTCCGGCACCAATTCGGTGAGGATGGTGTTGCAGTCAGAGGTTAACCAGCTTTCGGTGATGAAGAGGCAGTCTACATTGTTCTCGATGATTAAGTCGTGTACTTCCAGTCTATGTTTGACTGCAGACCTGGCGTTAATCAAGGCGCAATCTAATTGTAGTGGTCGAGTAGATGTCTTCCTGTGGTTGGGAGCTGGTTGTCGTCCGGTTTTTAATAGTTGTTCTCTTTGAAGTATTTTTTGTATGGAAGATGGCAATGTGGTGTTGATGTTCCTTAGTCTGTGCAGAACTTCAGCTGAGTATTTGAAGTAGCACATGGTTTGTGGATGCTGTTGATGGTACTATGGGCCTAAGATGATGATCCTGATCAGGGTATTGATCCTGAGGTGGGGCTAGGTATCAGGCTTGCCTATAGCCATTCAAAATCCAGAATTTATAAAGCTTTTCTAAGCTTTCAAAAAGCAGGGGGCGGAGAGCTAACATTACACTCTGCAGAGCTCTGACAGCCAATCGGAGGGAAGTGATGGCCCCTCCTTCACACAGCACACAGGAATAGAGCTGTGATGTCGTCTGTTTGGACAAAACATGTAGGGAGGATCTACAGCGGTGCTGCCAGGGTGCAGGATGCATTGTTCTGATATGCTGAATTGTTTTATCAAAATGTGAGTAGACACCTAGCTTTTAATGAAGGTATTTTGAAATGTTACACTGAACGAGTCTTCTTCCTCTTCTATATAATATCTGTGCCATGCTTGCTCCAGGGATCGCCTTTATGATATAAGCTGTGGAGCAGTGATGTAGGCGGTAGACTGTGAGGATCAGATGGTGATCACCAGTGGTGGCCCGTCCAGAGAGGGTGTCTGGGCGCCGCCCCACCTCCAGGCAGTCACAAAAAAAAATTAAAAAAAATTATAATGCTGGCCCTTTAAAAAAACAATTACAAAAAAAGGTCCTTAAGTGCACTGCATTTGGATGCTGGACACAGTGCACCTATGGGAAGCGCCACGTCTATGCAATCACAAGATTGCAGACGTGGCGCTTCATTTGCAGGCATTTAGCCCGCCTGAGTTTGATGTCACTTCCTGTTTTCTCTCTCCAATTGCACCCAGGAGAAAGGAAACAGGAAGTATGAGAGGACGGACCTCTCTACAGGAGACATCTCTAGAGAGGACAACAAACAGCAAGGTAAGTAACTGGGGGAGGGGGGTTTTATGTGACACAGGTAGACTGCTGCAATTTGGTGGTGACACATGCTTCTGCAGTTTCGTGGTAACACATGCTGCTGCATTTGATGGTGACTCGTATTGCTGCAATTTGGTGGTGACATATGCTGCTGCAATTGGTGGTGACACATGCTGCTGCAATTGGTGGTGACACATGCTGCTGCAATTGGTGGTGACACATGCTGCTGCAATTGGTGGGACACATGCTGCTGCAATTTGGTGGTGACACATGCTGCTGCAGTTTGGTGGTAACACATGCTGCTGCAATTGATGGTGACTCATGCTGCTGCAATTGGTGGTGACACATGCTGCTGCAATTTGGTGGTGACACATGCTGCTGCAATTTGGTGGTGACGCATGCTGCTGCAGTTTGGTGGGACACATGCTGCTGCAATTTGGTGGTGACACATGCTGCTGCAGTTCGGTGGGACACATGCTTCTGCAATTTGGTGGTGACACAGGCTGTTGCAATTTGGTGGTAACACATGCTGCTGCAATTGATGGGGACTCATGCTGCTGCAATTTGGTGGGACACATGCTGCTGCAATTTGGTGGTGACACATGCTGCTGCAATTGGTGGTGACACATGCTGCTGCAATTGGTGGGACACATGCTGCTGCAATTTGGTGGTGACACATGCTGCTGCAGTTTGGTGGTAACACATGCTGCTGCAATTGATGGTGACTCATGCTGCTGCAATTGGTGGTGACACATGCTGCTGCAATTTGGTGGTGACACATGCTGCTGCAATTTGGTGGTGACACATGCTGCTGCAGTTTGGTGGGACACATGCTGCTGCAATTTGGTGGTGACACATGCTGCTGCAGTTCGGTGGGACACATGCTTCTGCAATTTGGTGGTGACACAGGCTGTTGCAATTTGGTGGTAACACATGCTGCTGCAATTGATGGTGACACATGCTGCTGCAATTGGTGGTGACACATGCTGCTGCAATTTGGTGGTGACACATGCTGCTGCAATTTGGTGGTGACACATGCTGCTGCAGTTTGGTGGGACACATGCTGCTGCAATTTGGTGGTGACACATGCTGCTGCAGTTCGGTGGGACACATGCTTCTGCAATTTGGTGGTGACACAGGCTGTTGCAATTTGGTGGTAACACATGCTGCTGCAATTGATGGGGACTCATGCTGCTGCAATTTGGTGGGACACATGCTGCTGCAATTTGGTGGTGACACATGCTGCTGCAATTTGGTGGTGACACATGCTGCTGCAATTTGGTGGTGACACATGCTGCTGCAATTTGGTGGGACACATGCTGCTGCAATTGATGGTGACTCGTACTGCTGCAATTTGGTGGTGACACATGCTGCTGCAATTTGATGGTGACACATGCTGCTGCAATTGATGGTGACACATGCTGCTGCAATTTGGTGGTGACACATGCTGCTGCAATTTGGTGGGACACATGCTGCTGCAATTGATGGTGACTCATGCTGCTGCAATTTGGTGGTGACACATGCTTCTGCAATTTGGTGGGACACATGCTGCTTCAATTGATGGTGACTCGTACTGCTGCAATTTGGTGGTGACACATTGAAAGAAAGTGGAGTAGGTAGTAAAAACGTAAATGTAGTGGAAACTCTACATACTCTACACTTCCCAGTAAAATACATATTACTCTAGTATTCTACTATACTCACAGGGGCGTTTCTTAATGAATAGCAAAGTCTTTGTGTAATATGTGAATCAGTATCCCTTCTCCTAAAGGGTGTGTAGCGGAGATATGTATGTCTTCATCCAAGGCTGCATTTGCTACGTATTTTCAGGAGTAGAAATTGAAGAATCCTTTGTTTGTCCAATAGTTGGTTTATTGTTCAGAAAGATAAGCAAAGACAAGATTGACATCTGGTAACATATGGCATGGTTTTGGCTTCTAAGGTGGTAGGTTCTTCTGGTGTTACATTTTCAAAGCATTGAGTTCCTTCTCTTCCCACCGATCTCTCTCCCTCTCATAATCTCACTCCATTCTTATACTGTTTCATGATGTTATGTCAGCGTATCCCAATAACTCCCACATTTGCATATATACCCAATATGGTTCAGTCTATAGATAAGTAGCATAACTCCACCCATTGTCCCGACTAACTCAAAAATAGAAATACCTACTCAGCAAGACCCCTCCTCCCTATACTATCTGTTGTTCTGTGACCTTTAGAAACCATCACTTATTACCGTACATATAACTTACATATATTTTCAGAAACTTTTATCACTTAAAATATTAATTAACTCAAAAACTTCTAACACACATGCTGCTGCAATTGATGGTGACACAGGCTGCTGGTGACACAGGCTGCATGTAAGGAGGGACTCCGCTGGGGACACCTGATGGCATCTGGTGGCAGGCGACGTGGCTAGTGACACCCTCAGGGCTCCCACTGATTCTGCATTATGGTGAGTTGAATGATTTCATTTTATATTACAATGTAATAATAGAAATAATGCTCTTCATTCATCCTGACACCATAACAACCATGGTGCCGGGATGATTGAAGTGCTAACACCAGGTGTTTGGAATATATCTATCTGCTGATTGTTAAAGTTTCTAGAATACACATATTTATATTGTTGTGTAGGATCTGGGCCTGCTGTCCCTCCATCCCTCTCTCCCTCTCCTTCCATCCCTTGTTCATCTCAGACATTAACCACACCACGCCCATTTTCACCAAGGGGGAGGGGTCAAAAAGGAAGGGCATCCTAGGCATTCTACAGCTTCACCAGCTGCCATTGCTGATCACTCGTCCTTCCATCCATCCAGCCTATTTATAAGCGCTGCTAGACCGCCTGATATTTGAGGTGTAACCTTGTGGTATGCAGCGCTGGTGTCACAGGCGGTTTGGGGTGTCATAGAGGAGGGGCTTGGCGTTCATCACCCCAGGCTGCATCCTTCTGTATGTGAATGAACTTTTTTCACGCAGAGGAATTTTCGCCGGTGCTCTCTATTTCTGTTGCTGTTTTGATTAAGAACTTTAGAATTTTTTTTTTTTAATTATTTATGAATGCACTTGGGGTTTTCAATTATTTATGCACGTTATTGTTATGCACTTTGTAAGAAATCGATATATTCATTTATTTATTTTATTTACTTGTTTGCCAGCGCAACACCTTTTTTTTTTTTACTTTTAGAGCTGAGGCTGTCAATCACAGGCTGTGTGCTGGAGCTCTTTCTCCTGTCACCATTTATCTCGTGGTGTCAGGAAAACTTGTCAGAAGTAACTCATGTAGGTAGCAGGCGGAGGCAGCAGGCAGAAATGACACTCGGTGCTCTGGACTGAGACAAGTACACACTATAGAGGGGTAGGCTTTGTTCAGATTTCATGTCTGAGGTTTACAGACACTCTAATAAATATAAATATGGACGTTCAAAAAATTGAAAAACCTTAAATAAAGCATTCAGTCCAAAGTGAGAAAACAATCAAATATGAAGTGCACAGAAAATAGTGACTGTGACAACAATACTGTAAGTGACAAATGTCCAAAGTATCACAGGCTCCTCCCACGTACATAAGTATCACAGGCTCCTCCCATGTACATAAGTATCACAGGCTCCTCCCACATACAGAAGTATCACAGGCTCCTCCCATGTACATAAGTATCACAGGCTCCTCCCATGTACATAAGTATCACAGGCTCCTCCCACGTACATAAGTATCACAGGCTCCTCCCACGTACATAAGTATCACAGGCTCCTCCCACGTACATAAGTATCACAGACTCCTCCCATGTACATAAGTATCACAGACTCCTCCCATGTACATAAGTATCACAGGCTCCTCCCACGTACATAAATATCACAGGCTCCTCCCATGTACATAAGTATCAAAGACTCCTCCCACGTACATAAATATCACAGGCTCCTCCCATATCACAGACTCCTCCCATGTACAGAAGTATCACAGGCTCCTCCCACATACAGAAGTATCACAGGCTCCTCCCACGTACAGAAGTATCACAGGCTCCTCCCACGTACAGAAGTATCACAGGCTCCTCCCACGTACATATGTATCACAGGCTCCTCCCATGTAGTAATTCTATATAGTGTAGGTACAAAGGAGGAATTTGGGGGTCTTATAGATCCCCCATAAAGAGTTGCGGTCACAAAGGATGTTTCTATTCCATGTGACGGCAATAATAGTGATAAAAATTCAAATTCAAGCAACAGTGTAAAAAAAAAAATAATAATAATAAATAAAGTGCCCCACGTCCTCGTTTGCTCGCTCTCAATGCCCCCCGCCGGTCCCGCACTCACGCAAAACAGCGACCGCCCCCCACATGTGAGGTATCGCCGCGAACGTCAGATCATGGGCAGTCATCCTATACATGGCACTTGGATGAATCATGTCTCGGGGTCCCTCCCCCCCAACAAATAGAGCTTTCTTTTGGTGGTATTTAATCACCTCTGCACTTTTTTATTATTTTGTGCTATAAACAAAAACAAGACCGATAATTTTGCAAAAAAATATATATTTTTTTTTATTTTCTGCTATAAAACACATTCAATAAAAAAACAAAAAGTAAAAAAATGTCTTAAAAAATGTAGGCCAATATGTATTCTGCTATATATTTAATAATAATATTTATTATTAATAAACTAATAATAATAACAATAATTAATAATAATAAATAACCTATAAAAAAATGTAAACAAAAATCGAATTTCTTCACAAATTTAGGCCAATATGTATTCTGCTATATATTTAATAATAATATTTATAATTAACTAATAATAATAACAATAATTAATAATAATAAATAACCAATAAAAAAAATGTAAACAAAATCGAATTTCTTCACAAATTTAGGCCAATATATATATTCTGCTATATATTTAATAATAATATTTATAATTAATAAACTAATAATACAAATAAATAATAATGAATAATAATAACATTAATAATAATAAATACCCAATAAAAAAAAATGCAAAAAATCGAATTTCCTCACAAATTTAGGCCAATATGTATTCTGCTATATATTTAATAATAATATTTATAATTAATAAACTAATAATAACAATAATTAATAATAATAATAATAATAATAATAATAAATACCCAATAAAAAAATGTAAAAAAATCGAATTTCTTCACAAATGTAGGCCAATATGTATTCTGCTATATATTTAATAATAATATTTATAATTAATAAACTAATAATACAAATAAATAATAACATTAATAATAATAAATACCCCCAAAAAATAATGCAAAAAAATCGAATTTCTTCACAAATTTAGGCCAATATGTATTCTGCTATATATTTAATAATAATATTTATAATAAACTAATAATAACAATAATTAATAATAATAAATACCCAATAAAAAAATGTTAAAAAAAATCGAATTTCTTCACAAATGTAGGCCAATATGTATTCTGCTATATATTTAATAATAATATTTATAATTAGTAAACTAATAATACAAATAAATAATAATGAATAATAATAACATAAATAATAATAAATACCCAATAAAAAAAATGCAAAAAATCTAATTTCTTCACAAATTTAGGCCAATATGTATTCTGCTATATATTTAATAATAATATTTATAATTAATAAACTAGTAATACAAAAGAATAATAATAACATTAATAATAATGCATACCCAATAAAAAAAAATGCAAAAAATTGAATTTCTTCACAAATTTAGGCCAATATGTATTCTGCTATATATATATTTAATAATAATATTTATTATAATTCATCTTAATTATTATTAATAATAATAATAATAATAAAATATCAAATAAAAAAAGTCTTCCTAAATTTAGGCTAATATGTATTCTGCTATATATTTAATAATAATTTTTTATTATTATTCATAATAATTAATAAATAATAATAATAATAATAATAATAATAATGAATAATAATAACAATAATTAATAATAATAAATACCCAATAATTTTTTTTTTAAATCGAATTTCTTCACAAATTTAGGCCAATATGTATTCTGCTATATATTTAATAATAATATTTATAATTAATAAACTAATAATAATAACAATAATTCATAATAATAAATAAATACCCAATAAAAAAAAAGTAAAAAAAATCAAATTTCTTCACAAATGTAGGCCAATATGTATTCTGCTATATATTTAATAATAATATTTATAATTAGTAAACTAATAATACAAATAAATAATAATGAATAATAATAACATTAATCATAATAAATACACAATAAAAAATGCAAAAAATCGAATTTCTTCACAAATTTAGGCCAATATGTATTCCGCTATATATTTAATAATAATATTTATTATTATTATTTTTATTAACCACTTCAATACAGGGCATTTTGACCCCCTTCCTGTCCAGACCACTTTTCAGCTTTTAGAGCTGTTACAATTTGAATGACAATTGTGCTGTCACACAACGCTGTACCCATATGAAATTTTGATAATTTTTTTTCCCACAAATAGAGGTTTCTTTTGGTGGTATTTGATCACCTCTGTGGTTTTTATTTAAACAAAAAAAAGCAACAATTTTGAAAAAAAAACTCCTTTTTACTTTTTGCTATAATAAATATCCCATGGTATTTTGCGCAAAGCAATCAAGGATAGTCCCTTCAAATCAGGACAGTCCCTCTCAATCCGGGACAGTCCCTCTCAATCCGGGACAGTCCCGGAGGGACAGTCCCTCTCAATCCGGGACAGTCCCTCCAAATCCGGGACAGTCCCTCCAAATCCGGGACAGTCCCTCCAAATCCGGGACAGTCCCTTTAAAACCGGGACAGTCCCTCCAAATCAGGGACAGTACCTCAAAATCCGGGACAATCTCTTGGAACGTTTTTGCCTTCTTTTTAACAGTGCATTTTATATACAACTATATAGATCAGACCAAAATGAGGGACAAATCAGGAGCAAACAGGGACAGGGGGACTTTGTTCCAAATCAGGGACAGTCCCTCCAAATCAGGGACAGTCTCTTGGAACTTTTTTGCCTTCTTTTTAACAGTGCACTTTATATAGAACTATATAGAACAGACTAAAATTAGGGACAAATGATGAGCAAAGAGGGACAGAGGGACATTGCTCCAAATCCGGGAGTCTCTCCAAATCAAGGAAAGTCCCTTCAAATCAGAGACAGTGCCTCAAAATCAGGGACAGTCTCTTGGAAAGTTTTTGCCTTCTTTTTAACAGTGCATTTTATATATAACTATATAGACCAGACCAAAATGAGGGACAAATGAGGAGCAAAGAGGGACAGAGGGACTTTGTTCCAAATCAGGGACAGTCCCTCCAAATCAGGGACAGTCCCTCCAAATCCGGGACAGTCTCTCCAAATCAAGGACAGTCTCTCCAAATCAAGGACAGTCTCTCCAAATCAGGGACAGTCTCTCCAAATCCGGGACAGTCTCTCCAAATCAGGGACAGTCTCTCCAAATCAGGGACAGTCCCTCCAAATCCGGGACAGTCTCTCCAAATCCGGGACAGTCTCTCCAAATCCGGGGCAGTCTCTCCAAATCCGGGACAGTCTCTCCAAATCCGGGACAGTCTCTCCAAATCCGGGACAGTCTGTCCAAAACCCGGACAGTCTCTTGGAACTTTTTTGCCTTCTTTTTAACTGTGCACTTTATATACAACTATATAGAACAGACCAAAATTAGGGACAAATGAGGAGCAAAGAGGGACAGAAGGACTTTGTTCCAAATCAGGGACAGTCTCTTCAAATCAGGGACAGTCTCTCCAAATCAGGGACAGAACCTTCAAATCCAGGACAGTCCCTCCAAATCAGAGACAGTGCCTCCAAATCCAGGGCAGTGCCTCCAAATCAGAGACAGTGCCTCCAAATCCAGGGCAGTGCCTCCAAATCCAGGACAGTGCCCCCAAATCCAGGACAGTGCCCCCAAATCCAGGACAGTGCCCCCAAATCCAGGACAGTGCCTGCAAACCCGGGACAGTCCCTCCAAACCCGGGACAGTCCCTCCAAACCCGGGACAGTGCCTCCAAACCCGGGACAGTGCCTCCAAATCCGGGACAGTGCCTCCAAATCCGGGACAGTGCCTCCAAATCCGGGACAGTGCCTCCAAATCCGGGACAGTGCCTCCAAATCCGGGACAGTGCCTCCAAATCCGGGACAGTCCCTCCAAATCCGGGACAGTGCCTCCAAATCCGGGACAGTGCCTCCAAATCCGGGACAGTGCCTCCAAATCTGGGACAGTCCCTCCAAATCCGGGACAGTCCCTCCAAATCCGGGACAGTGCCTCCAAACAGGGACAGTCGGAAGCTATGCATACCTATCCAAGCTATACTCAGCAATAAAAACACAAAAGGATACCCCTAGACAGATCATTTGTGCCTGGCTGTGTGTGCCCTAAGGGAAACGCGGCTTTTTCAGAAGTGCGCTACATTCACATACACAAGGTGGGCATGGAGAAGGAACGTAGCCCCCCTCCCCCCCCAGAACAGGAGATCTGAAAAAGCATTTGAATGATGATGCAAAGGAAGAGAGAGAGAAGGTAGGTACATTCTATTACATTTAGATACATTGTATTTATTTTATTTTATAAAAGTTTATAAAATCACAACCATGGCACAGTTTATGTGGTAGACTTGTATAAGTCCATACCGGGTCCCTCACCTTAAAAACACCAGTTGGTTGTGTTTGCCCCCCAGAATGAAGACCCCCCCCCCCCCCCCCCCCGGTATGACATTATTATCGGCTCTTACCTCTACCGGTCTGCAGCCGATGGAATCTTCTCTCCGTCTTCCAATATTTCAGGCTGACTGTCAGATATAAAGCCCGATGAATCTTTTATACAAGACTTCCTTCCTGAACATTAATGGGAAATGCTGCTTAACCGCTTACCTCCCGGGAAACGTTTTTATTTTATGATGTTTTTGTTTTGTTTTTTACTTCCATAAAATCAGCATTTTTTTTTTTTTGCTAGAAATATAACTAGAGCCCCAAAACATGAGATATTTACCAATAAAACAAACCCCCACATTTTATTTTTCCCAATGTGAATGTGTCCACTTGTTCCAAAGGACCCCCCCCCCCCCAAGAAATTTTTCACAACAGTTCAGTAAAAATCGTAAAAAACACGATGAATACGACACCCACCCCCCCCCCCCCGGGGGTTTTCACTCTTCATGCACAGGTGCTGCTCCTCCTCCAGACGGACGGCTCCGCTCACCTCCATACATTAAACGCCTCGCTCGATCGACAGATTCCCAGCCAGATAACTCCCGTCGTTCGACTTCCATCACCGACCAGCCCCTCCCCCCCCCTCCCCAGTTTTACTCACCTGAGCCTCATAATGCCCACGCCGGAGACGCGCTTACCCTCTCTGCCCGTTGTCTCAGCTCTTGATTGGATAGCCATTGGCTCCCGAATCCAATGACGCGGACGCCGGGGGGGGGGGGGGGCAGGGGGCCCCTAGTCCTGTATTCTGTGTCTATGGACGCAAATGCTGGACTTGGGAGCGCGCCCGCAAGGTAGGTTCTCCTAGGAGGGTTTCCTGATGCGGGGAGGAGCCGCTGTGTACAAAAGGAACTTCACAGTGGAGGTAAGTACGATATGTTTGTTATTTAATAAAAAATGAGGGTTTACAACCCCCTTGAACCACTTGCCGACCGCCGCATTTACATATACCTCGGCAGAATGGCACGGCTGGGCAAATGGGCATGCAGGTACGTCCCCATTGAATTTTCCGCCGCGTGGTCACGTGCGCAGCGCTGCCGGGAGCTCCGAGAGTAGGAACGCAAGCGGGCAATTATTGGTTGTTAACCGGTTCCCAACTGGCGCATGCCGATGTTTGTCGGCAGAATGGCTACGGCTGGGCAAATGGGCATGCAGGTACGTCCCTTTGAATTTGCCACCATGTGGTCACGTGTGCGCCGGCAGCGGCGCACGCGACCCTGCCGGGAGCTCCGTGAGTAGGAACGCCAGGGGGCAATTATTGGTTGTTAACCGGTTCCCGACTGGCGCACGTCGATGTACGTCGGCAGAATGGCTACGGCTGGGCAAGCAGGTACGTCCCTTTGAATTTGCCACCGTGTGGTCACGTGCACGCCGGGAGCGGCGCCCGCGACCCTGCCGGGAGCTCCGTGAGTAGGATCGCAAGCGGGCAATTATTGGTTGTTAACCGGTTCCTACCTGGCGCACGTCGATGTACGTCGGCAGAATGGCTACGGCTGGGCAAATGGGCGTACGGGTACGTCCCCTTAAATTTGCCGCCATGCCATCACGTGCGTGCCGGCCAGGACCCCCCGTGAGTTGGGTCATGGGTCCTGCGGACTCGATCGCCATGGGGATACCCGCGATCATCTCACGGAGCTGAAGAATGGGGAGACGCCGACATAAACAAGCATCTCTCCATTCTGCCTAGTGACAGGACACTGATCAGCGCTCCCTGTGAGCGGGAGCAGAGATCAGTGAAGTGTCATTCGTAGCCCCTCCTCCCCAACAGTTAGAATCACTCCCTAGGACACACTTAACCCCTCCCCCGCCCCCTAGTGGATAACCCCTTCACTTCCAGTGTCATTTTTATAGTAATCGATGCAGTTTTTTTTTAGCACTGATCGCTGTATTAATGCCAATGGTCCCAAAAATGTGTCAAAAGTGTCCGATGTGTCCGCCGTAATGTCGCAGTCATGATAAAAAATCGCTGATCGCCGTCATTACTAGTAAAAAAAAAAAAAATATGATTAATAAAAATGCCATAAAACTAACCCCTATTTTGTAGACCAGAAAGGAGACAGATTGTGTGTTCCTACTAAGTAGGAACACCGATATCTCTCCTCCCGTAGTCAGTTCCCTCCCCCCACAGTTAGAACACAGTGAGGGAACACATTTAACCCCTTGATCGCCCCCTAGTGTTAACTCCTTCCCTGCCAGTGACATTTATACAGTAGTCAGTGCATTTTTAAAGCTCTGATCGCCTCTATAGTTGTCAGAAATTTGTCAAAAGTGCCCAATTTGTCCGCCGCAATATCGCAGTCCCCATAAAAAATTTGCTGATCACCACCATCACTAGTAAAAAAAAAAATAATAATAAAAATGCCGTAAATCTATCCCTTATTTTGTAGACGATATAACTTTTGCTCAGACCAATCAATAATCGCTAATTGCGTTATTTTTTTTTTTTTTTAACCAAAAATATGTAGAAGAATATGTATCGGCCTAAACTGAGGGGAAAAAAATCTTTTTTTATATATTTTTTGGGGATATTTATTATAGCAAAAAGTAATAAATAATGCGTTTTTTTTTCAAAATTGTCGCTCTATTATTGTTTATAGCGCAAAAAAAAAACCGCAGGGGTGATCAAATACCACCAAAAGAAATCTCTATTTGTGGGGGGAAAAAAAGGACGTAAATTTTGTTTGGAAGCCACGCCGCACGACCGCGCAATCGTCAGTTAAAGCGACGCAGCGCCAAATCGCAAAAAGTGCTCTTGTCTTTGGCCAGCAAAATGGTCCGGGGCTGAAGTGGTTAACTAATTTATTTTTTTTGGTGTAATTCTCCTTTAAGGGGGCGGGGCAGGGTGGGCGTGTCCTATGCCTACATATGTTTGCCGATAGGTGTCCCTTGTTCTCACCTCAGAAAGTTGGAAAGGTACCTGGTACGTGATTTGACTTCAAGTGGTTATACTGGGATGATATGCACCAGCAGGCATCACCCCGCTACCGTTTATTAAGAGCCGGCTCTCTTGTAATAGCAATCAAAGTGGCCAACTAGCTGCTGGATTGCCATTACAAGCAGCGGGAGGGGACAAACCCCCCCCCCCCCCACCATCCTCCCGCTGCCTTCTAAAACACAGATCTTGGTGTTTTGAATGCTTTCAGGGGCAGAGGAGGGATTCGGGGGTCTTACAGATCGCAGATCTCTCCATAAAGAGGACCTGTCACATGTCTATTGATGTCAGAAAGGATGTTTCCATTCCTTGTGACAGCAATAAAAGTGATAAAAAACAAAACAAAATTAAACTAACAGTGTAAAAAAATGTAAAAAATGATGATTAAATAAAAAAATGTTTAAATGTTTCTTTTTTTTTACCAAAAACTGTGCTTAAAAAAAAAAACGCTGCGCAAATACCGTGTGACATGACAAATTTGCAAAACCCTCCGATTTTATTCTCTAGGGCCTCTGCTTTAAAAAAAAAAATAATAATAATGTTGGCGGGTTCTAAGTAATTTTGTAGCAAAAATAACTTATTGTTGCATGTTAGCAAAAAGAGTGCCAGAAAAGGGCGGGCCTTCGAGTGGTGGCTGGTGCAATTGTTTATTGTCACATGATATATTAAAGAGCCAGCCATTGGCTTACCTTTATGTAGGCTCCTCCTCCCTTCAGTCCATCATGAATCCTGCCCCTAGACTCATCCACCTTACCAACCGTGTCTGCTACCCCTCTCTACCAGTCCCTCTACCGGTCTCCATGCAGTGTCCTCCACCCCTCTCTACCAGTCCCTCCACCGGTCTCCATGCAGTGTCCTCCACCCCTCTCTACCAATCCCTCCACCGGTCTCCATTCAGTGTCCTCCACCCCTCTCTGCCAATCCATCCACTGGTCTCCATTCAGTGTCCTCCACCCCTCTCTGCCAATCCCTCCACTGACCTCCATTCAGTGTCCTCCACCCCTCTCTATCAATCCCTCCACTGGCTTCCATTCAGTGTCCTCCACCCCTCTCTACCAATCCCTCCACTGGTCTCCATTCAGTGTCCTCCACCCCTCTCTGCCAATCCCTCCACTGACCTCCATTCAGTGTCCTCCACCCCTCTCTGCCAATCCCTCCACTGGCCTCCATTCAGTGTCCTCCACCCCTCTCTACCAATCCCTCCACTGGTCTCCATTCAGTGTCCTCCACCCCTCTCTACCAATCCCTCCTCTGACCTCCATTCAGTGTCCTCCACCCCTCTCTGCCAATCCCTCCACTGGCCTCCATTCAGTGTCCTCCACCCCTCTCTACCAATCCCTCCTCTGACCTCTATTCAGTGTCCTCCACCCCTCTCTGCCAATCCCTCCACTGGCCTCCATTCAGTGTCCTCCACCCCTCTCTACCAATCCCTCCACTGGCCTCCATTCAGTGTCCTCCACCCCTCTCTACCAGTCCCTCCACTGGCCTCCATTCAGTGTCCTCCACCCCTCTCTACCAATCCCTCCACTGGCCTCCATTCAGTGTCCTCCACCCCTCTCTACCAATCCCTCCACTGGCCTCCATTCAGTGTCCTCCACCCCTCTCTACCAATCCCTCCACTGGTCTCCATTCAGTGCGCTCCACCCCTCTCTACCAATCCCTCCAATGGCCTCCATTCAGTGTCCTCCACCCCTCTCTGCCAATCCCTCCACTGGCCTCCATTCAGTGTCCTCCACCCCTCTCTACCAATCCCTCCAATGGTCTCCATTCAGTGTCCTCCACCCCTCTCTACCAATCCCTCCAATGGCCTCCATTCAGTGTCCTCCACCCCTCTCTGCCAATCCCTCCACTGGTCTCCATTCAGTGTCCTCCACCCCCCTCTACCAATCCCTCCAATGGCCTCCATTCAGTGTCCTCCACCCCTCTCTGCCAATCCCTTCACTGGCCTCCATTCAGTGTCCTCCACTCCTCTCTACCAATCCCTCCACCGGTCTCCATTCAGTGTCCTCAACCCCTCTCTACCAATCCCTCCAATGGCCTCCATTCAGTGTCCTCCACCCCTCTCTGCCAATCCCTCCACTGGTCTCCATTCAGTGTCCTCCACCCCCCTCTACCAATCCCTCCAATGGCCTCCATTCAGTGTCCTCCACCCCTCTCTGCCAATCCCTCCACTGGTCTCCATTCAGTGTCCTCCTCCCCCTCTCTACCAATCCCTCCACCGGTCTCCATTCAGTGTCCTCAACCCCTCTCTACCAATCCCTCCAATGGTTTCCATTCAGTGTCCTCCACCCCTCTCTGCCAATCCCTCCACTGGCCTCCATTCAGTGTCCTCCACCGCTCTCTACCAATCCCTCCTTTGACCTCCATTCAGTGTCCTCCACCCCTCTCTGCCAATCCCTCCAATGGCCTCCATTCAGTGTCCTCCACCCCTATCTGCCAATCCCTCCACTGGCCTCCATTCAGTGTCCTCCACCCCTCTCTACCAATCTCTCCACCGGTCTCCATTCAGTGTCCTCAACCCCTCTCTACCAATCCCTCCAATGACCTCCATTCAGTGTCCTCCACCCCTCTCTGCCAATCCCTCCAATGGTCTCCATTCAGTGTCCTCCACCCTTCTCTGCCAATCCCTCCACTGGTCTCCATTCAGTGTCCTCCACCCCTCTCTGCCAATCCCTCCACTGGCCTCCATTCAGTGTCCTCCACCGCTCTCTACCAATCCCTCCTTTGAGCTCCATTCAGTGTCCTCCACCCCTCTCTGCCAATCCCTCCAATGGCCTCCATTCAGTGTCCTCCACCCCTATCTGCCAATCCCTCCACTGGCCTCCATTCAGTGTCCTCCACCCCTCTCTACCAATCTCTCCACCGGTCTCCATTCAGTGTCCTCAACCCCTCTCTACCAATCCCTCCAATGACCTCCATTCAGTGTCCTCCACCCCTCTCTGCCAATCCCTCCAATGGTCTCCATTCAGTGTCCTCCACCCCCTCTACCAATCCCTCCAATGGCCTCCATTCAGTCTCCTCCACCCCTCTCTGCCAATCCCTCCACTGGTCTCCATTCAGTGTCCTCCACCCCTCTCTACCAATCCCTCCACTGGCCTCCATTCAGTGTCCTCCACCCCTCTCTACCAATCCCTCCACTGGTCTCCATTCAGTGTCCTCCACCCCTCTCTGCCAATCCCTCCAATGGTCTCCATTCAGTCTCCTCCACCCCTCTCTGCCAATCCCTCCACTGGTCTCCATTCAGTGTCCTCCACCCCATTCTGCCAATCCCTCCACTGGTCTCCATTCAGTGTCCTCCACCCCTCTCTGCCAATCCCTCCACTGGTCTCCATTCAGTGTCCTCCACCACTCGCTGCAGTGAATGTCCTTGCATAGCCTAGTCAGAGCCCAGAGTTAAAGAGGAACTGCAGTCCGCTCACATCATTTGTAATAAAAACATCTTTGCCATTCTGAAGCTTCCCTCCAACCACTTTGCATATTATTTTATATATACTGCCATTCTCGACTTGCCAAACATGCTGCAGAAATCTCCCTCCACTGAGTGTGGCTGCAGCCATTTTAACTGTGGGCAGGTGAAGATGCTGCCTGTTTACTTCCTGGATTTACCCAGAGGCACGCCTCCAGCTCTCGTTGGCCCTCTTATGACTCATCCCCCCCCCCCTCCCTTCCTGGCAAACTCTCAGGAGAGAGAGCTGTGTATGATGTCATAAGCCTAGGCCAATGACCAGACAAGAAAACAGGAAGTGGGCTGTATAAGGGATTTACTGGCAGAAAAATAAAATGTTTTACTATCCAAAGATAAAACAACAACAAGAGACCGAAGTTCTGCTTTAAAGTGATTGTAAAGGCAGAAGGTGCATTCTATACATTAAGATAAAAAGCCTTCTGTGCGCAGAAAACCCCCCTCAGCCCCCCCCCCCCCAATACTTACCCGAGGTCCATCCAGCTCCAGCAATGTTGTAGGAATGTCTTGGCCCGTCCGGAACTCCCCTCCTCATTGGCTGAGACAGCAGCGAGGCGCCATTGGCTCCCGCTGCTGTCAATCAAAGTCAGTCAGCCAATGAGAATAGAAAGGGGGCGGGGCCGCAACTCTGTGTCTAAATGGACACAGTGAGCAGTGACTCGGCTCAGGTGCCCCCCATAGCAAGCTGCTTGCTGTGGGGGTCACCCGACAGGAGGGAGGGGCCAGGGAAAGAGGAGGAACCCGGGGCTGCTCTGTGCAAATCCACTGCAGCACAGGAGGTGTGTTTATAAGGTGTTTATTAATTTTTAATTAAAAAATGTAAATAAATACTTTACAATCGCTTTAAACCCCATTGAAAATCTGCGGGATGACTGAAGATTGCCGCCCACAAACGCCCACCATCAAATTGAAGAAGAGCGGGCAAATATTGCAAAGTCCAGATGTGCAAAGTTATTAGAGAGACAAATCCCAACAAACTAAAAGCTGGAGCTACAGCAAGAAGGGGGCCAACAAAATACTGACACAAAAGGGGGGGGGGTCTTTTTCCAACTCAGTGATTCTTCTGGTTTTGATTTTTTTTTTTTTAACATGTTGAGGTTATTCGTTTGGATGTTATAAGTTGTACTGAGAGTAAATACAGCTGGATAAAACAAAAATGGTGTCTGTCTTAATTTCAGGCTGCAAAGCAACAAAATGTAATTATTTTAAAGGGGGTGACTCTTTTCTATACCCACTGTGTATATATATATATATATACACACAGTAGGTAAAATATGTATTCACCATATTTCTTGGCAAATCTATTGGTAAAGGTGATATTGACATGAAATCTCCCCCACATGTTGGTAACAAACCATCCAATCCATATATACAAAGACACCAAAACAAATACATTCAGAAATTAGGTTCTGTGTAATATAATGGAAGGACACAGAGAAAAAGTATTGAACACGTGAAGACAGGGAGAAGCATAAAAGGCATGGAAAGCCAAGACATCAGCTGAAATCCTATCAGTAATTAGCCATCCTGCCCCTTGTCAGTGCAAATTAATATCGGCTGGTTCAGTCTCACCTGATGGCCTATAAAGAGGTGTCTCATTACCGAGGTATCACACAAGAAACATCTCATAATGGGTAACAGCAAAGAGCTCTCTCAAGGCCTTCACAACCTTACTGTTGCCAAACATACGGATGGCATTGGTTACAGAAGGATTTCTAAATGTCTGGAGTGTTCCGGTGAGCACTGTTTGGGCCATTATCCAGAAGTTTGAAGAACATAATTTCATCATAAACCGGCCACGGCCAGGTGTTCCTTCGCAAGATTTCTGACAGAGGAGTGAAAAGAATTATCAGAAAAGTTGTCCAAGAGCCGAGGACCACTTGTGGAGAGCTTCGGAAAGACCTGGAATTAGAGGGTACACAATAAGTAATGCCCTCACCCGTCATGGCCTGTATGACCGCTCACCACGCAACACTCCATTGCTGGAGAAGAAGCATGGTGAAGCTCGGTTAAAGTTTTCTGCACATCATTTAGACAAGCTTATGAAATACGGGGAGTCTGGTCTGAGGAGACCAAAATGGAACTCTTTGGATGCCATAATACACCCCATGTTTGGGGGTCAGATCATCCCAAAAACACCCCTCATACCAACACTGAGGTTTGGAGGTGGGAACATTGTGGTGTGGGCGGGGCTGTTTTTCAGAATACAGTACTGGCAAACTTCATATCATTGAAGGAAGGATGAATGGTGATAAAAATCTGCTGCCGTCTACACATCCCAGGAGGACATCCCAGGAGGACATCCCAGGAGGACATCTGAGGAGGACATCCCAGGAGGACATCTCAGGAGGACATTTCAGGAGGACATCCCAGGAGGACATCTCAGGAGGACATCCCAGGAGGACATCTCAGGAGGACATCCCAGAAGGACATCCCAGGAGGACATCTCAGGAGGACATTTCAGGAGGACATCCCAGGAGGACATCTCAGGAGGACATCCCAGGAGGACATCCCAGGAGGACATCTCAGGAGGACATCCCAGGAGGACATCCCAGGAGGACATCCCAGGAGGACATCTCAGGAGGACATCCCAGGAGGACATCTCAGGAGGACATCCCAGGAGGACATCCCAGGAGGATATCTGAGGAGGATATCCCAGGAGGACATCTCAGGAGGACATCCCAGGAGGACATCCCAGGAGGACATCTCAGGAGGACATCCCAGGAGGACATCTCAGGAGGACATCCCAGGAGGACATCCCAGGAGGACATCCCAGGAGGACATCCCAGGAGGACATCTCAGGAGGACAACTCAGGAGGACATCCCAGGAGGACATCCCAGGAGGACATCTCAGGAGGACATCTCAGGAGGGCATCCCAGGAGGACATCCCAGGAGGACATCTCAGGAGGACATCCCAGGAGGACATCCCAGGAGGACATCTCAGGAGGACATCCCAGGAGGACATCTCAGGAGGACATCTCAGGAGGACATCCCAGGAGGACATCTCAGGAGGACATCTCAGGAGGACATCCCAGGAGGAAAATCATCCCAAACACAAAGCCAAGGAGAAAGAAATTAAAGCTGCTAGAATGGCTCAGCCAATCACCTGTCCTGAATCCAATAGAAAATCTATGGAAAGAACTAAAGATCAGAGTTCATAGAAGAGGCCCACGGAACCTCAAGATATGAAGACTGTGTGGAAGAATGGGCCAAAATCACACCTGAGCAACGCATGCGACTCGTTCCTCCATACAGGAGCCGGCGTCTTCAAACTGTCATTACCAACAAAGGATTTTGTACCGAGTATTAAATACATTTCGCTTAGCGGGTTCAATACTTTTATCCCGTGTCCTTCCATTTTATTACACAGAACTTCATTTCTGAAGGTATTTGTTTTGGTGTCTTTGTATGTATGGATTGGATGGGTTGTTACCAACATGTGGGGAAAATGTCATGTCAATATCACCTTTACCAATATATTTACCTAGAAAAATGCTGATGTGTTCAATACTTATTTTACCCACTTTATATATAGGGATACCTTTCATACACTATATTACCAAAAGTATTGGGATGCCTATTGAGTTGGCGAGCCAGGCCTTCTCGTCCAACACCAGTGCCTGACCTCACAAATGCTCTTCTGGAGGAATGGTTAAACATTCCCATAGACACATCTCCTAAACATTGTAGACGGCCTTCCCAGAAGAGGTGAAGCTGTTATAGCTGCACAGGGTGGGGCCAACTCAATATTGAACCCTACGGACTAAGACTGGGATGTCATTAAAGTTCATGTGCCTGTAAAGGCAGGCGTCCCAATACTTTTGGTAATACAGTGTGTATTCACCTAGAAAAATGGTGATGTGTTAAAAACTTATTTTACCCACTGTATATATATATATATATATATATATATATATATATATATATATATATATATATCCAAGGTTTTTTTTAGGGTACAACTAACACCATAAATGTAACATTCGATCTAAGTTTATTGAAAAAAAAAAATGATATTCATACTGTAGACTTGTAATACAGAAGTGATATACACATATCAAAAAAATAAATAAAAAAGCAACAATTCCCAAAACTATAGCAAACACTGCAGTATAAAAGTGTACATGATACTCTACATATAACGGGAACCATTGTATAATTAGGATTAGTACTAATAGAGGTAATAGATCAATACAGGAGACAGGAGTGCATCAAACAGCACTCAGTGCTTGTCTTGAGAAGCAAAGTGGATACATTATCGCCTTTTAGTACTGGCAAAGGCCAAAATAATTTGATCTTTAGCATCCATCATCAAGTCCAGAAAGGGTGTACATGACAAAAAAAATAAAAATAATAAAAAAATTAAAAAAAAAGGAAAAAATTGAAAAATATATATTTTTTTAATAAAAATAATAATAATAAAATATATAAATATATATATATATATATATATATATATATATATATATATATATATATATATATATATATATATATATATATATATATATATATATATATATATATATATATATATATATATATAAATATAATAAAATAAATAATGAACATAAATAAAATGTAATTAAAAAAAAAATATCTATATCTATATATTAGGGATGAGCTTCGTGTTCGAGCTTCGTGTTCGAGTCGAACATACGTTCGACTCGAACATCAGCTGTTCGCGCATTCGGCGAATACCGAACGTTATGGGCCGTTCGCGCCAAATTCGTGTGGCGCTCACGGCCCACAATGCACTGCGCCATCGCAGTGCATCGCTGGCTCATGATTGGCCAAGCATGCACTGTGACCCCGCATGCTTGGCCAATCACAGCCCTGGCAGCGTGGAGTGCCATGATTGGCCACAGGCAGGATGCCTGTGGCCAATCATAGCTCAGGCTGTGTAGTACACGCCCCACACTATACAAGGCCGCCAGCGCGGCGGCCTTGTGTAGTGTGTTGGCATCTGTAGGAGTTAGTGGGTGTTCTCTGTGTACCTTCAACACAGTATACACCGATCGTTATCGGCCGATTTTGCGTTCTTGCTCTTCTGTAGTGGGTGTTGTCTGCGTGCCCTGACCGCACTATACACCATTATATCCACCTATATAGCTCTTCTCTAATTGAGCCATCTGCCATCTGCAGGAGTTAGTTGGTGTTGTGTGTGCCTCCAGCACAGTATACACCAGTATCTACCCTTTAATTCCTGTTCTATAATAAAGGCATCTGCAGGAGTTAGTGGGTGTTGTGTGTGCCTCCAGCACAATATACACTACCCAATTGTTGGTTTTCCCAACTCCCTTCAGGCCATTACCATGTCTGGAAGGCCAACAAGGAGAGGCAGACAGGCGCGAGCCGATAAAAGAGGGCAAGCAGGCTCTGTGTCTAGAGACAACAGTGCTGGTCGTGGACGCGGTGCATCGTCATCATCAGCACGTGGCCATGGGACGCGCTTGTCCTTATTTTCGGCAGCTGGACGCGTTGAGCCGCATCATCATGCCGAAGTCTTGGTAGAGGGGATGACCAAGCCCTCTTCAACCTCCTCATCCTCTCTCACCCAGGCTCAGGGTACTAGCAAAGCAGCTGCCAACACATCGTCTTCCCTTGTCTCAATGTCATCATCAGTGACTCCTTCCCTAGACCCACCACGTCCTCCTGAGGAGTCTCCTGAACTCTTTGAGCACAGTGTTGGGTACATGCTCCAGGAGGATGCCCAGTGTTTTGTAGGCTCTGATGATGATACTCAGCTAGAGGAAGGCAGTAGCGTGAATGCAGAGAGAGGGGATGCTCAAGAAGGACAGCAATCTGGCAGTCATGTTCCACAAGCTGCAGCATACTGCCAGGTTTGCTCCAGCGATGAAGAGGGAGGGGATGATGAGGGCACTGACTCCACGTTGGTGCCTGGTAGGAGAGAGGAGGAGGATGCACATCTCCAACGAGGCAGGATGCCCTCCGGGGGCCAGCTTAGGGGCAGCACACCGACTGAATCACACCGCAGAGCTCCGCCTGTGCAGGGCGCTGCCTCTGCGCGTTATTCTAAAAGTTCTTTGGTGTGGGCCTTTTTTGAGGCGAGTGCATCAGATCGCACCGCTGCTATTTGCAACATATGTCTCAAGCATATCTCGCGTGGCCAAAACATCAGCCGCTTGGGCACCACATGCTTGACCAGACATATGTTGACCTGCCATGCATTTCGTTGGCAAGCGTACCTCAAAGACCCACACCAAAGAACAAAGCGGACCTCTCCTTGCTCCTCATCAGCTGGCATCTCCAACCCCACTAGACCTTCAGTCCTCTCTGAAACCTGCTCTGAGAGGAATGAAGGTGTAGAATTAGGTGTGTCACAGCCAAGTGCTTCCGGGCACTCTGCTAGCGGTACACCCACGTCCGATTATAGCAGGCAAATGTCCCTGCCCCAGCTGCTGGACCGGCGAAAGAAGTTCACTCCCAGCCATCCACATGCCCAGCGGTTGAATGCTAGCTTGGCTAAATTGCTAGCACTTCAACTGCTGCCTTTTCAGTTGGTAGACTCGGCCCCCTTCCGTGAGTTTGTACAATGTGCGGTTCCTCAGTGGCAGGTCCCCAAACGCCACTTTTTCTCACGGAAGGCGATTCCGGCTCTCTACATGTGGAAGGCAATGTCCTTGCCTCGCTGGACAGGGCGGTCAGCGGTAAGGTGCATATTACCGCTGACTCATGGTCCAGCAGGCATGGACAGGGACGTTACCCAGGGGTCAAGTCCTGGGGAAAAAAGTGTGGGAACTCCCACCCAAGATCCACTCCCCCACCAAAAAAAAAAAATTGGACATTGGGGCACATCAGGGCACGGGGCACCTCAGGGCATGGGGCACATCAGGCCACATAGCACAACAGTGCACGGGGCACATGGCACATCGGAGCACATTATGGCACAACAGGGCACATTATGGGGCACATAGCACATCAGGGCAGGGGGCACATAAGGGCATGGGGCACATCAGGGCACATAGCACATCAGGGCATGGGGCACATCAGGGCTCGGGGCACATCAAGGCACATTATGGCACATCATGGGGCACATTCGGGCACATAGCACATCAGGTCACATTATGGGGCACATAGCCCATCAGGGCATGGGGCACATTAGGGAACATGGCACATCAGGGCACGGGGCACATTATGGCACATCAGGGCACATTATGGCACATCAGGGCACATTATGGGGCGCATAGCACATCAGGGCATGGGGCACATCAGGGCACAGGACACATAAGGGCGTGGGGCACATCAGGCCACATGGCACATTAGGGCACATAGCACATCAAGGCACATGGCACATCAGGGCACATAGCACATCAGGGCATATTATGGGGCACATTGGGGCACATAGTACATCAGGGCACGGGGCACATAGCACATCAGGGCATATTATGAGGCACATTGGGGCACATAGTACATCAGGGCACATAGCACATCAGGGCATGGGGCACTTCAGGGCACATTATGGGGCACATAGCACATCAGGGAATATTATGGGGCACATAGCACATCAGGGCACGGGGCACATAGCACATCAGGGCATGGCGCACATTAGGGCACATGGCACATCAGGGCATGGGGCACATGGCACATCGGGGTAGATTATGGCACATTATGGGGCACATCAGGGCACATTACGGGGCACATAGCACATCAGGGCAAATAGCACATAAGGGCACGGGGCACATCAGGGCACATGACACATCAGGGCACAGGGCACATAGCACATCAGAGCATGGGGCACATAGCACATCAGGGCAAATTATGGGGCACATAGCACATCAGGGCATGGGGCACATTAGGGCATGGGGCACATAGCACTCAGGGCATGGGCACATCGGGGGGCACATTACAGGGCACATGAGGGGCTCTTACTTGCCAGTATGCAGAGTAGCTCAGGAAGCGCCTGTCTGTAGTAAGTTCTCTCTCTCATATCACGCAGCGCCTGTCTGTAATAGGTTCTCTCTTTTGTCACTCAGCGCTGTTCACTCCCCGGCGGCCCCTCCTCTCTTCTCGTCTATCCCAGATGATATCACAAGCCAATGGGGATAGACGAGAAGAGAGGGGCCGCCGGGCAGTGAACAGCGCTGAGTGACAAGAGAGAGAACCTATTACAGACAGGCGCTTCCTGCGCTACTCTGCATACATCTCATTCGGCACGGGCGGCTCTAGTCCTGCAAAAGGAACGGCGTTCCCGCTGTGAAAAGAGTGCAGGGACGCCGTTCCCACGCGTTCCCACGCGTTCCCGCAGTACTCGAGCCCTGACGTTACCTGTCTTTCACGGCCCATTGGGTCACTCTTCTGGCAGCTGGGAATGATGCAGGACAAGGTGCAGTAGTTTAAGAGGTTGTTCCGCCACCACGCCTCCAAAATGCTACTATTGGTTGTGACACACCTCTCTCCTCCACCCCCTCCTCTTCTTCTTCCTCCATGGCCTCTTCCAGTGCTCTGTCCTCAGAACCAGCGGTGCTCCGTAGGCGTTCCAGGGGCTATGCAAGTACGCAGGCAAAACAATGCCATGCCGTGCTTGCGCTGGTTTGTTTGGGGGACAGGATCCACACTGGGGCGGATATTTTGTCAGCTCTGCAGGGGCGGGCCGAGAGGTGGTTGACGCCACGCCAGCTTAAGCCGGGAATGGTGGTTTGCGACAATGGCACCAACCTCCTCTCCGCCCTCCGACAGGGACAACTGACCCATGTGCCCTGTGTGGCTCACGTCCTTAACCTGGTGGTGCAGCGGTTCTTGGGCAGGTACCCAGGCTTACAGGATGTCCTGAAGCAGGCCAGGAAAGTCTGTGTGCATTTCCGCCGATCATTTAATGCCTGTGCTCGGCTGGCTGAGCTCCAAAAGGAGTTGAACCTGCCCAAGAACCGCCTTATATGTGACATGCCCACCAGGTGGAACTCAACGTTGGCCATGCTGCAGCGGCTGCACACGCAGCAGAGGGCCATCAATGAGTACCTGTGCGACTACAGCACCAGGACAGGGTCAGGGGAGCTCGGTTTTTTCTCACCACGCCAGTGGGGCATGATCAGGGATGCATGCACTGTCCTGTCACCGTTTGAGGAGGCCACAAGGATGGTGAGCAGTGACAGTGCATGCATCAGTGACACTGTACCTCTTGTCCACCTCTTGGAGCATACGCTGCGTGGAATAATGGACAGGGCACTTGAGGCAGAACAGAGGCAGGAAGAGGAGGACTTCCTTGCCTCTCAAGGCCCCCTTTATCCAGACAGTGTTCCTGCTGTGCCACCCATCACACAGGAAGAGGAGGAGGAGGAGGAGGAGGATGATTGTGTCAGCATGGAGGTGGAGGCTGGCACTCAGCATCAGCAGCAGCAGCAGCAGCAGCAGCAGTCTTGTAGGGATGATTTACAGTCCCAAGAAACCCGTGGACTTGTACGTGGCTGGGAGGAGGTAGCTGCGGATCATGTTGCCCTTAGTGACCCAGAGGACTCCGGACCGAATGCCTCAGCTAACCTACGCTGCATGGCCTCCCTGATCCTGCAAAGCCTGCGGAAGGATCCTCGTATTCTTCGGATAAAGGAGAGGGACCATTACTGGCTGGCCACTCTACTTGATCCACCGTACAAGGGTAAGGTTGCTGACCTTATCTTGCCATCGCAGAGGGAGCAGTGGATGAGACATCTCCGGGAGGCCTTGCAGAAAGGTCTGTGCAACGCGTTCCCAGAGACTGGGAGGTTACAAACTCCTGGTCCTGGACAACGTGTTGCTGAGGCTTCGGTCAGAAGGAGCGGTGGAGAAGGTGGCCGTCTGACCAATGCATTCGGACAATTTTTTTAGTCCGCAGCCCCAAGGTATGGCTATGGTTTCAGCAACCATCGCCAGCGTCTGATTTACATGGTGCAGGAATACCTAGGGGCAAGGTCAGACTTGGACACCTTTCCCACCGAAAATCCTCTGGCTTACTGGGTCTTGAGGATGGATCACTGGCCAGAGCTTGCACAGTATGCAATTGAGCTACTGGCCTGTCCTGCATCCAGCGTTCTTTCAGAACGCACCTTCAGTGCTGCTGGTGGCTTTGTTACCAATCACAGGGTGCGCCTGTCCACCGACTCGGTTGATCGACTGACCTTCATAAAGATGAATCAGTCTTGGATCACCCACAGCTACCAAGCACCTGAAGCTGATGTAAACGAATAATTTTTTTTTAAAATATCACATCCCTTCAAGACTGCCTATGCTGATGCTGAGTGACTGTCCTTTTATGTTGATTGTCTATACTCTTCCTCCTCCGCTGATATGTTGGAAGAACATTTTTTGTTCTGGGTGATGCCACCAGCCCAATTTTTCAGCCCCTGTTTAACAGGGGTGTTTAATTACAATTTTTGATGCAATGCTTTGCAGCAGGGCTCATTCCTGCACCACAACTAGAGTATATGGGAGAGGTTGCAGTGTGGTGGCACCAGCACCAGTGCCTAAGGCCCAATTTTTCAGCCCCTGTTTAACAGGGGCATGTAATTACAATTCTTGATATAATATTTCACAGCAGGGCCCGTTCCTGTGCCCACCCAGAGTAACTGTGAGGACATATAGTGTTGTGGCACCAGCACCACCACCACAACCACCAAAGGCCCAATTTTTCTACCACTGTTCAACAATGGCATGTAATTACAATTCTTGATATAATCGTTCACAGCAGGGCGCTCCAGCGCCCACCAAGAGTCACTTTGAGGGCTTACAATGTTGTGGCAAAACCAACACCTTGTTCCGCCATTTCTGCAGAGCATATAGGGCAGGCCCCTACTTTCAAACATCCAACTTACAAACATCTCCTACTTGCAAACGGAAGGAGACAACAGCAAGTGAGATGAAAAAAGATGGACGACAAAACAAATTATACAGGGGTGATAACCCTTCCCTATGTTTTCCAAAAAGCTTAAAAATAGTTTTTTTGACTGGAGCTACACTTTAAAAATGTACCAGTTCAAAATTACAAACAGATTCTACTTAAAAAAAAAAAACCTACACAGTCCCTGTCTTGTTTGCACCGCCTGTATACTGCTGTTCTGAGTATATAGGGCCTGGGGGCCACACGCATTTCCTTTTTTTAATATGGGTACAGGGGTTCCCCTCAATATGCGTACAAGACCCAAAGGGGCTGGTAATGGGCAAGGGGGGCTACCCATGCCATTTTCTCAATGATTTTCATCCATATTGCCGGAACCAGATATAACATTAAAAACGCAAGCAGTTTGAAATGACGTTTTTTCTGTTAAATGTCATTTTGTGCAGGGACTGTTCTAAACACGGGAAACACGTGGCACTTCACAGACATACTATAGACACCCCCCAGGCATGATATTTAAAGGAATATCTCACTTTTTTTCATGTCATTAAAATCAGTGCTCCCGCCAAAACGGCCATTTTTAAAAACATTTTAGGCATTGATCCATGTCCCCTGGGGCAGGAGCCAGGCCCCCAAACCCTTTTTAGGACAGTATCTTGCATATGAGCCATTAAAATTAGCACTTTTTATTGCGAACGTTCGAGTCCCATAGACTTCAATGGGGTTCTAACGTGCGTACGAATTTGCGGTCCGTTCGAAAGTTCTGATGCGAACCGAACCGGGGGATGTTCGGCTCATCCCTACTATATATATATATATATATATATATATATATATATATATATATATATATATATATATATATATATATATATATATATATATACATATATATTCTAAATCTATATATCTATATATATTCCAAAGACATGCTGGTAGGTTAATTGTACCTTAAATAATACTAATACTAATATATATATAATTAATAAAATAGATAATGAAAATAAAAAAAATTTGATTAATAAAATTATATATATATAAATAAAATAAATAATGGAAATAAATAAAATGTAATACATCGTATACATATATATATATTGGTGCTTACTTATTATTGTTCTTTATTTCTACTTACTTATTTTTCTTCATCAATTTTTTTTTTTTTTTTTATCAATTATTACAACAATTATTATAACAAATATAACGTTAAAAACATTAAACATTAAAAACTTATAAAGGCATCATAATAATCTCATTATTCGCAACCATCATATCCTTTTATCTAATGCATCACACCGTCTCTGAACAGACTCAGAAACCAAACACCTTTAACCCCCTCCAGTCCGCGGGCCATTCCTCTCCTACGTGTAAAAAAAAAAATGCTAATTTTTTTTAAGCTGGAAATTATAATTTTATTTTTTTTTATATATATATTTATTGATTTTTTTTAAAAAGGGTAGCAGTACAAAAATTTAGCGAAGGTCTCGGAAACAAACAGCAGCACCTCCGCCGTACATTGCAATAAAAGAGAAGGCATAATATAAAAAAAAATGGAGTCACAATACGACGCAGATCGGGAGAATTGCTAGCCTGGGATAGGTGGAAACAGATAAACTGGCAACCGGATAAATGAGACAAACAATTTATAAACACAACAATAAGGTTTTGGAATGTCTAAGAAGGGGAAGGAAGTGGGACCCGGGACTCCTGAGAAGGTCAGCAGCACGCAGATACCAATCAGTGTAGCGAAAAGGCTTCAGAAAATGATGATTAGCTTATTAATTTCTTATATACGACTTCCTTCCCGCACTTGTATGGGAAGATGAGTAGACAAGAAGATTTCCATAACCGCTTGCCTACCAGGACAAATGTTTAATTTTTATATGCATGCTAAAAATCTGCATTTTTTTTTTTTCAATAAAATTACTTAGAATCCCAAAACATTTTATATATTTTTTAAAGCAGGGGCCCTAGAGAACAAAATGTTGGCTGTTGCACATTTTTATGTTACACGATATTTGTGCAGCGTTTTTTTTCAAATGCAAATTTTTGGGGAAAAAGTAAACTTTAATGAATTTTATTGCACAAAAACACAATAGAATACCCTATGTTTTTCATAAAATAATTAAGAGGATGTTACTCCCAGTAAATACTGTAGATACCAAACATGTCATGCTTTAACCTCTTAAGCCCCGGACCAATCTGCAGCCAAAGGACCAAGCCCCTTTTTGCGATTCGGCACTGCGTCGCTTTAACTGACAATTGCGCGGTCGTGCGACGTGGCTCCCAAACAAATTTGAGGTCCTTTTTTCCCCCCACAAATAGAGCTTTCTTTTGGTGGTATTTGATCACCTCTGCGGTTTTTATTTTTTGTGCTATATAAAAAAAAAGAGCGACAATTTTGAAAAAAATGCTATATTTTTTTACTTTTTGCTATAATAAATGTCCCCAAAAAATATATAAAAAATGTTTTTTTCCTCAGTTTAGGCCGATATGTATTCTACATATTTTTGGTAAAAAAATCGCAATAAGCGTTTATTGATTGGTTTGCGCAAAAGTTATAGCGTTTACAAAATAGGGTATAGCTTTATGGCATTTTTATTAATTTTTTTTTACTAGTAATGGCGGCGATCAGCGATTTTTATTGTGACTGCGACATTATGGCGGACACATCGGACATTTTTGACACATTTTTGTGACCATTGTCATTAATACAGCAATCAGTGCTATTTAAATGCACTGATTCCTGTGTAAATGACACTGGCAGTGAAGGAGTTAACCACTAGGGGGGCAGTGTAGGGGTTATGTATGACGTGATGTGTTTTTTTATTGTAGGGGGGGCGTGGCCTGGCATGTGATGTCACTGATCATCCTTCCCTATAAAAGGGAACAGATGATTGGTGACAGCCACACAGGGAAGCTCGTTCTTCATCTCTGTGACTTGATCGCGGGACACCAGCGGCGATCGGGTCCGCTGGTCCCGCGCCCACGGTCACGGAGCTCAGGACCGCGTCGGGAGCGAGCTCCTGACCCATGGCTGGGCACTTAAAGAATCACGTGCCGGTACATGATTGTGCCCAGCTGTGCCATTCTGTTGACGTATATCGGCGTGAGGCGGTCCTTAAGTGGTTAAAATTGCCTTTGCCAAATTTTGGTACCTAAAAAATCCCCATAAGTGACACTTTAACCAAGTGGTTAAACATCAGGGGTGCAGTGATTCCCAAGTGGGGAAGTAATTTGGGCAACACAGCCTAGGAGGCCTCAGTTATGCTCCAAACAGACGGCAATAGGTAATCTCCTATCATCGTGGCAAGAGGTATCTCCCCTTCAGGTTTGCCAAACCTGTCTCATCTCATCGCTCTGTGTTCTGGCTTCCCAGAACTTCCTGTCAGATATGGTAAAATACGAAACCTTGGATGTCAGGGGTGAGTCCCTAGACCAGTGATTCTCAACCAGGGTTCTGTGGAATCCTAGGGTTCCCCCAGAGGTTGCTACTGGTTCCTTCAGCATTGGGCAATTTCTGCCTCTCAGATAAGTTCCCACCGACACCATTGATCTTTTTAACTATCTGTAAGGCCGCGTACACACGCGGGGACTGTTCGGCCAACTTTGTCCGTCAAACAGTTTCGGCAAACAGTCCACTCAAAATTAGCATGGACGGACATGGCCACACACGACGTACGAACAGTTTGCTGAAACCGTGCGCGATGACGTGAACGGCACGTACGACGGGACGAAAAATACGACGTCCTATACACTGCATTATAACTTTCGGCGTGTAAATCCTTTCTGAGCATGCGCGCAACTTAGTTTGTCGAACAAGCCTACACACGAGGGAACTGTTCGCTGAAACAAGGTTTCAGCGGACAGTTTTTCGGAAATTCCGAAAAACCTTGTTCAGCGGACTGTTCGCTGAAACTGTCCGCTGAACGCCCACACACGGGCGGACTGTCCGCCGAAACACTGTTCAGCGGACAAAGTTGGCCGAACAGTCCCCGCGTGTGTACGCGGCCTAAGGAGGTAATTCTTCCCAATGACCACAAGTGTAAGGACCCTTCTTCCCAATGACCACAAGTGTAAGGACCATTCTTCCCAATGACCACAAGTGTAAGGACCATTCTTCCCAATGACCACAAGTGTAAGGACCCTTCTTCCCAATGACCACAAGTGTAAGGACCATTCTTCCCAATGACCACAAGTGTGAGGACCATTCTTCCCAATGACCACAAGTGTAAGGACCATTCTTCCCAATGACCACAAGTGTGAGGACCATTCTTCCCAATGACCACAAGTGTAAGGACCCTTCTTCCCAATGACCACAAGTGTGAGGACCATTCTTCCCAATGACCACAAGTGTGAGGACCATTCTTCCCAATGACCACAAGTGTAAGGACCATTCTTCCCACTGACCACAAGTGTGAGGACCATTCTTCCCAATGACCACAAGTGTGAGGACCATTCTTCCCAATGACCACAAGTGTAAGGACCATTCTTCCCACTGACCACAAGTGTGAGGACCATTCTTCCCACTGACCATCACACTAATGTATCATGAGTTGTAGACTTCTAATTTTTAGCAGGGGGTTCCCTGAGACCGGAGAACTATTTCAAGGGTTCCTCTGTGTTGAAAAGGTTGAGAAAGACTGCCCTCGACCAACAAGTGGTCCAATTAATCTCAACTCGGTAGTAAACTCAATGGTCAGGAAGGGCAGTTATTCCTGCAAGAGGAGCTTTACAGAAGTGGAAGCAGTGGATCTACTAGCATCCAGCTGGGTCGGCAGGTTAGCCTATATAGCCACCAGACTCGGTGATCTCCAAACTCCTCATCAGGATCATAGTACATAGTTAGGCAGGTTGAGAAGAGACACGGGTCCATCTAGTTCAACCAGGATCCGTAGTCATACAGCTGGGATAAGGGCAATAATGATCCAGGGGACTTACAGCCCGTGGTGTCCTCAAAGTACAGTCTTTGGCCCAAGAACCTCCTATTCTATTCTTCCTGAGATCTTAGACCTTACACAGCGGAGCCAAGTGTATCCAAATTCAGCCACGTTGGATCTAGCAACTGGCAGACCGAGTTAGGAAGGCTTATCAAGGGGTCTCACCACTATTATTTGAAACCTTGTGGAAACCGGGGGGAACCTGCGGCAAACTCCAGGTATACCAGAACACGGGAAACCTCACAGAATTTAAGGATAGAATCTTTTGCTCCCGGCTGCAAAAGATTAAGCTGTCTGCAAGTAATATAAGATAAGGGATTGCGCAGTAGTCAAGTCTTGGCCAGGTCCTCAATTCCTGAGATCCAGTGACTGCCGCACATCTGGGGGGAACCAATTCCAAAAGGCCGGTGCAGATCGTTCTTTCCCCTAGTGTTGGGAAGGTTGTCCCACTCCTCCATTCTTCTGAACAAGACTACCTGAATAGGTTCAGTGACACTAATGCTGGCCCATACACGGTTCGAATTTTCGAAAATCATATCGAAAAGCCTCATACACACGATAGGACTTTGTACAAACTTTCCCTTGGATTTTTGTACAAAGGGCGTCGGCCCTGAACTTGTGTTGCATACACACAGCAGGACTTTTTCAGCCAACTTTCACCAAATCACGTGGTTTTTCTACTCTTTACCGCCACCTGTGGTCAACTTCTGTATTGTTGTCTGATCTTTTGCATTGGTTCTGAGCATGCCTGTTTGCACTTTGTACAAAAGTCCTATGGTTTTCTGTACACACGATCAGACTTTTTGCTCCATCGGACTTTTGTTGCCAGAAAGTTTGTCCGTTCGCACAGCCAACAAAAGTCAGATGAAAACCAAAAAAGTTTGTCCGATGGAGCGTACACACGGGTCGGATGTTGC
Source organism: Lithobates pipiens (assembly GCF_037356315.1). Classification (NCBI taxonomy): domain Eukaryota; kingdom Metazoa; phylum Chordata; class Amphibia; order Anura; family Ranidae; genus Lithobates; species Lithobates pipiens. The sequence goes on along the minus strand of NW_027507871.1, from coordinate 6,045,094 downwards.
TCCAAAACAGCTAATTTGCATGTTTGTTGTCAAAAAGTCTGATCGTGTGTATGGGCCTTAAGAATTTCCGTACGAATTTTCGCAGTCATTTAGATTTTTGTGCGGCAATCAAATTTGAGGAATCTGACATGTTGGCAATTTTTTTGAAAATTGAACAATTTTCTAATCAATGATGGGAGAATCGTGAGAGAAATATAATAAGAAAAAAAAAATGTGCATGTGCAAGAAAAGAAAATTTACGGAGAGAAAAGAAGATTCCCGGCCACGTAAATTCTTTTCTGTAGCAACATGAAGGTGAAATTGAAGGCTTGTAAATAAATGGGTAAAGTCGCGCTATGGAATGTTCACCCTAGATGAGTAAAAAACAAACCGCAACGTGGTGAAAAATATTTGTTTATGGGGTTAGAGCTGCCTATACCTGAAGCCCCCACTTCCTAATTTAGGAGGGGAGGTGAAATTTAAGAAATCAAGTAGATAGGTTATGGCGCTAAACCCAAACAATTGTGCTCGTAATGACCTATCGTCAAGATTGGTGATATAAAAAGTGCTCTATAGAATAAAGTGCAAATACTTCCTAATTATGTTGGGAAAATTGAATGAAAATAGATATAAAGTAAAATCAGTATTAAACCATCATATAAGTGCCATCTTACACTAAGGCTGCTTTCACACTGGGGCGGTATTCAGGCGTTACAGCGCTAAAAATAGCGCCTGTGTAGCTCCTGGAAAAAACCGGCCCCTTTCACTCCAGTGTGAAAGCCGGAGGGCGGTGCGCTGGCAGGACAGTGAAAAAAGTCCTGCTAGCCGCATCTTTGGAGCGGTGAAGGAGCGGTGTATTCACCGCTCCTAAACCGCTTCTACCCATTGAAATCAATGGGACAGCGCGGCAATACCGCCGGCGGGTTTAACCACTTGCAGACCGGACCATTTTGCTGGTCAAAGACCAGACCACTTTTTGCGATTCGGCACTGCGTCGCTTTGACAATTGCGCGGTCGTGCGACGTGGCTCCCAAACAAAATTGACGTCCTTTTTTTCCCACAAATAGAGCTTTCTTTTGGTGGTATTTGATCACCCCTGCGGTTTTTATTTTTTGCGTTATAAACAAAAATAGAGCGACAATTTTGAAAAAAAACGCATTATTTTTTACTTTTTGTTATAATAAATATCCCTCAAAAATATATAAAAAAACATTTTTTTTCCCTCAGTTTAGGCCGATACGTATTCTTCTACATATTTTTGGTAAAAAAAATCGCAATAAGCGATTATTGATTGGTTTGCACAAAAGTTATAGCGTTTACAAAATAGGGGATAATTTTATAGCATTTTTATTAATAATTTTTTATTATTTTTTTTTTACTAGTAATGGCGGCGATTTGCGATTTTTATTGTGACTGCGACATTGTAGGGGACACATCGGACATTTTTGACACATTTTTGGGATCATATGTCATTTATACAGCAATCAGTGCTATACAAATGCAGTGATTCCTGTGTAAATTACACTGGCAGTGAAAGGGTTAACCAGTGGGTGGCAGTGTAGGGGTTAAGTGTTCCTAGGGGTGTGTTACTAACTGTGGGGGGGGGTTGGGCTTTCATTTAGTGAACACTGATCTCTGCTCCAATCACATGGAGCAGAGATCAGCGTCACTAGTTGCTAGGCAGAATGGAGAAATGTTGTTTACACGGCATTTCCTCCATTTGGCCGCTCCGTGAGACGATCGCGGGTATGCCTGCGGCGATCGAGTCCGCGGGTCCCGCGACCGGACTCACGGGGGTCCCGATCAGCGCGGGAGCGCGCCGATGGCAGGGCGGCATTGAATATTGGACGTACCTGTACGCCAATATGCCTGCCCGTGCCATTCTGTCGACGTACATCGTCATGCGCTGGTCGGGAACCGGTTAAACATAAACCTTTGTTTATTTAAGTTAAAACTACTCACATTTAGTATTAAAAACACATGCATGTAATCTTCGCCGGCCGTCTCTATCTGTTGGAATGCGTGGCCACGTTGCGTGCACCCATTCCAACAGATAGAGACGGCCGGCGGAGATTACATGCATGTTTTTTTAATACTAAATGTGAGTAGTTTTAACTTAAATAAACAAAGGTTTATGTTTAAAAACGTACTACACTATGGATGTGTCTTTCCTCATGTATACCCTTTAATGGAGATCACACGAACGGAACAGTGAAACTTTCCCCAGTGCACCAGCAGCCAGACAGCGACACAGTGGCTTACATTGTGAAGGTCCATCCAGCCCCACAAGGGGGCGTAAGTTCTGGTGAGAGCATTTACATATTATAACACTGAGTGGCGCACCGGGGATGAAGGTTTCCCATTGAAGATCCGCACTGTTTGCACTAGTATTTTGCGGTGGCCGTATCACCAGCCAAAACACCAATATTGGATACGTGTAGTGAATACACATGCGTCCTTATGCGATTATTGGTTGAACAAAGATTTGACTTTTAGTTTTTTTTTTGCACTTTCCTTGCACCTATTTGCACGGTTCACTTTTTATTTTAATGAGGACACTGAAGGATATATTTAGTGTTTTTGTGCTGTCCAAAAGAACTTTTGTCACTTTTATATAAGAACACAATATCTATTATGATCTATGTGAATATTTATTATATGAATTTGTTGGGGTTTTATTTAGTGTAAGATGCCACTTATATGATGGTTTAATACTGATTTTACTTTATATCTATTTTCGTTCAATTTTCCCAACATAATTAGGAAGTTTTTGCACTTTATTCTATATACAGTAGCACTTTTTATATCTCCAATCTTGACGATAGGTCATTACGAGCACAATTGTTTGGGTTTAGCGCCATAACCTATCTATTTGATTTCTTAAATTGAAGGCTTGGTCGGCCGAATTTCGAAAATCTATGGTGGCATCATCAGATCATAAAAAAAAAACGAACTGATTTTGAAAAGAAAATATGTTTGAAATTTGACCATGTATGGCCTGCATAAAGCAGTATTTCTTAAGGATATCACATCTGGGAGAATTATTTCAGAGATCCAAACGGTAAACTACCTCATTGCTACCCTAATCAAACAAAATAGCTCTGGTTTCTTTCTCTCCGGCACCAGACGAGGGTCGCCATGCTTGCTTCTGGGTCAAGACATCACCCTTTCTGGGATGTCCAAACTGAAATGTCTGCGTCACCACAAGCTGGAGTAATGGACTCTACGTGGAAGAAATACATGGAAGTGGCCCTTCTCTAGAAGGTCAGACAGTGGCTTCTTCAGGCCTGGCAGTATCAGAAGAAGACTCTTCGCTTGTCCACTAGGACAACGGCATTATCTCGGGTCAGAGTAGCCCAAGGGGCTTATAGGACGAAGATAAATTCATTAATCTAGTGCAGAGCTCACTTTATCGGATGGGTGGCGTGCTCGTGGGCAAAGGTCCAGAATTTTACAGGATACCAGCCAGGTTCATATACTACCAGCCATTTTATTTTTTTGCCTATTGCAAAGTCAATTACGCAACATTGGAAGCAGGGGAGTTGACTTCAGTTCTGTTGATTCAAATGCTTCAGCATGGCCCTCCCTTATAGGTTTTGTGGGCGTGCTGCGTCCCATTCGTGTATGCTGTCATGCTTGTGTCGGGAAAACGGGAAATTATATACTTACCTGATGGTAATTTTCCTTTCCAGATGCAAAGCTTGACAACATACAGGTCCCTCCCTTGTGGGTTTAGTGGTTGAGTATAGTTACGAGAATGGTGCCTGGGGGGGGTGACTCATTTATATATAGTATAACCAGTCCTGATTGGGCGAGGGGCAGAGCCTATCCCATTCAAGTATGCTGTCATGCTTTCCCTCAGGAAAGGAAAATTACCATCAGGTAAGTATACAATTTTCCGTTCTTTCACCAAGTCTAATTGTCCTTTTTCAGTATCAAATCAGTTTGCCGCTGAGCAGTGCGGGGTGTACCAAGATGGCCGTCGCCACCTTCTGCCCGCTTTCCCTGGGTGTAAAAAGATCTCCCCTGCTGGCTCCGTGTTCTGTCACATTAGGAAACCTATTGATACACATAGCGGCCGTGCCGGAACGCATATCGCATGTGCAATAAGCAATTTTGTTTTGCAGAGTCACTTCCAAAGAATTTTCTGATGGGTAGCGGTATTCTGATGGAACACGGATCACTCTGTTCATACAGCGAGTCCATCCCCCACACACAGTAAGAAAGCACCCCCTAGGGACACATTTAACCCTTTGAAAACCCGTGATATTAACCCCTTCCCTGCCAGTGTCATTAGTACAGTGACAGTACATATTCTTAGCACTAATTACTGTAATAATGTCACTGGCCCCCACAAAGTGTCAAAAGTGTGAGTTAGTGTCTGATTGCCTGCCGCAATATCGTAGTCCCGCTATAAGTCGCTGATAGCCGCCATTACTAGTATTTAAAAAAAATAATAATCTAATATATAGCCCATAGTTTGGAGATGCGATAACTTTTGCACAAACCATTCAATATACTCTTATTAGGCCCTGATCACTGCGGACCGGGAACACCCCACAAGAGCAGCAGTTTTGGAGTTGCCCTGACTCAGTCTTTTGGCCCTGGCCAAAGTTGCTCAAATCCTTACACTTGCCCATTTTTACCTGTTTTCAACATGAATTTCATGGACAACATGTTCACTTGCTGCCTAATATATCCCACCCACTTTCAGATGCCATTGTCACAAGATAACCAATGCTACCGACTTTACCTGTCAGCAGTCAGATGGTTACGGCTGATTGGTGTATATCTCTTTATGGTGAATGTCTCTGTACTCACTGACATTTGCTGACTGTTGCACGTTCCTGATATAGTTCCTGGAATGCCTGAGCTGCGTCTATTTGGCCAGTAAAGCTCCAATGAGAATTCTGTGCCACGGAAATGTATAAATGAATGGGAGAAAGAGAAGATAAGAGTAAGAAAAAGGAAGATAGGAGGAGTTTATTTATTTAAAATTAGCCACTGTGCCCGTCAAACGCAGCCACTGTGCCTGTCAAACGCAGCCACTGTGCCCGTCAAACGCAGCCACTGAAGCAAAAGGACTATTCCCCCTTAGGTGGGACTTTAAAGGCCACAAACACTGACATGCGTGAAAAAAATATGAAACAATATAATTCCAGATTAAACAAATGATCACGCATTAACAGACGTCTAGCGTGAAATATAGTATGCATGCAGCCATAGTTTGGTACAGGTACATCGATGATATCTTCCTCGTGTGGAATGGATCAATCGATAGCCTGAACCAATGCATCACATCTTCATCATTTCCCCCCCCCGTCTCTCACACAGGTGCCCAATTCAGGCTTTATTTACACTCTTGTAGGATTGTGCAGGGATTACTCGTAGTTCTGCCCACTGGTTGTGGCTCCTTTCCCCAGCCTGTCTACCTAAATATTTCATCTGTGACCCCCCCCCCCCACCCCCGGTCTTTACATCACACCGACATCCTGTCCTTCTTCGTTACCAGTCCGGACGCAACCACTGGAATTCAGTCGCCGCTGCTTACCCGCTATTAAACAGATCTGGGAACCCTTTGTTTCAAACTCATACCGATCCTAGGCTGGCGTTTACCTGCATCCCCCATCCTGACAGTTGCCTCGTGTATTTGATATGGAATCACTATGCTTGGTATGTCATTTGTGGATTAGCTTGTCGGTATAAGAAAAACCTGTTGAGTATTGCACATATCTCATGTTTTATCTGCTGCTCCCTCTGATGTGTCTTTTTACTATCGTTTTAGAATTAAACTGTTTTTGATCGCACCTATTTCTACTCTCTACCCCTGACGAAGGTGTTAAACTGGAAACGCGTCGGGTACCAGGGATTACCATCCATTGGAGAGTATTAGTGTCATAACACTTGTATTGTTGTATTTTGTTTCTTTCTGTTTTGTTATATTGGCTATGTGCATACAATATTTGACGCTAGATGTCTGTTAATGCTTGATCATTTGTTTTATCTGGAATTATCCTGTTTCATGTAATAATAAAAATTCATTTTTTTCAGGCATGTCAGTGTTTGTGGCCTTTAAAGTCCCACCTAAGGGGGAATAGTCCTTTTGCTTCAGTAGCTGCATTTGATGGGCACAGTGGCTGCCTTTGACGGGCACAGTGGCTGCTTTTGACAGGCACAGTGGCTGCATTTGACGGGCACAGTGGGTGCGTTTGATGGGCACAGTGGCTGCATTTGATGGGCACAGTGGCCAAATTTAAATAAATAAACTCCTCTTATCTTCCTTTTTCTTACTCTTATCTTCTCTTTCTCCCAATCATTTATACATTTCCGTGGCACAGAATTCTCATTGGAGCTTTACTGGCCCAATAGGCACAGCTCAGGCATTCCAGGAACTATATCAGGAGCGTGCAACAGTCAGCAAATGTCAGTGAGTACGGAGACGTTCACCATAAAGAGATATACACCAATCAGCCGTAACCATATGACCGCTGACAGGTAAAGTCGGTAACATTGGTTATCTTGTGACAATGGCATCTGAAAGTGGGTGGGATATATTAGGCAGCAAGTGAACATGTTGTCCCTGAAATTCATGTTGAAAACAGGTAAAAATGGGCAAGTGTAAGGATTTGAGCAACTTTGGCCAGGGCCAAAAGACTGGGTCAGGGCAACTCCAAAACTGCAGCTCTTGTGGGGTGTTCCCGGTCTGCAGTGATCAGGGCCAACCAAAAGTGATCCAAAGAAGGTAAACTGGTTACAAGGTCATGCGTGGCCAAGGCTCATTGATGGAGGTGGGGAGGGAAGGCTCATTGATGGAGGTGGGGAGGGGAGGCTCATTGATGGAGGTGGGGAGGGAAGGCTCATTGATGGGGGTGGGGAGGGGAGGCTCATTGATGGAGGTGGGGAAGGGAGGCTCATTGATGGAGGTGGGGAGGGAAGGCTCATTGATGGAGGTGGGGAGGGAAGGCTCATTGATGGAGGTGGAGAGGGAAGGCTCATTGATGGAGGTGGGGAGGGGAGGCTCATTGATGGAGGTGGGGAGGGAAGGCTCATTGATGGAGGTGGGGAGGGAAGGCTCATTGATGAAGTTGGGAGGGAAGACTCATTGATGAAGGTGGGGAGGGAAGGCTCATTGATGGAGGTGGGGAGGGGAGGCTCATTGATGGAGGTGGGGAGGGAAGGCTCATTGATGGAGGTGGGGAGGGAAGGTTCATTAATGGAGGTTGAGAAGGAAAGGAATATTGATGGAGGTGGGGAGGGAACTCTCATTGATGGAGGTGGGGAGGGAAGGCTCATTGATGAAGGTGGGGAGGGAAGGCTCATTGACGGAGGTGGGGAGGGAACTCTCATTGATGGAGGTGGGGAGGGAAGGCTCATTGATGGAGGTGGGGAGGGAAGGCTCATTGATGGAGGTGGGGAGGGAAGGCTCATTGATGGAGGTGAGGAGGGAAGGTTCATTGATGGAGGTGGGGCGGGAAAGCCCATTGATTGAGGTGGGGCGGAAAGGGTCATTGATTATTCATGGAGGTGGGGAGGGAAAATCATTGATCGAGGTGGGGGGTTGAAGGCTCATTGATGGAGGTGGGGAGGGAAGGCTCATTGATGTAGGTGGGGGAGGGAAGACTCATCGATGAAGGTGGGGAGGGAAGGCTCATCAATGGAGGTGGGGAGGGAAGGCTCATTGATGGAGGTGGGGAGGGAAGGCTCATTGATGGAGGTGGGACGGGAAAGCCCATTGATGGAGGTGGGGAAGGAAGGATCATTGATTATTGGTGGAGGTGGGGAGGGAAAATCATTGATGGAGGTGGGGGGTTGAAGGCTCATTGATGGAGGTGGAGAGGGAAGGCTCATTGATGTAGGTGGGGGTGGGAAGACTCATCAATGAAGGTGGGGAGGGAAGGAACTGTGTGTTTCTCAGAAATCTGCGGAAGTCTGCGGCGGTCTTGTCCCGGAAGTGGGTACAGATACCTGGATTATCCAGGTAACTGCACCCCCCTCCCCCCTGAAAGGTGCCGATTGTGACACCGGAGGGGGGGAGGGATCAGATGAGCGGAACTTCCACTTCAAGGTAGAGGTCCGCTTTAAGCCATCCAGTCCAGAGGATCTCTGCCTTCGCCTTGGTCAACATCACAGAAACCGAGACGCTCTCCTGCGATCCTGTTCAAGACTTGCTTTGCTGACATCCCTCCTGGCTCCAGATCCTGCTTGCTGTTCCACTACATTGATCCCTGACTTCTGGCTGGGCTGACTATCCGTTTCGGCTACCGAACTTTGGCTATGTTTTGACTACGTTTGTTCTATTTACTTTTATTATTAACCACTTGCTTACTGGGCACTTAAACCCCCCCCCCCCCCCCTCCTGCCTAGACCAATTTTCAGCTTTCAGCGCTGATGCACTTTGAATGACAATTACGCGGTCATACAACACTGTACCCAAATGAAATTTTTATCATTTTTTTCCCACAAATAGAGCTTTCTTTTGGTGGTATTTAATTACAGCTCGGAGTTTTATTTTTTAGTAAACAAACAAAAAAAATGCAAAAAAAAAAAAAAAAATTAAAAATCATGTTTAATAGTTTGTTATAAAATTTTGCAAACAGGTCATTTTTCTCCTTCATTGAAATGTGCTGATGAGGCGGCACTGGTGGGCACTGATGGGCTGCACTGTTGGGCACTGATAGGCACAGTTAAGGTGGCACTAATAGGCACAGATAAGGTGGCTTGTCTATTCCTGTCAAGCCCCCCCTGTGCACAGATTCACAGCCCAGGTAGCTTATCTCTTTGTTACCGTGGGCTGTGTGTATTTGCAAGGATGAGCCTACATCTCTGCGCCATGGACTCCAACCTAGGTAAGCCCTCACACATACACAAGGTGGGCATGGAGAAGGAACGTAGCCACCTTAGTACGCAAAATCTGAAAACAGTAGGAAAAAAAGGCTTGCGGATTTGAGGGATGATACAAAAGGAAGAGAAAGATGGAAGGTACATTCTACTTACATTTAGACACATTGTTTTTGTTTTATAAAAGGAGTTTAGTTTCACTTTAACCGGTTCCCGACCAGCGCGCGACGATGTACGTCGACAGAATGGCATGGGCAGGCATATTGGCGTACAGGTACGTCCAATATTCAATGCCGCCCTGCCATCGGGAGCGCGCCGCCGGCGGCGCGCTCCCGCGCTGGTCGGGACCCTCGTGAGTCCGGTCGTGGGACCCGCGGACTCGATCGCCGCGGGCATCCCCGCTAGGGTTGCCACCTGTCCAGGATTCACCCGGACAGTTCGGGTTTGGAATCATGCGTCCGGGTTTCAGACTGCCTGAAACCCGGACACATTCTTTAGACTGGACTATGGCTTCCCAGCAGGGTTGCTGGCTGCAGTTGTCTAGGCTGAGAGTGTCTGTTACACTCTTTCACACTGCCCAAAGCATAGCACTAACAATTCACCCCCAAACACACACACAGACGGGAGAAGAGAGAGGGCTCGATCTGCACCTCTTCCACCCCACCTCTACCCCTCTGTGTCTGCCCACACACCAATCCCTGGTGCTGTGCCTCAGAAAAGGAAAGTTGGGGCCAGAAATTTCAATTCAGCAGCCTCGGCTACATCTGGATGAGAGGTGCTGACTGCCAAGGGGTGAATGAGCTCACCATCCATCCCTGTTTGTCACTGAAGTCTCCCCCCTTCTCTCTCCTGCCTCTGAGTGAGTACACTAAGGTAAATTAGGGTTCTCAGAACACCCCTTACATCACAGTTCCCCTTTACACCAGAAGCCGCAGTGTTCCCCCTTACATTAGAGTCCTCTCCGTACATCAGAGTTCTCAGTGTTCCCCCTTAAATCAGGGTTCCCAGAGAATTGCTTATGTTAGAGGCCCCAGAGTTCTCCCTCACATCAGAGTCTGCAGAAACCCCCCCTTACAGTGAAAGGAAACTCTGCAAATTCAGATGTAAAAGGGGAACTCTGTGGACTCTGATGTAAAGGGGGACTCTTGTTATTAACTTCATATGATTAGAAATGTTATTTAATGGCAAAATATATATATAAAGTTTATACTATAAAAAACTAAAAATTGGCGTGCTCCGCTAAAGTGTTCGGGTTTGACTTGAAGAAAAGGTGGCAACCCTAATCCCCGCGATCGTCTCACGGGACGGCTGAATGGAGGAAATGCCGTGTAAACAGCATTTCCCCATTCTGCCTAGCAACTAGTGACGCTGATCTCTGCTCCATGTGATTGGAGCAGAGATCAGTGTTCACTAAATGAAAGCCCAACCCCCCCCCACAGTTAGTAACACGCCCCTAGGAACACTTAACCCCTACACTGCCACCCACTGGTTAACCCCTTCACTGCCAGTGTCATTTACACAGGAATCAGTGCATTTGTATAGCACTGATTGCTGTATAAATGACAATGGTCCCAAAAATGTCCGATGTGTCCGCCATAATGTCACAGTCATAATAAAAATCGCTGATCGCCGCCATTACTAGTAAAAAAAATAATAATAAAAAATTATTAATAAAAATGCTATAAAAACTATCCCTATTTTGTAAACGCTATAACTTTTGCGCAAACCAATCAATAATCGCTTATTGCGATTTTTTTTTTACCAAAAATATGTAGAAGAATACGTATCGGCCTAAACTGAGGGAAAAAAATGTTTTTTTATATATTTTTGGGGGATATTTATTATAACAAAAAGTAAAAAATAATGCGTTTTTTTTCAAAATTGTCGCTCTATTTTTGTTTAGGCCTCATGCAAACGGACGTTTTTACAGCCGCTTTTTGAGCGTTTTTTGCAGCTTAAAAAGGCCCGTCCATGTTAGTCTATGGCTTCATACCCACCTAGGCGTTTTTGAGCTGCAAATGGCATAGGCGTTTTTAAGCTGTAAAAAAAACCCAGGACCAGTGCGTTCCGTGGCGCGGAGCTAGAGCTGTAAAAACGCGAATCGCGGGAAAACGCGCAAAAACGCGCACAGACGCGCAACATATTTTCTTTGTTTTCTGAGTGCTATAGCCAAGAGATGTTTCTTTAAAAACGCTACTTAACGCTAACGCTAAAAAACGCGCAAAAACGCCAATGCAAAACGCGGTAAAAATCGCATTTTTAACGCCGATTTTTCCAAGCGTCGGAGCTAGCTTTGCAGCCAGTTTTTTAAAACGTCCGTGTGCATGAGCACTTATAGCGCAAAAAATAAAAACCGCAGAGGTGATCAAATACCACCAAAAGAAAGCTCTATTTGTGGGAAAAAGGACGTCAATTTTGTTTGGGAGCCACGTCGCAGGACCGCGCAATTGTCAGTTAAAGCGACGCAGTGCCGAATCGCAAAAAGTGGTCTGGTCTTTGACCAGCAAAATGGTCCGGTCTGTAAGTGGTTAAGGAACACCCACTTTCTCCTATGCCAACCAATCACTACCATGGCTGGTAGTCCATACCAGGTCTCTCACCATGAAGAAGTCTGTTGGTTGTGTTCCCCCCCCCCCCGGACTTCATTATTATCGGGTCTTACCTCTACCGGTCTGCAGCCGATGGAATCCCTCCTCCTTCTTCTAATATTTCAGCTTGGCTGTCAGATATAAAGCCCGATGAATCTTGTATACAAGACTTCCTTCCTGCACATTTATGGAAAGCTATGTAGACTGGAAGCTTTTCTTAACTGCTTCCCCTCCACAATCTCTTTTCTTTTTTCTTTTTTTTTTCGTACATAAAATGTGCATTTTTTTTACATTTTTTTGCTAGAAAATAGTTTAGAACCCCAAAACTATATGCCCACACCCTCCCACTAAAAAATGATGACCCCCCCCCAACACTAGCTCCCCTAAATATAGCCCAGAGCAGCCCTCCTGGAGGACTAGAAATAATCTACAACCCCCCCCACCCCCTACAAGATGGAACCCCTATAAAGACGCCACTCTGCATTCTGATTGGACTGTGGTCAATTGCATTGGCAATTACACGTGGCCACTCATTAAAGTATTTATAGTATTTAAAGTATTTATATATTGTGGGGTCACCAGTCCGGTATTTATATATTGTGGGGTCACCAGTCCAGTATTTATATATTGTGGGGTCACCGGTCCGGTATTTATATATTGTGGGGTCACCAGTCCGGTATTTATATATTGTGGGGTCACCAGTCCGGTATTTATATATTGTGGGGTCACCAGTCCGGTATTTATATATTGCGGGGTCACCAGTCCGGTATTTATATATTGCGGGGTCACCAGTCCGGTATTTATATATTGCGGGGTCACCAGTCTGGTATTTATATATTGCGGGGTCACCAGTGCGGTATTTATATATTGTGGGGTCACCAGTCCGGTATTTATATATTGTGGGGTCACCGGTCCGGTATTTATATATTGTGGGGTCACCAGTCTGGTATTTATATATCGCGGGGTCACCAGTCTGGTATTTATATATTGCGGGGTCACCAGTCTGGTATTTATATATTGCGGGGTCACCAGTGCGGTATTTATATATTGTGGGGTCACCGGTCCGGTATTTATATATTGTGGGGTCACCGGTCCGGTATTTATATATTGTGGGGTCACCAGTCTGGTATTTATATATTGTGGGGTCACCAGTCTGGTATTTATATATTGTGGGGTCACCAGTCCGGTATTTATATATTGTGGGGTCACCAGTCCGGTATTTATATATTGTGGGGTCACCAGTCCGGTATTTATATATTGTGGGGTCACCAGTCCGGTATTTATATATTGCGGGGTCACCAGTCCGGTATTTATATATTGTGGGGTCACCAGTCCAGTATTTATATCATGAAATCATATCCCCTCTCAGGTGTCTCTTCTCCAGAGAGAATAAGTTCAGTGCTCACCCGCTCAGTTAAAGCGACGCAGTGCTGTATTGCAAAAAATGTCCTGGTCAGGAAGGGGGGGGGGGGGTAAATCATCCAGAGGTGAAGTGGTTAAACAGTATAACCATGATATGGAAAAACACAGATAATACACAAAACAAGGACGGAAGTCAGCACAACGTGACAAAGACAGCTGTAAAAGTCATTGGGTTTTACAAACTGAAAGTAAATTTTCTGACGGTTGACAACCCCGTTCCCCCCCAGTACGGATATCCCCCCCAGTACAGATGTCCCCAGTCCCTCCCCTGTACGGATATCCCCCCCCCAGTACAGATGTCCCCAGTCCCTCCCCTGTATGGATATCCCCCCCCCAGTACAGATGTCCCCAGTCCCTCCCCTGTACGGATACCCCCCCCCCCAGTACAGATGTTCCCAGTCCCTCCCCTGTACAGATATCCCCCCCCCAGTACAGATGTCCCCAGTCCCTCCCCTGTATGGATATTCCCCCCCAGTACAGATGTCCCCAGTCCCTCCCCTGTATGGATATCCCCCCCCCCAGTACAGATGTCCCCAGTCCCTGCGCAGTACGGATATCCCCCCCCAGTACAGATGTTCCCAGTCCCTCCCCTGTACAGATATCCCCCCCAGTACAAATGTTCCCAGTCCCTCCCCAGTACGGATATCCCCCCCCCCCAGTAAAGATGTCCCCAGTCCCTCCCCTGTATGGATATTCCCCCCAGTACAGATGTTCCCAGTCCCTCCCCTGTACAGATATCCCCCCCAGTACAGATGTCCCCAGTCCCTCCCCTGTATGGATATCCCCCCCCAGTACAGATGTCCCCAGTCCCTGCGCAGTACGGATATCCCCCCCCCCCCAGTACAGATGTTCCCAGTCCCTCCCCTGTACAGATATCCCCCCCAGTACAGATGTCCCCAGTCCCTCCCCTGTATGGATATCCCCCCCCAGTACAGATGTCCCCAGTCCCTGCGCAGTACGGATATCCCCCCCCCCCAGTACAGATGTTCCCAGTCCCTCCCCTGTACAGATATCCCCCCCAGTACAAATGTTCCCAGTCCCTCCCCTGTACGGATATCCCCCCCCCCCAGTACAGATGTCCCCAGTCCCTCCCCTGTATGGATATCCCCCCCAGTACAGATGTTCCCAGTCCCTCCCCAGTATGGATATCCCCCCCCAGTAAAGATGTCCCCAGTCCCTCCCCAGTACGGATACCCCCCCCCCCCAGTACGGATGTCCCCAGTCCCCCCCCAGTACGGATGTCCCCAGTCCCCCCCCCCAGTACAGATGTCCCCCCCCCAGTACAGATGTCCCCAGTCCCCCTCCCCCCGTATGTCTTGATTATTACCAAGTCTTACCTCTAGCAGTCTGCCCCCGATGGAGTCTTCTCCTCCCGGCACATTGATGGGACAACAACGTGTTCTCTGGAGATAAGAACCTCTCCCTAAATGAACCCGGCTCAGCGAGTGCCGGCATTTCTGGGTGATGAGAGAGAAAATAAAATAATCCCATTCAGTTCTCTTTTTTCTGTTTTATTATGTTTTTGTTTTTTTGGCATTGGGACTCTTTTTGTTAGTTGTAGTGCAGCCCACAGTAATATAACCTCCGAGTATAGAGGGGATCGGGGGTCTCCAAACCTTCCCGCACAAGGACTATATTCTATATATTTACCAATATCCACCGCCTAGAAATAAATCAGTTCAATGTATGAATGAATAACATTTTAATGAATTGATAAAAAAAAACATTTTTTTATTTTTTTTTAATTAGCATATTATTCAGAAGAAAAGATAAAGAACTTCAGTAAAACAAAGCAAAGAAATTCTAAAAAAAAACTTAAGGCAATAATAAAAGATCAAAAAAAAGTAATTTCAAACTGCATCTTTCTCATCAGACTCCCCCTCATAACAGGGTCCCCATCAGACTCCCCCTTACATCAGGGTCCCCATCAGAGTCCCCCTCATAACAGGGTCCCCATCAGACTCCCCCTTACATCAGGATCCCCATCAGAGTCCCCCTCATAACAGGGTCCCCATCAGACTCCCCCTTACATCAGGGTCCCCATCAGAGTCCCCCTCATAACAGGGTCCCCATCAGACTCCCCCTTACATAAGGATCCCCATCAGAGTCCCCCTCATAACAGGGTCCCCATCAGACTCCCCCTTACATCAGGATCCCCATCAGAGTCCCCCTCATAACAGGGTCCCCATCAGACTCCCCCTTACATCAGGGTCCCCATCAGACTCCCCCTTACATCAGATCCCCATCAGACTCCCCATTACATCAGGATCCCCATCAGACTCCCCCTTACATCAGGGTCCCCATCAGACTCCCCCTTACATCAGGGTCCCCATCAGACTCCCCTTACATCAGGGTCCGCATCAGACTCCCCCTTACATCAGGGTCCCCATCAGACTCCCCCTTACATCAGGGTCCCCATCAGACTCCCCCTTACATCAGGGTCCCCATCAGACTCCCCCTTACATCAGGATCCCCATCAGAGTCCCCCTCATAACAGGGTCCCCATCAGACTCCCCCTTACATCAGGATCCCCATCAGAGTCCCCCTCATAACAGGGTCCCCATCAGACTCCCCCTTACATCAGGATCCCCATCAGAGTCCCCCTCATAACAGGGTCCCCATCAGACTTCCCTTACATCAGGATCCCCATCAGAGTCCCCCTCATAACAGGGTCCCCATCAGACTCCCCCTTACATCAGGGTCCCCATCAGACTCCCCCTTACATCAGGATCCCCATCAGACTCCCCTTACATCAGGATCCCCATCAGACTCCCCCTTACATCAGGGTCCCCATCAGACTCCCCCTTACATCAGGGTCCCCATCAGACTCCCCCTTACATCAGGGTCCGCATCAGACTCCCCCTTACATCAGGGTCCCCATCAGACTCCCCCTTACATCAGGGTCCCCATCAGACTCCCCCTTACATCAGGGTCCCCATCAGACTCCCCCTTACATCAGGGTCCCCATCAGACTCCCCCTTACATCAGGGTCCCCATCAGACTCCCCCTTACATCAGGGTCCCCATCAGACTCCCCCTTACATCAGGGTCCCCATCAGACTCCCCCTTACATCAGGGTCCGCATCAGACTACCCCTTACATCAGGGTCCCCATCAGACTCCCCCTTACATCAGGGTCCCCATCAGACTCCCCCTTACATCAGGGTCCCCATCAGACTCCCCCTTACATCAGGGTCCCCATCAGACTCCCCTTACATCAGGGTCCGCATCAGACTCCCCCTTACATCAGGGTCCGCATCAGACTCCCCCTTACATCAGGGTCCGCATCAGACTACCCCTTACATCAGGGTCCGCATCAGACTCCCCCTTACATCAGGGTCTGCATCAGACTCTCCCTTACATCAGAGTCCCTGTTAGGGTCCCCTTATATCAGGGTTCCCCTTAGACTTCCTTTTACATCAGGTTCCCCATCAGACCCCCCTTACATCAGGGTCCCCATCAGAGTTTCCCTTACATCAGGGTCCCCATTAGATTTCCTTTTTACTTCAGGGGTCCCCATCAGAGTCCCCCCTAAGATCAGGGTCACTGTCAGAGTCCCCCATTACATCAGAGTACCTTGATATATCAGGGTACCCATGAGAGTCTCCCCTTATGTCAGCGTCCCCATCAGAGTCTCCCTTACATCAGGGTCCCCAGCAGAGTCCCCGCTTATATCAGAGTCCACATCTCCCCTTACATTGGTATCCCCGTCAGTGTTTCCCCTTAAATAGAAGGTCCAGATCAGAGCCCCCCTTACATTAATGTCCCCATCAGACCCCCCCTTACATTAATGTCCCCATCAGAGTCCCCCCTTACATTAATGTCCCCATCAGAGTTCCCCCTTACATTAATGTCCCCATCAGAGTCCCCCCTTACATTAATGTCCCCATCAGAGTCCCTCTCACATCAGAGTCCCCCTCACATTCATGTCCCTATCAGAGTCCCCCTCACCTCAGAGTCCCTCTCACATCAGTGTCCCCATCAGAGCTCCACCTTACTGTTGGGGGGGAAGAAATGGAGGCCGTGCACATCCGCTGTCGGGGGAAGGGAGAGCGGAAAGCGCGCACATCAGCTGCGAGTTTGATCAAATCTTGTAGTGGGCACATGTGGCCCGCGGGCCGTAGGCTGGAGACCCTCTGGGGTAACGGAGAGGAGCAACAAAAAAATGAGGCCCAGATTCCTTCTGTTCGTGGGAAAAAATGAAATCGATGGTTTGTGTCAATGAGATAGAATAGAAGCCCCATGGTGTGGACTGTGGGGGGAGAATGAGCCCCGTAGTTGGTCTCGGTGGGAGAACAGAAGCCTCATTGTGGTGACCTAAGAAGGGAATGAAGTTCCATTGTTGGTGTCAATGAAATAAAATAATTCCCATCTTTGGTGTCGGTGGGATAAATGAGGCCCCAGTGAGGTAAAGTGAACTCTGAGATAAAATAGGCTGTATTATTGGTGTCATCGGTGCAATGAAATAGGTCCCATATGGTTCATGTCAGCTGCATTAAATAAACTCTATATTGTTGGTATCAGTGAGATGACATTGTTGGTATCAGTGAGATGACATTGTTGGTATCAGTGAGATGACATTGTTGGTGTCAGTGAGATGACATTGTTGGTGTCAGTGAGATGACATTGTTGGTATCAGTGAGATGACATTGTTGGTGTCAGTGGGATGACATTGTTGGTGTCAGTGAGGTGAAATTGTTGGTGTCAGTAGGATGACGTTGTTGGTGTCAGTGAGATGATATTATTGGTATCAGTGCGATGACATTGCTGGTGTCAGTGAGATGACATTGTTGGTGTCAGTGGGATGACATTGTTGGTGTCAGTGAGGTGACATTGTTGGTATCAGTGAGATGACATTGTTGGTTTCAGTGAGATGACATTGTTGGTGTCAGTGAGATGATATTATTGGTATCAGTGAGATGACATTGTTGGTGTCAGTGGGATGACATTGTTGGTGTCAGTGAGGTGAAATTGTTGGTGTCAGTGGGATGACGTTGTTGGTGTCAGTGGGGTGACGTTGTTGGTGTCAGTGAGATGACATTGTTGGTATCAGTGAGATGACATTGTTGGTATCAGTGAGATGACATTGTTGGTGTCAGTGAGATGATATTATTGGTATCAGTGAGATGATATTATTGGTATCAGTGAGATGACATTGTTGGTGTCAGTGAGATGACATTGTTGGTGTCAGTGGGATGACATTGTTGGTGTCAGTGAGGTGAAATTGTTGGTGTCAGTGGGATGACGTTGTTGGTGTCAGTGGGGTGACGTTGTTGGTGTCAGTGGGGTGACGTTGTTGGTGTCAGTGAGATGACATTGTTGGTGTCAGTGGGATGACATTGTTGGTGTCAGTGAGATGACATTGTTGGTGTCAGTGGGATGACATTGTTGGTGTCAGTGGGATGACATTGTTGGTGTCAGAGAGGTGACGTTGTTGGTGTCAGTGGGGTGACGTTGTTGGTGTCAGTGGGGTGATGTTGTTGGTGTCAGTGAGATGACATTGTTGGTGTCAGTGGGATGACATTGTTGGTGTCAGTGGGATGAAATAAGCCGGTAACAATGATCATGAATGATGAAAGATGGGCCCATGATAGATACTGGATCTGGGGTTACTACTAGTGTTGCACCGATCCCGATACCAGTATCAGTGCCGATACTAAGCATTTGCACTGTACTTTCAGGCTCGGATATTTCAGCTGGCAGCGGGATTCCCCCACTGACAGCTGAAATGTAAAAAAAAAAAAAAAAGCGGGCGATTATTGGTTGTTAAGGAGCAGGGCAGCCGTGTCCTTACCAATTGATTACTCATTCAGCTGTCAGTGGGGTTCCCCTGTTGACAGCTGAAATATAAACAAAGTCCCGGCAATTGGAGCTGCAAGAAAGGAAAAAAAAGCAGCCAGGCAATGTTTATCAACAACATTGCTCAACCTAAAACAGAAAAAGATAAAAAGATATAAAGAAACATTGTTTAATTTGGTATATTTCTGTTTATTCATCTACAGATCAAAAGGGAGGAACTTCAATCTGCAGATGAAGTCAGTTTAAAGGGGTTCCAAACCCTTTGATTTTTGTTTTCCTTTAATAAAAATAACAAAGCCTAACTCACATTCTCTGTGCAATTGATTGCACAGAGCAGCCACGATCCTTCTCTTCTGGGGGTCCCCCCAGCCGGTGCTCCAGACCCCTCCTCTTCATTTGGTGCCCCCCCACGGAAAGCTGCTTTGCCTGGGGGTACCCGTGCGGGCTCGCTCCTGAGTCTTGCTGCTGCGTCAGGACTCTGCGCAGGCCGGTCAAGTTCCTCCACCCCAAACTCGCTCATCCATGTCTTTATGGTCCTTGCTTTGTGCACTGGTGGGGCAGTCATGTTGGAACAGGAAGGAGCCGTCCCCCAAACTGTTCCCACAAAGTTGGGAGCATGAAATTGTCCAAAATGTCTTGGTAAACTGACGCCTTCACTGGAACTAAGGAGCCAAGTACAACCCCCACCATAATCCCCCCTCCTCCCACAAAATAATCCCCCCTCCACCAAATGATTTGGACCAGTGCACAAAGCAAGGTCCATAAATATATACATGAGCGAGTTTGGGGGTGGAGGAACTTGACTGGCCTGCACAGAGTCCTGACCTCAACCCCATAGAACACCTTTGGGATGAATTATAGCGGCAAACCAGACCTTCTCATCCAACATCAGTGCCTGACCTCACAAATGCTCTTCTGGAAGAATGGTCAAACATTCCCATAGACACATCTCCTAAACCTTGTGGACGGCCTTCCCAGAAGAGTTGAAGCTGGTATAGCTGCAAAGGGCCAACTCAATATTGAACCCTCCGGACTAAGACTGGGAAGCCATTAAAGTTCATGTAAAGGCAGGTGTCCCAATACTTTTGGTAATATAGTGTAGTTTTGGAGGATGCCAAAAAGTTATGCATCCTGGTAATAGATGTCGCCTGAATGAGAATAAAAGTGTTTGTTGGCATGTTTGATCAAACTGGAGAGGTGGTGACCCGCGGCTCGGCCTTTCCAGAAGTCCCTGAATGTTCTACGGGAACATAGAATACTTAATCTTCTGCAAATCACCTGCAGATCAAAGCAATGTTCCAGTACTAGGCGGGAATGGAATCAGAATGGATTCGCTTTTCGGGAATACAAGCAGGAAGCTCCACCTCAAGGGCAGGCTCCAGGCCAACCCCCATTACAGCTAATGACAGTCCGGAAAAAGAAAAGTGTGGCATGGCAACCGGCACAACAAGGAGCCAATGGGATGGCCATGGCTCCTAAACAGTGCAAAGCAGTTGAAGCACTAAAAAAAAAAAGGATACAGATCACAATGCTTTCCTAGAGGCTTCGTATCGTCAGGCTTGACTCAGATGACAAAGAGAGAGCCATGCGGCTCAAAAATGCTGGATAGAGCCATGCGGCTCAAAAATGCTGGATAGAGCCATGCGGCTCAAAAATGCTGGATAGAGCCATGTGGCCCAGGCACAAGCCAAGAGCGATAAGGGTAGAGACAAGAGATAGCTCTCTCACTCTTTTATACCCCAGTGCCATCCCATCTAGACTTTTGACGAATCGGTATTTATGGGGATTATATTACTATCCGTCCTGCTATATTGGCCTCTAGGGGCAGCATTGTCCATGTATCATGTCTCTGTATCTGTCAGGGAAGGTTCCATCTGCTGACACCGCTGCCTGATATTTGGCGTGAAGTACTGTGGTCCACCAGCAGGTGTCTCCTGGCAGTTTGGGACTGCCAGGGGAGCTTTCCCCTGTTGGTAGTATTATGTGATCTTTGGGACGCAGTACTGGTGTCCACCAGCAGGTGGTTCCTGGCAGTGTAGGATACAGATCACAATGCTTTCCTAGAGGCTTTGTATCGTCAGGCTTGACTCAGGTGACAAAGAGAGAGCCATGCGGCTCAAAAATGCCGGATAGAGCCATGCGGCCCATGCACAAGCCAAGAGCGATAAGGGTAGAGACAAGAGATAGCTCTCTCACTCTTTTATACCCCAGTGCCATCCCATCTAGACTTTTGACGAATCGGTATTTATGGGGATTATATTACTATCCGTCCTGCTATATTGGCCTCTAGGGGCAGCATTGTCCATGTATCATGTCTCTGTATCTGTCAGGGAAGGTTCCATCTGCTGACACCGCTGCCTGATATTTGGCGTGAAGTACTGTGGTCCACCAGCAGGTGTCTCCTGGCAGTTTGGGACTGCCAGGGGAGCTTTCCCCTGTTGGTAGTATTATGTGATCTTTGGGACGCAGTACTGGTGTCCACCAGCAGGTGGTTCCTGGCAGTGTGGGGCCGACATCATCTCCTGCAATCAGGCATTACCTGCCTCTGATTGAGATGAGTATAAAATACCCCGGCAAGTGCACACACACCTTGGCTCTGGTATTGTCCTTGTGCCCTTGATCTGCAGCCTGTTTATCTGTTATCCTGATCCTGATCCCTGTATCTTGAACCTGTTTGTATCTGTTCCTGTATCCCTGGATCCTTGCCCTGCAGCCTGATCCCTTCCATCCTGTTCCCTGTCTGTTTACTCCTACCCCCCCCCCCCCCCATCTGCTGATCTCCTGTTTATGGCCCTGTCCTGGCTTTGACTACAATTCTGGGACTCCCCTTTTGCTATATACCCTGTTTCCCCTAAAATAAGACCTAGTGTGATTGTCGGTGATAGCTGCAATAAAAGCCCTACCCCCCAAATAAGCCCTAGTTAAAGTCCTTGTAGGTCTTCTTTTCAGGGTAGGGCTTATTTTTGAGGAAACAGAGTAGGGCTTATTTGGGTGGTAGGGCTTATATTGCAGCCAACACCGACAATCACGCTAGGTCTTATTTTAGGGGAAACAGGGTATGCTGGTTGGTTTATTATTACTGGTTGTTTGGTTTGTTCAGCCTGTTTGTATTGGTGGTGTGTTCACATTTATATGCAATTACTTTAACTGGTTCCCGACCAGCGCACGACGATATACGTCGACAGAATGGCACGGGCAGGCATATTGGCGTACAGGTACGTCCAATCTTCAATGCCGCCCTGCCATCGGGAGCGCGCCGCCGGCGGCGCGCTCCCGCGCTGGTCGGGACCCCCGTGAGTCCGGTCGCGGGACCCGCGGACTCGATCGCCCCGGGCATCCCCGCGATCGTCTCACGGGACGGCTGAATGGAGGAAATGCCGTGTAAACTGCATTTCTCCATTGTGCCTAGCAACTAGTGACGCTGATCTCTGCTCCATGTGATTGGAGCAGAGATCAGTGTTCACTAAATGAAAGCCCAACCCCCCCCCCCCCCCCCACAGTTAGTAACACACCCCTAGGAACACTTAACCCCTACACTGCCACCCCCTGGTTAACCCCTTCACTGCCAGTGTCATTTACACAGGAATCACTGCATTTATATAGCACTGATTGCTGTATAAATGACAATGGTCCCAAAAATGTGTCAAAAAGGTCCGATGTGTCCGCCATAATGTCGCAGTCACAATAAAAATCGCTGATCGCCGCCATTACTAGTAAAAAAAAATAATAATAAATTATTAATAAAAATGCTATAAAACTATCCCCTATTTTGTAAACGCTATAACTTTTGCGCAAAGCAATCAATAATCGCTTATTGCGATTTTTTTTTTTTACCAAAAATATGTAGAAGAATACGTATCGGCCTAAACTGAGGGAAAAAAATGTTTTTTTATATATTTTTGGGGGATATTTATTATAACAAAAAGTAAAATATAATGAGTTTTTTTCAAAATTGTCGCTCTATTTTTGTTTATAGCGCTAAAAATAAAAACCGCAGAGGTGATCAAATACCACCAAAAGAAAGCTCTATTTGTGGGAAAAAAAGGACGTCAATTTTGTTTGGGAGCCACGTCGCACGACCGCGCAATTGTCAGTTAAAGCGACGCAGTGCCGAATCGCAAAAAGTGTTCTGGTCTTTGACCAGCAAAATGGTCCGGTCTGAAAGTGGTTAATAAACTCACTTACTTTCACCTATTTATGTCTGGTTCACTCTGTCGCCGTCACACAGTTCTGGTCACATCTGGTTTATATGACAGTATCCTAGGTCAGTCTTCAATGCCTTTGATCTTTTGATCTTCTGTAGCAGGACATTCATCAATCATCTTGTCAGCTATGGTCCCTTTCAAGTTTGCGTTATAGCAACAGACAGTCCGGAACCAAGAGCTGAGAAACCACATCCCAGATAGGCTTGTGCAATTAGTTTCGGAACGAAACGAAATTCGGCCGAATTTTGCATCTTTCGGACATTCGGATGCATCCGAATGTCCAAATAAAAAAATAACGAATTACAACGAATGCGAAAGAAATATAATGAATGAATTCGAATGAATTCGACATGATTCGGTAATTCTTTAAAGATCTAATGAAACAAAAGGTCAGCTCAAATTAAATCCTATAGTCCAATCAGCTAATTAATTTTGTGCCGGAGGATGGATTACTGGCAAAGTGCATTCCTGAGAACTGAGTTAGAAGGGTGTTGTATTGTATTTGAGCGGAAAGTACTAAATGATTTCAACATGATTCGAAATTATTTCAACCGCATTCGAAAATATTTTGTGACCCGACTTTAGGGCCATGTATCTCGGGGTCACTTGGTGCTAGAAACTCCAAATTTGGATATGTTTGTAGTGCTAGTACTATTGTGTTTGTATACCAAATTTAGAGTTTCTAGCACGTTGAAATCATTTCGAATGCGGTTGAAATCATTTCGAATGCGGTTGAAATTATTTTGAATCATGTTGAAATCATTTCGAATGCGGTTGAAATAATTTCGAATGCGGTTGAAATCATTTCGAATGCGGTTGAAATAATATCGAATCATGTTGAAATCATTTTGAATGCGGTTGAAATAATTTCGAATCATGTTGAAATTATTTCGAATGCGGTTGAAATAATATCGAATCATGTTGAAATCATTTCGAATGCGGTTGAAATCATTTCGAATGCGGTTGAAATAATATCGAATCATGTTGAAATCATTTTGAATGCGGTTGAAATAATTTCGAATCATGTTGAAATTATTTCGAATGCGGTTGAAATAATATCGAATCATGTTGAAATAATTTCGAATGCGGTTGAAATCATTTCGAATGCGGTTGAAATAATATCGAATCATGTTGAAATAATTTCGAATGCGGTTGAAATAATTTCGAATGCGGTTGAAATAATATCGAATCATGTTGAAATCATTTCGAATGCGGTTGAAATCATTTAGAATCATGTTGAAATCATTTCGAATGCGGTTGAAATCATTTCGAATCATGTTGAAATCATTTCGAATGCGGTTGAAATCATTTAGAATCATGTTGAAATCATTTCGAATGCGGTTGAAATCATTTCGAATCATGTTGAAATCATTTCGAATGCGGTTGAAATAATATCGAATCATGTTGAAATCATTTCAAATGTGGCCGATTTTTCGAATTTGGTAGAAAACTAAAAACGAAATCCGAGAACGAATTTAAGGAAGTTAACGAATATAACTAAACGAAATTAATGAATTAACGAATTAAAACGAAACGAAACTAAACAAATTTTTTCTTTTTGCACATGTCGAATCCCAGACCACTCCCAGGAAAGAAAATGCTTGGTTGTATCAACCAAAAAGAATCTCCAATCTTAACTCATTAAAGCCATGGAGCTTCAAGTAGCAGCATAGCTGATCTTTGGGAATAGGAAACAGATATGTAGAAACTCCAGAAATATGACATTAGACCATGTTGCCTTCCAACAGATTGTATGATATTTTTATTTTTTTATGGTTTAACTAGATGAACTTGTGTCTTTTTTTTCAACCTGACTAACGATGTAACTATGTCAGTCCCTTCCTGAGTAATAACTGCGATCACTACATATTACCCTGGGCAGGAACAAGAAGATTCTCCAGGTTCAACAAATTGGAACAGGCCATGTGGGCAAAACCCAATGGAACGCAAACTGGAAGTCAAAGGGGAGTGTCAGGTCACCTTGAGGCCAGGTGACAGATGCACACACCGTAGGGATTAGGAGTGCACCGCAAGGTTGTGGACCCTACGGCTGACTGCTGCGGATGGGGGTCAAGGTGATAGGAAGGCAGGGCCACCCCCAAACACCAAGATGGATCCCACCGGGGTTAGAGCGTAAGATTCCCTGGGGCGCGGAGTCTAAGAGCCAGCAGGTGGTCACCAGAGCCTCTAGTGGTGAGGATGGACTTGGCTGCAACTGGCTCCAGGTCACGACCCCCAGGGTCCCCCAGCTCACACCCACAGTAGGCAACAGGAGGATAGGGATGGTGAGAGACAAAGCCAAGGTCGGGACCACAAGCAGACAGGAAAAGTCGGGGACACGCCAAAAGGTCAGGATCACAGGCAAACAGGGATGGTCAAGGACACGCCAAAGTCGGTACCGGAAAACAATAGAAGAGCACATGGCAGGTAACAGGAAGCTAACACACAAAGGTTGATCAGCAGGGCTGGCCTGCAGTGTACAGGTTAATATAGAGTTGTCTGATAGGAGCTAGGGTGGAGCCATGCCAGAGGATGGATTATAAAAGCAGTCAGGTGAGGGTCGGCTGGTCTCTAGAAATGAACACATGGAGACAGGTAAGCAGACAAACTCTATTGCATAACCATGACGGGGAGTCAAACCCAAACATCGGAATGGACATCTGCCATCCCACCAAGCAATTGGCGCATACCAGTGGTCTCCAATTTGCAGTCTTTTGCTTGCCTTTATCCGGCCCTTTGAGGTCTGTGGACAGGGGCGGACTGACCATTGGGGCCCGAGGGCCCCGAGCCACTAGGGGACCCCATCAGGGTTGCCAGCCTCAGTAAAACCAGGGACAGTATGTAAAAATCTGTGTTTTTTTTTTTTTACATCTATCTCAGAAATGTCCCTTACCGACATCCTTTTGGTCTGAAAAATCCTGAGATTATAGCTGCCCCGCCTCTCCAGTACCTTCTCAGCCAATAGAAACATGTCTGTGTATACATGTATGTGTATGCTGTGTGATTGTATACTGTGTGTGTGTGTGTGTGTTTGTGTATACTGTGTGGCCCCATAATCTCGGATTGCCTGGGGGCCCCATAATCTCCTATTGCCCAGGGGCCCCATGAGTTGCCAGTCCACCCCTGTCTGTGGAGCAAAGTGGACTTTGCAATCTCTTGCATGAGAACTGCTCTGCCATGATGTGTTCAGTGCACACTGTGCTTAAGCTGTAGAAGTTACCAGTGAGGGTTCAAGAGAAATGACCTATGCAACAGAAGATTGGTGTCTTCCTCCTCTTCCTTCAGTAGAGGCCTTGTCCAGGAGGCCCTGACCATCCTGTAAAAAAAAAAAATCGCCATCCTGATTCTTCTTTTGAGAATGGATAATCTGGATAGGAAGACATGCCTGCTTGGGTGAACCACTAGAGGACTCACGACTAGGGTAGCCAGATAACTTACTTCCCCACCAATACATGCATGCACCAACTGTTACCTTAAAATGAATACACGGACACCTGCTTGGATGTAAATGGCCTCAACGGCCTTTATTAATAACAATAAAAAACTAAACTTTATTTTTAAATATTTTCAAAAATTCAAAAACTTGTAACATCTTCCAGTTACCCAAAGACTACTAAGTGGATTTTCCGGCTGGTCCCTGACGACCCCCTTATTACTTTGAGCCTGTGATCCCCTCTTCGTCAGCATCTGTCCCCAGCCGCCAACTCGCCTCGAGGACTCACTAACTGACCACAGACCCCCCCCAACACAACCCACCTCGAGGACTCACTAACTGACCACAGACCCCCCAACACAACTCACCTCGAGGACTCACTAACTGACCACAGACCCCCCCCCCCAACACATGTTAGCCATTAATCTGGACCATGGGTCTTCAAACTACGGCCCTCCAGTTGTTCAGGAACTACAATTCCCATCATGCCCAGTCATGTCTGTGAATGTCAGAGTTTTACAATGCCTCATGGGATGTGTAGTTTCGCAACAGCTGGAGGGCCGTAGTTTGAGGATCCCTGATCTGGACTGACAACCAGACCAAACATAATGACTCCATATCTGGTATGGGCCCCAACCTTTTCAAATGACCCATGCATTTCCATATATATATATATATATATATATACCAGTCGTCAAGGACCCAACGCCCCACCTCGCAGCGACCAGCACCACCAAACCAAATCAATTTCATTTAAGGGAGGGGGGGCGGGAACGTTTCTCCTCGCTTGCTGACCCCCAACTGCTAACTTGCTCCACCCCCAGCACATGGAAGAAACAACCACATTCCTCCCCCCTGTGACCATCCACCAATGGGGTAAGTACGTCTGCCTCCTAACCACCCCCACGCTGCCTTTTTCCCCTAACATTGTAATTTCCTTGCACCCTGTCATGTATGTCCTGCGCTTCCTTTTTTTTTTTTTTTTTTTTTTTTTGTTTCACAACGTTTATTGAGTGAACCAGAACATAAGATACATCATAGAAAAAAGACATATAATGTCGCATATTATACATGTGATAATAATAGAGTACAGTTATAAAGGGGAATAGGAAAAATATTCATGTAGACAGTATAATATATATATATATATGGAAAAAAATAAAAATAAAAAATAAGCAGCTTATTCCATCATAATACTGAAGGTCAGTTTCATAGTTTCATAGTTTCATAGTTTCATAGTTAGTTAGGTTGAATAAAGACACCAGTCCATCCAGTTCAACCTGAGTGAGTGTCTACAATTGTCCCTATCCCTGTACATTGCACACTCACATGGATCCCTACCCTCAAGGAGCCCACAATCCAAGGTCCCTGTTCATATACTAGGGGCCAATTTTGGACAGAAGCCAATTAACCTACCTGCATGTCTTTGGAGTGTGGGAGGAAACCGGAGTACCCGGAGGAAACCCACACAGGCACAGGGAGAACATGCAAACTCCAGGCAGGTAGATGTCGTGGGTGGGATTTGAACCAGCGACCCTTCTTACTGCTAGGTGAGAGTGCTGACCACTACACCACTGTGCTGCCCCAGTTGGTAGTTTGGCTAACTGTACCCAGAGTATGGGGGGGAAGTATAGGGGTGGGGAGGGGTAGAGGGTGAGGAAAGGAAGGAGAGGGAGGGGGGGAAAAAAAAAAGAAGGTTTAATATAGGGGGGGGGGGGGGGGAACAGTACAATGAGAAAAGTACATTATAATTACAAGCTGTATTTCAGTTCTACCTGAGTTTTTCTCTTCTAGAAGTAATTTTCTAATGGTTTACAATTGATTTATATTCCTGAGAGCTTTTATATTCTATCCATTCATGCCAGGTTGCGAAGAATTTTGTAATTTTTTTCCTGAGATACACTTATAAGTTCTTCAATCTGCTTTATGTTGTTAATTCTCCGAAACCATTCCTTTTTCGTTGGAATGGCCTCAGAGCGCCAGTGGACGGGGATACAGTGACGTGCAGCATTGACCATAAACATTGGCAGTGATTTCAGATAAATTTTCCTGGGGATGTCATTTAAGTGAAGGAGGTATTGTGCCGCGTTAAAGTTCAAGTGTTCTGAAGAGATTTTGTTGATTGTTCCGTGAACCTCCATCCAGAAGGTCTGGATTAAGGGGCAGGACCACCATACGTGGAGCATCGAGCCCTCTTCTCGTTTGCATCTCCAGCATTTTTCTGAGGAGGAGGGGGAGAACTTGTGTAGCATAGAGGGGGGTCCTATACCATCTGGACAAGATTTTATAGCTACATTCCTGAGTGGCTACATTTAGTTGACCCTTTGTGTGCGTAAATATATAATTTTTCCCATTGTTTTTCGGATATTGAGATATCAAGGTCTCTTTCCCAATGTTCAGATGTTTTGATGGACAGATCGGGTGCCCCTTCAAATAGAGAGTTGTATATGATTGATATAATATGTCTATGTGGGTCTTTCTTCGTACATAGGTCTTCAACAGTCGTTAGGGGTTTCGTCCAAAGGTGCGTTGTCTGTTTGTTGGTCAGGAAGTGTCTAATTTGAATATAGTTCCAATGGGGTATTTGGAAAGGTGTTATAGTGTCATGGAGGTCTTCTCTAGAGAGTATTTTCCCATTTTTGGCTAGGATTTCTTTATGTGGCCAATTGAGTAAAAGGAAGTTTCTGTCTAAACCTGGTGGGAAGTCAGGGTTATTTCTCAGAGGTGTGAGAGGACTATACCAAGGGGTGGGGATTTTGGATTTGAATGTGTTGTGAAAGATTTCTAATGTGGGTCCAACTAATGCCGCGTACACACGAGCGGACATTTCAACATCCAAAGTCCGAAGGACTCAGTCCGTCAGACTATCCGATCGTGTGTGGGCTGCAACGGACTTTTGACTCACCAAAGTCCGAAGGACTTTAGAATATGGAACATGCTTCAAATTTTTCCGAAGGAACTCCACCGGACCCGGTCCCCTTCGAAAAATCCGCTCGTGTGTATGCTACTCCGACGGACTAAAACCGACGCTAGGGCAGCTATTGGCTACTGGCTATGAACTTCCTTATTCGAGTCGGGTCGTACGTCATCACGTTCGAATCCGTCGGAGTTTAGTGTGATCGTGTGTGGCCAAGTCCGTTCGGCCGAAAAGTCTGTCAGAACTCCGTCGGAATTCCAGCAGAACTCCGACGGAACTCCTTTGGAAGTCTGTCGGACATAAGTCCTCTCGTGTGTACGGGGCTTTAGGGGTGCGTTTTGATGTGATTAGAATGATGTTTAGGGTGGATCCACGGAAGTGACTTGATTGAGGAGGTGAACTGAGATTGTTCTAACGTCACCCAATCCTTAACAGCTTGATGAATGTTCCAGTCTACTATACGGGTTAAAAGTGTTGCTTGGTGGTATTTCCTAAGGTCAGGGAGAGCTATACCACCCTTGTGTTTAGGGAGGTTTAGTCTGGCAAATTTTATTCTGGGGGTTTTGTCCCTCCATATGAACAGGGAGCACGCTTTGCGAAAGGCTGTAAAGAAGGATAGTGGCACTTTGATGGGGATAGTTTGCATAACGTATAGGTATCTGGGTAAGATTGTCATTTTTATTAATGAGGCCCTGCCAAACCACGAGATGTTTAGGGCGTTCCATCTTCTCAAGTCATCTCGTGTATCTTTTAGAATGGGTATATAGTTTAATTGGTATCGTTTTTTTTTTAAATCTGAGGGAATTTCAATGCCCAAATATGTGATACTCTTTTCAGCCCAGATAAATGGGTGATTTTTCTTGCAGAGTTCAACAGAACTTGGCTGCAAAGTGATATTAAGAGCGTTTGATTTGGAGCGGTTGATTTTTAGATTGGAGAGAAGATGGAAATATTCCAGATCTTTGAGGAGGTTAGGCAAGGATGTGTGAGGTTCCGATAGGAAGAGTAGCATATCATCGGTGAATGCTGCAACTTTGTAGGTGTTATTTTGGATTTCTATTCCCTTAATGCAGGGCTGGACTGGAACAAAAATTTGGCCCTGGACTTCATCCAGACCGGCCCACTTTAATTTTGCAAACACGCAAAAAACAGTATATAAACTGTACGCAATTGCGCAAAAAAGCCCCCAGAGAGCCCCCTTTACATCAGGGTCCCCAGAGAGCCCCCCCACTTACATCAGGGTCCCCATATAGCCTTCCCCTTACATCAGGGTCCCCAGAGAGCCTCCCCTTACATCAGGGTCCCCAGAGAGCCTCCCCTTACATCGGGGTCCCCAGAGAGCCCCTCTTACATCAGAGTCCCCAGAGAGCCCCCCACTTACATCAGGGTCCCCAGAGAGCCTCCCCTTACATCAGGGTCCCCATAGAGCCTTCCCCTTACATCAGGGTCCCCAGAGAGCCTCCTCTTACATCAGGGTCCCCAGAGAGCCTCCCCTTACATCAGGGTCCCCAGAGAGCCCCTCTTACATCAGAGTACCCAGAGATTATCCGCCTTACATCAGGGTCCCCAGAGAGCCTCCCCTTACATCAGGGTCCCCAGAGAGCCCCTCTTACATCAGAGTCCCCAGAGATCATCCTCCTTACATCAGGGTCCCTAGAGAGCCAACCCCTTACATCTGGGTCCCCACAGAGCCCCCCCCTTACATCCGGGTTCCCACAAAGCCCCCCCTTACATCCGGGTCCACAAAGAGCCCCTCCTTACATCAGGGTCACCAGAAAGAGGGCAGGTAGTGGGCCGGGACCCTGTGGTTGGGGACTCCTGGACTGACTCGGGGCTATGGGCCCCAGATTCGGGGCTATAGCCCCAAAAGTCCCCCCCAGCGATGCCACTGGCTGTCACTGAAACCGGCCCACTGAGCCATCGGCCCACCGGGAAACTCCCTATAGTCCCTATGGCCAGTACATGCCTGCCTTAATGTCATTATTTGCTCTGATTTTATTTAATAGTGGTTCCAGAGTGAGGACAAATAGGAGTGGGGAGAGTGGGCAACCTTGTCTGGTGCCATTTCGTAAGTTGAAGGCGTTCAATAGGTGGTTGTTTACACAAACTCGTGCAGTCGGATTGGAATATAGTACATTGATGTAAGATCTCATTTGGGGCAGTATTCCTATATGGTTCAATACTGCGTCTATGAAATCCCATGCCACCCTATCGAACGCCTTCTCCGCATCGAGGGAGAGAAAGAATCCTTGTTTTTGTTTTGAGGTTAACCAGTGACTAATATTTAAAGCTTTGGTCGTGTTGTCCCTTCCCTCTCTGCCAGGAATAAAGCCCACTTGGTCTAGGGTTATTAGGGATGTTAGTAAGGGTAGTATTCTGTTTGCTAAAATTTTCGCATAAAGTTTTACATCAACGTTAATTAAGGAAATCGGCCTATAGTTTGTGACCTGAGTTATGTCCTTGCCTTCCTTGGGTATTACAGTTTTATATGTGCTTCTAGTAGTTGTTTGGGGGGGGGGGGGCGTTTCTCGGAGTGTAGTGATTGGAAAGATTTCAGAAATTGTGGTTTTAGTATTTCGATGAAAGTCTTGTAATATTGTAGGGGTAATCCATCGGGGCCTGGGGCTTTCCCTATTTTCATCTCTTTTATAGCTTTGTCTAGTTCCGTGCCAGAGATCGGTTCTTCAAGTTTTTGGGCAGTGGCGTCTGAGATTCAGGGTGGACTGTATTTACTTAGAAAGTCTTGGATAAGGTTGGCTCTTGGGTCTGATTTTAGCGGACATTTGGGATTGGAAGGGATATTATATAGAGACTGATAATACAGTTCGAACTGTTTTGCAATCTCCTCATTCGAGGATTGTAATTTGCCTTGTTTGTCCATTATTTGGTGGATTGTTGCTGAGATTTTTTTTGTTTTGCACTGCTTTAGCGAGCAGTCTCCCACTCTTGTTTCCTTGCTCATAATATATCTTGTGTCTTAAGATATATTGCCTTTTGGTTTTGATATTTAATTCATCTGCGAGTAGTTTTCTCGCATTCGTAAGCTCCTCAAATGTTGAGATTGCAATAGTTCTTTTATGTGTTGTTTCAAGATTATGGATATACGCTGCCAATGAATTTATTTTGGATTGTTTTTCTTTCTTTATTTGGGCTAGTTTTTTTATAAATTCTCCTCTGATAACACATTTGTTGGCCTCCCATTGTGTGATTGTTGAGGTTTCTCCGTTATCGTTACGAGCAAAGTAGTCTTTTAGTGTTTCATTAACCACTTGGGATCAGCGCTATTGCCAAATGACGGCATTAGCGCGGATCTACTTTTCCGGGACTACGTCTATTGACGTCGTCCCGGGTACGAGCGGCCTGCGCGCACCCTGAGGGGCGCGTGCGGCGCGCTCTGTGATCGGCGAGTCCGTGAGACTCGCCTGATCTCCGATCTGTGCAAGGGGTCGATCCCGACCCCTTATCACGTGATCAGCTGTCAGCCAATGACAGCTGATCATGTGATAGAACGGAGCCGGTAATCAGCTATTATTCCTCCTCGCGCTGACAGCGCGAGGAGAGAAAAAAAAGCCGATCACCGGCGGCCGTGATCGGGACATCAGTCCCGATCACGGCCAGCAATACAGCTGACCACCTGCCCCCTGCCAGTGCCCACC
Organism: Lithobates pipiens; assembly: GCF_037356315.1. Taxonomy (NCBI): domain Eukaryota; kingdom Metazoa; phylum Chordata; class Amphibia; order Anura; family Ranidae; genus Lithobates; species Lithobates pipiens. The sequence continues at coordinate 6,012,259 of NW_027507871.1, read as the reverse complement.
TGCCCACCGCAGTGCCATCCTGAATAAAAGTAAGTGCCCCCCATCAGTGCCACCCAGCAGTGCCCATAGTGCCCACAGTGCCACCCACAGTGCCACCCACAGTGCCACCCACAGTGCCACCCAGCAGTGCCACCAACAGTGCCAACAATGTGCCTCGAAGGTGCTGCACCCCAGTGCCGCCCATCAGTGCCCAGCAGTGCCGCCCATCAGTGCCCAGCAGTGCCACCTATCAGAGCCACCTATCAGTGCCACCTATCAGTGCCCATCAGTCCCATCTATCAGTGGTACCTATCAGTGCCCATCCGTGCCACCCATCCGTGCCACTTATCCGTGCCACCCATCCATGCCATCTTATCTGTGCCCATCTTTGCCCATCAGTGCCGCCTTATCTGTGCCCATCGGTGCCGCCTTATCTGTGCCTATTAGTGCCGCCTTAACTATGCCTATCAGTGCCCACCAGTGCAGCCTATCAGTGCCCACCAGTGCAGCCTATCAGTGCCCACCAATGCAGCCCATCAGTGCCCACCAATGCAGCCATCAGTGCCGCCTAATCAGCGCACTTCAATGAAGGAGAAAAATGACCCGTTTGCAAAATTTTATAACAAACTATTAAAACATGATTTTTTTTTTTTTTTTTGCATCTTTTTTTGTTTGTTTAGCAAAAAATAAAACTCCGAGCTGTGACTAAATACCACCAAAAGAAAGCTCTATTTGTGGGAAAAAAATGATAAAAATTTCATTTGGGTACAGTGTTGTATGACCGCGCAATTGTCATTCAAAGTGCATCAGCGCTGAAAGCTGAAAATTGGTCTGGGACTGAGGGGGGTTTAAGTGTCCAGTAAGCAAGTGGTTAAACTCTGAAATATCTTTGGGGTCTTTCAATATGGAAGTGTTCAGTCTCCATGTTTTTGTGCTAGTGTTTTTCTCTGGGAAAGTTAGAGTCATGGTGATTGGGTGATGGTCCGAAATGGTCATTGGTTCGATGGTACTGTTGGTCAGGAGGGATAGGTCTGATTGTGTCATAAAGAAGTAATCTATTCTTGAATACTTTTGGTGGACGCTGGAAAAGAATGTGAAGTCCTTGGATTGGGGATTGAGAGTTCTCCAGGAGTCGTGTAACATAAGGTTTTGTAACTGAATTTTAATTTGTTTTAATGCTCTGTATGGTAGGCTCGACGCTCCACTCGAGGTGTCTATTGCGGGGTTTAGCGGGATATTAAAGTCACCCCCTAGGATGAGAATACCGGACGCGAATGTCGTTAGCAGGTCTTTGATTTTACGGAAAAAGGCTACCTGTTTAGAATTTGGAGCATATATGTTTGCAATAGTGATGGGGTGATTGCCAAGTTTACCTTTTAAAAATTTTAAATCTGCCTCCAGGGTCAGTCATAGAGTCTTGGAGTTGGAATGATGTCTGTCTGGAAATCAAAATTGAGACCCCTTTTGTTTTCCCTTCGGGGGTTTGTGGCGTGGTAGGCAAAAGGGAATCTTTTGTCTTGTAATTTCGGGAACTTTTCGGATTTGAAATGTGTTTCTTGGATACATATGATATTTGCTTTGTGTTTGTGGAATTCATTGAGTATTTTGGTTCTTTTTTTCAGGTATGTTAAGTCCTTTGGCATTAATTGAGAGAAGTTTGATCATTAGTGGAGTGGAATTCTGTTTACAGTTAGTCATCTTAGAGTTTGGATGTATACTTCTAGGTGAAGGGGTAAGTTTCAGAGAAACAGAAAAAAAAAAAAAGGGGGGGGGGGTAGAGGGGGAGAAGGGGTGAGGGGGAGGAATGTGTAAAGGGGGTTTGACCGGGGGTAGAGATAGACCTGCTAGTCTACCCTTTTAGGGATCCGGTTTGTTCAAAGAGCAAGAGTGATTGCCCTTTGTGTGAGAACGGGGACTACTCAGGGCTCAATGGATGCTTGTGGTTGCTAATTGATTAGCGGTATACTAAAAAGAGAGAAGTTTTTCTTCTTCTCTCCTGTTAGTTTCTTCCTTTCTTTTTTCTTTGTAAATTTCTCTTCTTACTATGGGATAACTTCCTGCACTCGGGAGAAGTCATTGAGATATTGCTTAACCACTTTCAGCCCCGGACCAATTTGCTGGTCAAAGACCAGACCACTTTTTGCGATTCGGCACTGCGTCGCTTTAACTGACAATTGCGCGGTCGTGCGACGTGGCTCCCAAACAAAATTGACGTCCTTTTTTTCCCACAAATAGAGCTTTCTTTTGGTGGTATTTGATCACCCCTGCGGTTTTTATTTTTTTGCGCTATAAACAAAAATAGAGCGATAATTTTGAAAAAAACGCATTATTTTTTACTTTTTGTTATAATAAATATCCCCCAAAAATATATAAAAAAACATTTTTTTCCCCTCAGTTTAGGCCGATACGTATTCTTCTACATATTTTTGGTTAAAAAAAATCGCAATAAGCGATTATTGATTGGTTTGCGCAAAAGTTATAGCGTTTACAAAATAGGGATAGTTTTATAGCATTTTTATTAATAATTTTTTATTATTTTTTTTTTTACTAGTAATGGCGGCGATCTGCGATTTTTATTGTGACTGCGACATTGTGGGGGACCCATCGGACATTTTTGACACATTTTTGGGGCCATTGTCATTTATACAGCAATCAGTGCTATATAAATGCAGTGATTCCTGTGTAAATGACACTGGCAGTGAAAGGGTTAACCAGTGGGTGGCAGTGTAGGGGTTAAGTGTTCCTAGGGGTGTGTTACTAACTGTGGGGGGGGGGGTTGGGCTGTCATTTAGTGTACACTGATCTCTGCTCCAATCACATGGAGCAGAGATCAGCGTCACTAGTTGCTAGGCAGAATGGGAAAATGTTGTTTATACAGCATTTCCTCCATTCGGCCGCTCCGTGAGACGATCGCGGGGATGCCCACAGCCATCGAGTCCGCGGGTCCCGCGACCGGACTCACGGGGGTCCCGACCAGCGCGGGAGCGCGCCGCCGCCGGCACGCTCCCGATGGCACGGCGGCAACGAATATTGGACATACATGTACGCCAATATGCCTGCCCGCGCCATTCTGTCGACGTACATCGTCGTGCGCTGGTCGGGAAGTGGTTAATTAGATTAGGGCGTTTTCTTGATAGATTGGGCCAGGGTAGGGGTTGGTGTTAGACCTACTATCTATTAGAAGGTTTCAGGGACGAGTTATTGTATTTTAGCCCTTAGTGTACTAATGGAGAAACATGACGGAGCAGAAACAGTGAGGGTGTACCAAGACATATGGCTTGAAAGGGATAATCAAGTATTTCGAGTGTCTACAAAAAAAAAAAACCAGTGGAGCGGTTGGCTAACCTTTAGTGAAAGCCATTTTGTCTACCCTATGAGAGGTTTGTGTCAGATGCACCTTATACTAAGAACAGTGTACCAACAATGAGACATAACGCTAGTTTAGGTTATTGTTTTGACCTATAGCTATAATATCAGGTGTTAAACGATCCTCTATGTCTGTGTTTGACCATAGGAGATAGTATGTTGTGTGGAAGCGAGTATCTGAGATGTATGATAGTGAGTAGTGGCCTATTTGAGACAACGATTGTGTTGTCGGTGGGTTGATCTAAGTGTCTCTCCTAGCGGATAATAGGAGGGTAGAAGATTGGTTGCAATCTAACGATTAGAATATAAACCATCAACCTGCCGAGGGGGGAGGAAATCTCCCTCAGTCCTAACACCTTAAAAAACAACTCTGTAAGAATTCTGAACTTTAAACAATTTTAACCCGTATCAACAATGCATGTATCTTGATCATCCTATACTCAGTTCTATTATCGAGATAAACATATCTACGGTATTGAGAACACACACATACGAACATTCTATACTATGTAAAGACATAACTAGCAGGCTGTGTTGTGATCAATAAATTTGTTAACCTTAGAATGCCGGGAAAATGGCATTTTGTGACTTTAACCCTAAGTTGTAATTACAGTCAAAGCGACAACAAGACTAACTGTTAGAGCATTAAAGTACCTTGAAGAATTTAAAATTCTAACTTTACCCTCCCCACTCTATTCTCCCCTTCTCCCCCCCCCCCCCTTATGGTATTGCACCTAGGGTTGCCACCTGTCCAGGATTCACCCGGACAGTTCGGGTTTGGAATCATGCGTCCGGGTTTCAGACTGCCTGAAACCCGGACACATTATTTAAACTGGACTATGGCTTCCCAGCAGGGTTGCTGGCTGCAGTTGTCTAAGCTGAAAGTGTCTGTTACACTCTTTCACACTGCTCAAAGCCAACACTAATCCCCCCCCCCCCCCCCGAAACACACACACACACATGGGAGAGGAGAGAGGGCTCGATCAGCACCTCTTCCCCCCCACCCCTACCCCTCTGTGTCTGCCCACACTCCAATCCCCGGCACTGTGCCTCAGAAAAGGAAAGTTGGGACCGGAAAAATTAGAATTCAGCAGCCTCAGATACATCTGGATGAGAGGTGCTGATTGCCAAGGGGTGAGTGAGCTCACCATCCATCTCTGCCTATGACTGAAGTCTCCCCCCCTTCTCTCTCCCCTGCCTCTGAGTGAGTACACTAAGGTAAATCAGGGTTCTCAGAGCACCCCTTACATCAGATTTCTCCTTTAAACCAGAGGCCACAGTGTTCCCCCTTACATTAGAGTCCTCTCCGTACATCAGTGTTCCCCCTTACATCAGGGTTCCCAGAGCATCCCTTATGTTAGAGTCCCCAGAGTTCTCCCTTACATCAGAGTCTGCAGAGTCCTCCCTTACATCAGAGTCTGCAGAGTCCTCCCTTACAGTGAAAGGGAACTTAGCGAGTTCAGATGTAAAAAGGGGAACTCCGTGGGCTCTGATGTAAAGGGAGACTCTTGTTATTAACTTCATATGATTAGAAATGTCATTTAATAGCAAAATATATGTATAATTTATACTAAAAAAAAAAAAAAAAAAAAAAAAATAAATTGGCGTGCTCAGCTAAAGTGTTCGGGTTTGACTTGAACAAAAGGTGGCAACCCTAATTGCACCATATCTGTAAAGAGTGATTAATTGATCTACAACTTGGTTGATCAGGGGTGTTTAGGGACAATGTCACAGTAAGGAAGGTGCTCAATACTGTAAAGACTCAAAATGCGGCTCTGGGGGGGGGAGGGGTGCTAATAACCCAGATTTGTGAGGTTATCTATTCATGAATCAGGTCTGTATGAATCAGAGCAGGTAGGCATAGAAGAAATGTATTCTTCTTACTCTTTCGCGACCCCTTTCTTGCCCTTTATCCCCCTCACAGAGGCTCTTACCAGTTTTTCTTTGAAATGTCCTTCTTTGCGAGAGAGAGAGGGAGTTATGAGACAGAATACAAAAGGGGAAAAAGGTGATGAGATAAAAATGGTGAGAATAGAGCGGAGGTAAAAAGAGAACAGAAAAGAGTAATTGAAGCGCCGAGTAGGCAAAGTCACATTTTGTGGGAACTTCTAGAGGTTTGACTTCTCATGGAAGATATGAGATCATGTGTCCATTCGCTCTCGATTAGGCTTGTGCAATTCGTTTCGTAACGAATCTAAATTCGGCCGAATTTTGCATCTTTCGGACATTCGGATGCATCCGAATGTCCGAATTAGAAAAAATAACGAATAACAACGAATACGAAAGAAATATAACGAATGAATTCGAATGAATTCAAATGGTTGGATTACTGGCAAAGTGCATTCCTGAGAACTGAGTGAGAAGGGTGTTGTATTGTATTTGAGCCGAGGAGAAGAGACATTGTCATTGTGTGTGTTAAAAGATTCAATAAACAAATGACTTTCCAAACTACGAATCACTACGAATGCCTATACATACATAAATATCGAATTTCAACGAATACGAACGAATGAATTCGACACTCTATGAATAATAACGAATTATCCGAAAACGTATTAACGTAACATAACGAATGTAACAGAACGAAATTATGTATTTTACGAATGACAACGAACCGAAACTAAACGAAATTTTCCATTGTGCACAAGTCTACTCTCGATGATCCATGCGGTCTCTGCGTCTGGGTGGGGAGATGCCGGGACTTCTTTGGAGAGCATTTCTTCTGTTGTAGTGCGGAGACGGTGATCTGCGGCGACGGTCTCTGTTTCTTTGGGTTCTTGGAGGGAGGTTGTTGGAAATTGCTATCCACGATTCGCTCGGTGTGAAGGAGCTATACCAGTCTGGTACTTCAATTCTGGGGAGATCTAGAGCTTCGGAAAAATGACTGTAGGTCTTCTGGTGTGCGCAATAGCGCTGTGTGGCCTCTCCACGTGGCAGATAGGCAATAGGGGAATTTCCACCTGTATGGAATGCCTCTGGTGCGCAGTTGCTCCGTGATCGGGCGTAAGGCTTTGCGTTGCTGTAGCGTGATATTTGATAGGTCTTGGTACAGTTTGATTTCATTTCCATTAAAAATGATTCTGCCTTTTTCTCTCGCTTTTTTAAGAATCGCTTCCTTCAGGGGGAAATTGACCAGGCAGCAGATTATGTCTCTAGGTGGATCATCGTCTCTACCCCTGGGCCGCAGAGCTCTGTGGATCCTTTCAAATTCAATAGGGGAGTCAGGGGGTCTGTCCAGGATGTCATTGAATAGAGCAGCTGCAGTCTGTTCAACTGGGTTTTGGTCAGTCATTTCTGGGACTCCTCTGATTCTAATATTGTGTCTCCTCCCCCTATTGTCCAAATCTTCAATGCGGCGGTGCATATCTATGATGTGATTTAAATGTATGTCAGCGTTTTTTTTGTACCTGCTTTATTGCTTCTGCCTGATGAGCTGAGGCTTGCTCCATTGCTCCAGTTCTTTCTGCTATGCCTTGTATGTCTGCTCTTATTTCATTGATGGCAGCGGAAAAGGAGGCTTTTATGTCCATAGACATAGCTTGAAGGTTGGCCTGAAGGTCTGCTAGGCCGAACGGTTGGGGCTGGGGTGTTTCTTGCCTCTGTGGTCCGTTCGCTCCGTTCGCGGTGTCCGCGATGGCCGTGGAGCCGCCGGGGCTTTGAGGCCTTCTCCGTGGGATGTCCGGAACATCGCTGGAATGTTCACTGGCGGCTGCTGCTGATGCTCCATCTGTGCCTGAGGCGATGGGGAGCTCCGCTCCGCCGTTCCCTGGCGTGGATGACTTGAGATTAGCCCTGATTAAAATAGATTGTTCTCCCGAGTGCTGGAGCTCAGGGATTAGGCATCCATCTTCGTCCGGAGTTAGGCCACGCCCCCCCTTCCTTTTTAATACAGCTGCGTACATGTCTGGCCTGTCAATAACTCAGCTTGTTACTTGAAATGTTTGTTCTTTGTTTATGTACTGTACTTTACAATGCACGCCGGTTTTATTGCTGTTCTTCATTCTGTGTATGGTTGTGTGTATGATGAGCACGGCATCTGTTAAGAGGGGGGGGGGGGTATGCAAGTGCATTTTGGCCTCAATCCAGTAGGTGGGGCTGTGTGCCACTATACAGATGGAGCCGAATCTTTAGAGAAAATTTGTTCCTTGAGAGATTACGTAGTTGTCACAGAGAGTGCTGCCGTCTGATTGGTTGCGGCAACTTCTGGCGACCTCTGGCAGCCATTGAATTCGTGGCATTCTATATCTATTAGAGTGCCTACATACAGCCAGGGCAGGACTTAGGGTGGTGGGGGCCTCTGGGCTTGAGTCACTTTCGGGCCCTACCTTCTATACATTACCATATTTATCGGTGTATAACACGCACCCCTAGTTTAGGAGGGAATTTTAAGGGAAAAAAAAAAACATTGCAGTTTACTACGGAAGTGACGTTCCATCGCCGCCATTTTGGTACACCCCACACTCGTCCACAGTAAGGATACACTAAGAAGGAGGAAAGCGGACATCTTGTTACACCCACCGGAGTCTTTCATTTTACATGTATTTATAACAGTAAAGTCAGTTTATATAGTGAAATACAGGACTGAGAACTCCGTCTGACTACTTAGATCTTGAATTTTAAAAGCAGCGGCAACTCTGCTCATCTCACAGGTTTGCTAATCTGACAGAAGTTCTCTGCTTTTAAAATTAAACATCTAACCAGGCGGAGTTCTAAGTCCCGTAATTTCACTATATACTAACTTTAATGTTATAAATACGTCTAAAATGCAAAACTCCTGTGGGTGTAACAACATGTCCGCTTTACCCCTTCTTGGTGTTTTCTTACTATGGAGGAGTGTGGGGTGTAGCAAGATGGCAGCGACGGAACATCACTTCCGCAGAAAACTGCAATGGGTCGCCGAATATGTTGTTACAGCGGTTCTCGGGTCCTCTCGCGGGCCCGCCGGGCCCCTATTGGGTGGGGCCCATGGGCTTGAGCCCAGTCAAGCCCAATGGTAAGTCCAGCCCTGCATACAGCGTTCGAGCATGCTTGGAGTGAATGGATAGGTGAGGGACAGAGATCCTGTTGCAAATGGGGAATAACGGTGCAGGGAGAGGTTCCTTGTCAAGTAGGATCCGCACAAGACCACTGCCCTGTGTGGCCTGTGCACATGAGTGGAAGGGAGAGCCCTACGCAGGATTGGGCTGCCAGGAACCTGAACAAGCACTCACAAGGGAGAAGGTGGAAAAACATTGCTACCCCTTTCCCTCAGCAGGACTGTAGCTTGGTTGATGTAAGCCTCGGGGACTGGGACTAATGTCGCGTACACACGATCGAATTGTCCGGCGTACTTAGTCCGACATACAATCCGGCGCATAGTCCGGCGGACTTTCTACCAAATGGACTTGGCCCCACACGGACACACAGAAAGTCCGACGTTCGCTTGCGCGATGACGTACAGCAGGTACGACGGGACTAGAAAAAGTAAATTCAATAGCCAGTAGCCAATAGCTTCCTTTTTCGTACTTGCTTCTGAGCATGCGTCATTCTTAGTCCGCCGTACTAGCATACTCACGAACGTATTGTCCGCTGAAACCCAAGTCCGGCAGGAAGATTGGAGTGCAAAAATACTTTCTTAGTCCGCCGGACTTCACGCTGGAAAAGTCCGCTGAAGCCCACACATGATCGAATTGTCCGCTGAAATGCGTTTCGGCGGACTAAGTACGCCGGACAATCTGATCGTGTGTACGCGGCATAAGGGACACCTCGCATGGTGTGTGAAGCCACTGTTCTGGGACTTACTGGAAACAACTGGAAAGATGGCTGGATGTTATGTACTGCGTAGAAGTGCTGAGGGGTTGATTTACTAAAACTGGAGCGTGCAAAATGTGGTGCAGCTGTGTATGGTAGCCAATCAGCTTCTAGCTTCATCTTGTTCAATTAAGCTTTGACAATAAAACCTGGCAGCAGATTGGTTACTGTGACGGACTGCCTGACACCCCACGTGGGTGCCTCTGCCAAGAGCTTCCTCCATTCTGGAACCAAGAATCAGGTATTATAGCTGAGAATTGCACTCAAGAACTAAGCGGCAACTAGCTTACGTGCAAACTGGAACACTTTTCATTGAAAATTCACACAGAATTTATACCGCACAGAATCAGATAAGAGCTTGATCACTTTATCCTAAACAATGCAAACTTTAAACGGTAGTATCTTCAGTACATCTAAGAGCACATTTAATGTACAGGTAGCAGCTAACAGTACTCTATTTAAACAGCGATCTAACAGTAAGCTAATCAACAGCCAGGCTCCCAAGCAAGCTTTGATTGGAGGAGCCCACCCCATACAGTCCGGCGCCTACATAGGAGTACATGGAACCAGTGGTGGCTGGTGTTTTTTCCTGTTGGGGGGCGGCAGACAGCCCCCCTCCCCAGTCAGTCGGTGGCAACCCCTCCCTGAGGACGGTCGCGACATCAAAGCCCCACACTTACCCCATCTAGGAAGCAGGCAGGTGGGTAGCGTGACTGCCAAGTGGCAGCTTTCTTTCTTCCTCCTCCTGTGGATCACGGCAGCTTCCGCCGTGCATCTCCCTCCTCCTCTTAGGCGCCCAATAGGATCGCCTGTCCTTTCAGCCAATCTGTGCCTCCTGATTGGCGGAGAGACAATTCAGTGTTAGAAGGCAGAATAATAATGTGCTTTTCTGACACACCTGGGTGGGCTCCGAGCGCAATGCTCTGCACCATGAGCCCACCCTATTTTAAAGCCTATTAGAGCCTCTACCCCCCCCCCCCCCCGGTCGCTGTAATTCATGCGCCCGGCATCCTGAAAGGGGCCAGATGCATGAATAGGGGGTGGGGGTGGGAATGGAAAGAGGAGGCAGCGCCCGTGCACCCTTAATGGATGGGCCACCCATGCATGGAATAGAGACCAATGTGACCAGCTCTTTCAACCAACATGCATAGTTCCAAAGAAAACATACAAGAAAACAGTCCTTCAAAATGTACCAAAAAGGGAAATATAACAAATAACAGGGTAAATGTGGGCAGAAAAGGTCCCTGCAGCCAGGGCCTGTGACTGTTACTATGCAGAACTGCACCAGATTTTGCACTTTCCAGTTTTAGTAAATAAACCCCACAATGTTCCTTACTGGGGCTATATACTAAGGAGAAGATGTGATGCTTTGTGTGCTTAAGGTGATGCAGTAAACCCTTAAAAAGCATCTGGATTGGACAAAGCATCTCCGATTGAAAGGCCTCGAGATGGGAATATGTGAGAACGTGGGCCTGAGGCCAGGAGAATAAATGACACAAGATGGCGAAGTATCTCCAAAAGACAGGTACAGTATGTGAGTATCCCACCTGGAGAAGAAGTGGGGCGGGACCTGGGCCAGCTTCACACAAATTGCTGTCTTATCCGGGTCCCTTGCAAACCCTTACAGTGGTGGTCAGTGGAAAGAACCCTTACAACGGTGGTCAGAATGCAACCCTTACGAACAGCAAAAAAAGATCAGCTTTCTGTTGAGGCTTGAATGCTCAGGCAGTTTTTGTAATGAAGTCCACATACCTTTGGCTGTTTTCTCTGTTCTTATGTGGATAAGCTGGTCATCTTCCAGTAGCAAGCTTATACAGGCATACCCCACATTTAAGTACACAATGGGGGTTTATTTACTAAAGCTGAAAAGTGCAAAATCAGACTCACTTCTGCATAGAAAACAATGAGCTTCAAACCTCGGCTTGTTCAATTAAGCTTTGGTAATAAAACCTGAAAGCTCATTGGTTTATATGTAGAAGTGAGCCTGGTTTTGCACTTTCCATCTTTAGTATATAAACTCCATTGTGTACTTAAAAGTGGGGTATGCCTGTAGTCGCTTTTGCCCTCCTATTCTTCCTATCCCAGTCCTCCGTTTCTCCGTCTGTGGGTCTGTCTGTATTCATCACTTGCCACAAGTCACCCTTCCAGAGAAACACTTGCAGTTTAAACTTCCACAGTTGATAATTGGCATTGTTCAACTTTGCAATCTTTCAGCTACTTGTATACAATACTCACGGACTTGCAGTATCCTCTCCAGTGCCTCTGGGTGCCCTGGGGGGCTGCTGGGTGCCAGGGACCTATAACCTATTAGCGGGGTATTGAATTATGCGCTGGAAGCTTCTTGGATACAGCAAACGGCTTTACTTTTATGCAGGATTAGCAATGCATGTCTTACAGCGGTAGAAACATGAACAGGAACAAGGAGAATACAACTACACACACTGAGAGGCAACACTTCCTCTAATTACACTACAGTGCCACCTGCTGGATAGATAGGTATAATGCATAGATAACAGTATATATAAGCAGATTGCTGTTGTTCTTCCAACATGGAGCACACTTTTACCTCTTGCCGACCAGCTCACGTACATTTACTGCGGCAGGTTGGCTCTCCTGCGTGAACCGACGTACCTGTATGTCAGTCTGTGCAAGGAGGATAGCGGGCGCCGCGGGAGAGTGCCCGAGGACTCGATGTTCACCGGTGACCCGTGATCGATGTGTACAGAAGCAGAAAGGGGGGAACTGCCTATGTAAACAAGGCGATTCCCCGTTCTGCCATATAACATGTCAGAGATCTTCTGTTCCCAGTGATCGGGAACAGTGATCTCTGTCATGTCCCAGTAAGCCCACCCCCTCCACAGTTAGAACACACCTAGGGAACACCTTTAACCCACTTGATCGCCCCCTAGTGTTGACCCCTTCCCTGCCAGTGACATTGTTACTTTGCTCAGCGCGTTTTAGCACTGATCAATGTAATAATGTCACTGGTCCCCAAAAAGTGTCATTTGGGGTCCGATTTGTCTGCCGCAATGTCGCAGTCCCGCTAAAAATCGCCGGTCACCGCCATTACCAGTAAAAACAATAAAAAATGAAATAAAAGTCCCTAAATCCATCCCATAGTTTGTAAACGCTATAACTTTTGCGCAAACCAATCAATATACCCCTATTGCACATATAGGTCTAAACTGATGAATAAAGTAAATAATAATAATAATAAATAAAGTTTTTTTTATATTTTTTTTGGAAATGTATTATAGCAGAAAGTAAAAAAAAAAGTTTTTTTTTTTTTTCTAAATTATTGGTCGTTTATTTTTTTTGTTTATAGCGCAAAAAATAAAAACCGCAGAGGTGATCAAATACCTTCCAAAAGAAAGCTGTATTTGTGGGGAAAAAAAACGTCAATTTTGTTTGGGTACGGCGTCGCACGACCGCGCAATCGTCAGTTAATCACAAAAAAAATGGCCTGGTCATTAACCACTTACTGACCGCCGCACGCCGACGTACGCCCCTTTGTTGAAGAGGGATATCTCGGTAACGGCAGCAGCTGCTGCCACAGCCAAGGCGTCCATCTCTTCAGGCGGCGGTTCGGTAAACGATAATGGTGGTCTCTGCGGCGGATTCGCTGCGAGATCACTTTAAAGGTGGAATGAGAGGGGCCACCCCTCCCGCCACTCCCCCGCGCCCCCCTTCTGCTGCTTACCGGAGCCATCGGCAGTGGCGGAAGCGATCGGGGCCTGGCCAGGTATGGAGACGAGTGAGGCTAAGATGGCCCCACATCCGTCTCCATAGCATAGCAGGGCGGAAGCGACGTCAAAACATCACTTCCGCCCATACCTCTTAAAGGGACATTTTTCTGTTGTCATTTTTATAACAAATTTTTTATTTTTATTATTTTTTTTTTTTTTTTATTATTGCATTTAAGTCCAAATATGAGAGGTGAGGTCTTTTTTACCCCCCAGATCTCATATATAAGAGGACCTGTTATGCTTTATTTCTATTACAAGGGATGTTTACATTCATTGTAATAGGAATAAAAGTGGCCCAAATTTTATTTTTTTTAAACAAACTGTGTAAAAATAAATAAAATAAATAAGAAAAAAATCTTTTTTGTTAAAGCACCCCGTCCCGATGAGCTTGCGCGCAGAAGCGAACGCATACGTGAGCAGCGCCCGCCCCGCATATGAAAACGGCGTTCATACCACACAGTGTGAGGTATCGCCGCGATCGTTAGAGCGATATGAGTTTATATTTGCTGGGAAAGCTGAAGAAATCACCCAATCCGGGAATTTTGGTGAGTGAGGAGAGCAGAGCTTTACAGATGAGGAGTACAGAGGGGAAGAGAGCCCGAGGGGAGGTAAGTAGGTGGGGGGGTAGGTCAGACACAATGTAGTGTGTGCTCTGTGGTGTGAGGCGAGCTCTGAGGTGTAATGGGGAGTATATGGAGTATATGGCCGGCTGTAGAGGCAGGCATGTACTGGCCATAGGGACTATAGGGAGTTTCCCGGTGGGCCGATGGCTCAGTGGGCCGGTTTCAGTGACAGCCAGTGGCATCGTTGGGGGGGACTTTTGGGGCTATAGCCCCCGAATCTGGGGCCCATAGCCCCAAGTCAGTCCAGGAGTCCCCAACCACAGGGTCCCGGCCCACTACCTGCCCTCTTTCTGGTGACCCTGATGTAAGGAGGGGCTCTCTGGTGACCCTGATGTAAGGAGGGGCTCTCTGGGGACCCTGATGTAAGTCAGGGGCTCTCTGGGGAACCTGATTTAAGAGAGAGGCTCTCTGTGGACCCCGGATGTAAGGGGGGGCTCTGTGGGGACCCGGATGTAAGGGGTTGGCTCTCTAGGGACCCTGATGTAAGGCGGATGATCTCTGGGGACTCTGATGTAAGAGGGGCTCTCAGGGGACCCTGATGTAAGGGGAAGGCTATATGGGGACCCTGATGTAAGGGGAGGCTCTGTGGGGACCCCGATGTAAGTGGGGGGCTCTCTGGGGACCCTGATGTAAGGGGGGTTCTCTAGGGGCTTTTTTGCGCACAGTTTATATACTGTTTTTTGCGTGTTTGCAAAATTAAAGTGGGCCGGTCTGGATGAAGTCCAGGGCCAAATTTTTGTCCCAGTCCAGCCCTGTGTAGAGGTGATAATATCCGGGGGAGGGGGACAAACATAGTTGGAGCCCCCCATCACTCCTCATCTGCCCCCCCCTCCCAGTCTGTGTCTCCTAAAAAAAATAAAAAAAAATAAATAAATAAGATAAAAAACTTTTTTTTTTTAAAAGAACCCCGTCCCGATGAGCTCACGCGCAGAAGCGAACGCACACGTGAGTAGCGCCCGCATATGAAAGCAGCGTTCATACCACACAATGTGAAGTATCGCCGCGATCGTTAGAGCGAGAACGATAATTCTAGCTCTGGACCTCCTCTGTAACTCACAACATGCGACTTTGTAGAATTTTTTAAACGTCTCCTATTTAAGGGTAAAAGTTTGTGGCCGTTCCACGAGCGGGAGGGGGTGGGGGGCGCAATTTTGAAGCGTGACATGTCGGGTATCAATTTACTCGGCGTAACATTATTTTTCACAATATAAAAAAAAAAAAATAATTGGGCTAACTTTACTGTTGTCTTATTTTTTTTATTAAAAAAAGTGATTTTTTCCCCCCCCCAAAAAAAAAAAATGCGCTTGTGAGACTGCCGTGCAAATACGGTGCGACAAAAAGTATTGCAACGACCGCCATTTTATTCTCTAGGGTGTTCGAAAAAAAAATGTATAATGTTTGGGGGTTTTTTAGCAAAAAAAAACATGTTTTTAATTAGAAAAAGAGGCCTGGTCTTTTAAGTGGTTAAGGGGGAAAATCTTTCCGGGGGTTGAAGTGGTTAACCACTTGCCGACCAGTGCGTGACGATGTACGTCGACAGAATGGCACGGTCAGGCAAATGGGCATACATGTACATCCCTTTAAATTTGCCGCCCTGCCATCGGGAGCGCGCCGCCGGCGGCGCGCTCCCGCGCTGGTCGGGACCCCCGTGAGTCTGGTCGCGGGACCCGCGGACTCGGGCATCCCCGCGATCGGCTCACGGAGCGGCCGAATGGAGAAGTGCCGTTGTAAACAACATTTCTCCATTCTGCCTAGCAACTAGTGACGCTGATCTCTGCTCCATGTGATTGGAGCAGAGATCAGTGTTCACTAAATGAAAGCCCCCCCCCCCACAGTTAGTAGCACACCCCTAGGAACACTTAACCCCTACACTGCCACCCACTGGTTAACCCCTTCACTGCCAGTGTCATTTACACAGGAATCACTGCATTTATATAGCACTGATTGCTGTATAAATGACAATGGTCCCAAAAATGTGTCAAAAATGTCCGATGTGTCCGCCGCAATGTCGCAGTCACAATAAAAATCGCTGATCGCCGCCATTACTAGTAAAAAAAAATAATAAAAAATTATTAATAAAAAATGCTATAAAAATATCCCTATTTTGTAAACGCTATAACTTTTGCGCAAACCAATCAATAATCGCTTATTGCGATTTTTTTTTACCAAAAATATGTAGAAGAATACGTATCGGCCTAAACTGAGGGAAAAAAATGTTTTTTTATATATTTTTGGGGGATATTTATTATAACAAAAAGTAAAAAATAATGTGTTTTTTTTCAAAATTGACGCTCTATTTTTGTTTATAGCGCAAAAAAATAAAAACCGCAGAGGTGATCAAATACCACTAAAAGAAAGCTCTATTTGTGGGAAAAAAAGGACGTCAATTTTGTTTGGGAGCCACGTCGTACGACCGCGCAATTGTCAGTTAAAGCGACGCAGCGCCGAATCGCAAAAAGTGGTCTGGTCTTTGACCAGCAAATTGGTCCGGGGCTGAAAGTGGTTAAAGCTGTTGTAACGCCATTCCTGTAATAATAAGATATACTACACGGTATCTGTGTTTTTTTTTTTTTTTAAATGCGGCCGCTAAATAAACTTTTTCGCATCACCGATGTGTGGTCACGTGACCGCCCTCCGCCGCCCTCCCCCGATCTAAGGAAGGGCTGACTTTTTCAGTCTACCATGATGGTTGACCTTATATATAGAGTTGTAGAGTCGCCCTCTAGTGGCTGTCTTCATGTTAAGCACTGAGGTCAGCACCCTTGCTGAACTTTCTGAAACTGTTCATAATAAGTCATTGGGATGATATTGTGTCCAATAACTCGTCATCAGCCTCGGGGGGTCCCTTAGACACCGGAGCAGTAAAGCGCAGTCACTTGCAGCACTTCTACACATGGAGGCGCAGTAGGCGGTCTATACACCCCCGATGTGCATACAATATGAGATATACACAGAGACAAGAGGTTTAAAATACTTGGAAAACTATTTATAATAAAATTGCAAGTTAAACATTTTGCATGAAAAATATAAATCTCTCTTTAATATCTTTTGAACAAACTAAAATAATGGATCTGAAGAAGGCGGGGGACAGTGTGTCATGTGACCGACCGCCTCCGGGGGCTCCAGTGGGGCCTGGAAGATCGCGGCTCTCACTGTAGTAGCGCCAACTACTACAGCAGTGGGGGGGGGGGGTCAACTATCTTGATATGGTGATCCTCAACATAACCAAAGGGCTGCACATAACATTCTGTGAGTATTTCAAGCCAGAGACAGCAGAATAGTGTAGAATCAAAGACTGATAATGACATGGCAGATGGTCAGAGACCCCACACACGGGAGAGGACCGCCGTCTCCAAACTGTGGCCCCAGCTAGCCTTTTACCCGGCCCTCGGGGCACTATTCCTCCCAATGACACCAAAAATGGGGCACTATTCCTCCCAATGACACCAAAAATGGGGCACTATTCCTCCCAATGACACCAATGATGAGGCACTATTCCTCCCACTGACACCAAAAATGGGGCACTATTCCTCTCACTGACACCAATGATGGGACACTATTCCTCCCAATGACACCAAAAATGGGGCACTATTCCTCTCACTGACACCAATGATGGGACACTATTCCTCCCAATGACACCAATGATGGGGCACTATTCCTCCCAATGACACCAAAAATGGGGCACTATTCCTCCCAATGACACCAATGATGAGGCACTATTCCTCCCAATGACACCAATGATGGGGCACTATTCCTCCCAAGGACACCAATGATGGGGCACTATTCCTCTCAATGACACCAATGATGAGGCACTATTCCTCCCACTGACACCAATGATGGGGCACTATTCCTCCCAATGACACCAATGATGAGGCACTATTCCTCCCACTGACACCAATGATGGGGCACTATTCCTCCCAATGACACCAATGATGGGGCACTATTCCTCCCAAGGACACCAATGATGGGACACTATTCCTCTCACTGACACCAATGATGGGGCACTATTCCTCCCACTGAAACCAATGATGGGGCACTATTCCTCCCAATGACACCAATGATGGGGCACTATTCCTCCCAAGGACACCAATGATGGGGCACTATTCCTCCCACTGACACCAATGATGGGGCACTATTCCTCCCACTGACACCAATGATGGGGCACTATTCCTCCCAAGGACACCAATGATGGGGCACTATTCCTCCCACCGGCACCAATGATGGGGCACTATTCCTCCCACTGATACCAATGATGGGGCACTATTCCTCCCACTGACACCAATGATGGGGCACTATTCCTCCCACTGACACCAATGATGGGGCACTATTCCTTCCACTGACACCAATGATGGGGCACTATTTCTTCCACTGACACCAATGATGGGGCACTATTCCTCCCAATGATGGGGCACTATTCTTCCCACTGATACCAATGATGGGGCACTATTCCTCCCACCTATAGGGGCACTACTCCTCCCCCCAATGACCACCAACCCATAGGCCAGATTTATTCTCACTAATGCTGAGCCCAGGACATTTTCTACCTCCGCTGGCCACAATCCGGTCCTCCTAAAGTCTGAAGGACAGTAAACATTGCACCACCACCAGGTGTCGCCCTCCGCTCCCCGTTCACCACCTTCTGTATTTAGAAGGACAGATTTCCCCTCGGTGGCTCTCACAGATTCCTGGCAGGGACAAGGGAGATGCTGATGCAGTGAGGTCACAGGTTTGATGGGGCATCACATGGTAGGCCGCACTGTGATCCCCATCTGTGCCCGGGTGTACAGATGCCGACCAATGATCTTGCTGCAAGTCAGAGAGAGAGAGAGAGAGGCGGAGTCACCTACACTGTGGGGGGGGGGGGGGGGTACTAGACCCAAGCCAGGTATTTTTTGAAAATGTGAGATGTGAGGAAGCTTTGGGAGGGGGAGGGGGTGAGGGCTATGGAGGGAGATGTGTGCAGAGGTGGGGGATGGGGGGGAGGGGTGCAGAGGTCAAAAGGGAGGGGTTGGATTAGGATGTGGACATCCTATGAAAAGAGAGCTGAACCCTGCACACTATGCATAGCACACTCTTAAACCCTGAACTCTGTACATAGCGTACTCCTGAACCCTGCACTCTGTACATAGCGTATTCCTGAATCCTGCACTCTGTACATAGCATACTCCTGAACCCGGCACCCTGTCTATAGCATACTCCTGAACCCTGCACCCTGTCCATAGCATACTCCTGAACCCTGCACCCTGTATATAGCATACTCCTGAACCCTGCACCCTGTCCATAGCATACTCCTGAACCCTGCACCCTGTATATAGCATACTCCTGAACCCTGCACTTTGTCCATAGCATACTCCTGAACCCTGCACCCTGTCCATAGCGTACTCCTGAACCCTGCACTTTGTCCATAGCGTACTCCTGAACCCTGCACTCTGTCCATAGCGTACTCCTGAACCCTGCACTCTGTCCATAGCGTACTCCTGAACCCTGCACTCTGTCCATAGCGTACTCCTGAAACCCTGCACTCTCTACATAGCATACTTCTGAACCCTGCACTCTTAACATAGCGTACTCCTGGACCCTGCACCCTGTCAATAGCGTACTCTTGAACCCTGCACTCTGTACATAGCATACCCCTGAACCCTGCACTCTGTCCATAGCGTACTCCTGAAACCCTGCACTCTGTACATAGCATACCCCTGAACCCTGCACTCTGTCCATAGCGTACTCCTGAAACCCTGCACTCTGTACATAGCATACCCCTGAACCCTGCACTCTGTCCATAGCATACTCCTGAAACCCTGCACTCTGTACATAGCATACCCCTGAACCCTGCACTCTGTCCATAGCATACCCCTGAAACCCTGCACTCTGTACATAGCATACCCCTGAACCCTGCACTCTGTCCATAGCGCACTCCTGAAACCCTGCACTCTGTCCATAGCATACTCCTGAACCCTGCACTCTGTGCATAGTGCCCTCCTGAAATACTGCACTCTGTACATAGCACACCCCTGAACCCTTCACTCTGTACATTCTACACGCTTTTTGCGCACTTTCTAAACCTGCTCTCTGTACAAAGCACATCCTGGTATTTATTGACCCTTTAAGATCCCCCCCACTGGTAGTGCAATTTGGCCATTGGGCGGAGGTGGGGGGGGGGGGCGTGGTTGAGTTCCTCCATCTATTCCCTGAGAAAAAAAAGCTCTTGATACATTTATATAGTCTTACAGATACAACCGGCCCTTTGATGGCAACTATAATGCTGATGGCGGCCTGCAATGAAATTGAGTTTGACACCCTTAGTATAGGAGATGGTCAGAGACTGTGGACATGGTACAGGAGATGGTCAGAGACTGTGGACATGGTATAGGAGATGGTCAGAGACTGTGGACATGGTATAGGAGATGGTCAGAGACTGTGGACATGGTATAGGAGATGGTCAGAGACTGTGGACATGGTACAGGAGATGGTCAGAGACTGTGGACATGGTATAGGAGATGGTCAGAGACTGTGGACATGGTATAGGAGATGGTCAGAGACTGTGGACATGGTATAACAGATGGTCAGAGACTGTGGACATGGTACAGGAGATGGTCAGAGACTGTGGACATGGTATAGGAGATGGTCAGAGACTGTGGACATAGTACAGGAGATGGTCAGAGACTGTGGACATGGTATAGGAGATGGTCAGAGACTGTGGACATGGTATAGGAGATGGTCAGAGACTGTGGACATGGTATAGGAGATGGTCAGAGACTGTGGACATGGTATAGGAGATGGTCAGAGACTGTGGACATGGTATAGGAGATGGTCAGAGACTGTGGACATGGTACAGGAGATGGTCAGAGACTGTGGACATGGTATAGGAGATGGTCAGAGACTGTGGACATGGTATAGGAGATGGTCAGAGACTGTGGACATGGTATAGGAGATGGTCAGAGACTGTGGACATGGTATAGGAGATGGTCAGAGACTGTGGACATGGTACAGGAGATGGTCAGAGACTGTGGACATGGTATAGGAGATGGTCAGAGACTGTGGACATGGTATAGGAGATGGTCAGAGACTGTGGACATGGTATAACAGATGGCCAGAGACTGTGGACATGGTACAGGAGATGGTCAGAGACTGTGGACATGGTATAACAGATGGTCAGAGACTGTGGACATGGTACAGGAGATGGTCAGAGACTGTGGACATGGTATAGGAGATGGTCAGAGACTGTGGACATAGTACAGGAGATGGTCAGAGACTGTGGACATGGTATAGGAGATGGTCAGAGACTGTGGACATGGTATAGGAGATGGTCAGAGACTGTGGACATGGTATAACAGATGGCCAGAGACTGTGGACATGGTATAACAGATGGCCAGAGACTGTGGACATGGTACAGGAGATGGTCAGAGACTGTGGACATGGTATAACAGATGGTCAGAGACTGTGGACATGGTACAGGAGATGGTCAGAGACTGTGGACATGGTATAGGAGATGGTCAGAGACTGTGGACATAGTACAGGAGATGGTCAGAGACTGTGGACATGGTATAGGAGATGGTCAGAGACTGTGGACATGGTATAGGAGATGGTCAGAGACTGTGGACATGGTATAGGAGATGGTCAGAGACTGTGGACATGGTATAGGAGATGGTCAGAGACTGTGGACATGGTATAGGAGATGGTCAGAGACTGTGGACATGGTATAGGAGATGGTCAGAGACTGTGGACATGGTACATGAGATGGTCAGAGACTGTGGACATGGTATAGGAGACGGTCAGAGACTGTGGACATGGTATAGGAGATGGTCAGAGACTGTGGACATGGTATAACAGATGGTCAGAGACTGTGGACATGGTATAGGAGATGGTCAGAGACTGTGGACATGGTATAGGAGATGATCAGAGACTGTGGACATGGTATAACAGATGGTCAGAGACTGTGGACATGGTATAGGAGATGGTCAGAGACTGTGGACATGGTATAACAGATGGTCAGAGACTGTGGACATGGTATAGGAGATGGTCAGAGACTGTGGACATGGTATAGGAGATGGTCAGAGACTGTGGACATGGTATAGGAGATGGTCAGAGACTGTGGACATGGTATAGGAGATGGTCAGAGACTGTGGACATGGTATAGGAGATGGTCAGAGACTGTGGACATGGTATAGGAGATGGTCAGAGACTGGGGACATGGTATAGGATATGGTCAGAGACTGTGGACATGGTATAGGAGATGGTCAGAGACTGTGGACATGGTACAGGAGATGGTCAGAGACTGTGGACATGGTATAGGAGATGGTCAGAGACTGTGGACATGGTACAGGAGATGGTCAGAGACTGTGGACATGGTACAGGGGATGGTCAGAGACTGTGGACATGGTATAGGGGATGGTCAGAGACTGTGGACATGGTATAGGGGATGGTCAGAGACTGTGGACATGGTATAGGGGATGGTCAGAGACTGTGGGCATGGTATAGGGGATGGTCAGAGACTGTGGACATGGTATAGGGGATGGTCAGAGACTGTGGACATGGTATAGGAGATGGTCAGAGACTGTGGACATGGTATAGGAGATGGTCAGAGACTGTGGACATGGTATAGGAGATGGTCAGAGACTGTGGACATGGTATAGGAGATGGTCAGAGACTGTGGACATGGTACATGAGATGGTCAGAGACTGTGGACATGGTACAGGAGATGGTCAGAGACTGTGGACATGGTACAGGAGATGGTCAGAGACTGTGGACATGGTATAGGAGATGGTCAGAGACTGTGGACATGGTATAACAGATGGTCAGAGACTGTGGACATGGTATAGGAGATGGTCAGAGACTGTGGACATGGTATAGGAGATGGTCAGAGACTGTGGACATGGTATAGGAGATGGTCAGAGACTGTGGACATGGTATAGGACAGTGATGGCGAACCTTGGCACCCCAGATGTTTTGGAACTACATTTCCCATGATTCTCAACTACACTGCACAGTGCATAAGCATCATGGGAAATGTAGTTCCAAAACATCTGGGGTGCCAAGGTTCGCCATCACTGGTATAGGAGATGGTCAGAGACTGTGGACATGGTACAGGAGATGGTCAGAGACTGTGGACATGGTATAGGAGATGGTCAGAGACTGTGGACATGGTATAGGAGATGGTCAGAGACTGTGGACATGGTACAGGAGATGGTCAGAGACTGTGGACATGGTATAGGAGATGGTCAGAGACTGTGGACATGGTACATGAGATGGTCAGAGACTGTGGACATGGTACAGGAGATGGTCAGAGACTGTGGACATGGTACAGGAGATGGTCAGAGACAGTGGACATGGTATAGGAGATGGTCAGAGACTGTGGACATGGTATAACAGATGGTCAGAGACTGTGGACATGGTATAGGAGATGGTCAGAGACTGTGGACATGGTATAGGAGATGGTCAGAGACTGTGGACATGGTACAGGAGATGGTCAGAGACTGTGGACATGGTATAGGAGATGGTCAGAGACCGTGGACATATTGAGACTGGTATAAGTCACTGCCTTAACAAGTCAATAGGGAAATGCAGATTGGTGCCTGCAGTGACCCTGAGGGATGCAAAAAAGGTTAAAAGGGTTGCATGCGGCCTCCTGGCCGTAGGTTGGGTTTCCGGAGTACTACAGTGATTCCTATTAAATAGGTGCCTATTAGGGACTAAATTAGGGCCCTTGTCATATTTTGGTTTCTGGCGACTGCTGCTGTTTTCTGCTGGAGATCTTCACCATCTCTATTTGTCCTGCTGATCGCGGTCATTGAGACTGAAAGTGTTGACCAGTCCAAAGTTTTGCAGCTACCACCAGATCAAGAGACAAGGCCAAATCTTCCACTTGTCCTGGTCAAAGGGTCCCTCACTTTGTAGAGATCTTCTTTGGCTTCCTGTTGTATCTCCAGGACAGGAAATGATGGAAAGTCTCCTAAATTAGACAAATATAGGGAAACACTATATCCAAAAACAAAAAAATAAATCAAGGCTATGACTATGCATTAATATTAAAGCGCACCTCCGGGGAATAAAAAAAAAAAGACCTTTCCTTGCAGTGGCCATCGCTCATTATGTCTTGAGGGTAGAGGAACAGACATTGTTGCTTGTCCTCTCTCCTACTCTGGCCAGCTCCAAAGTTCTGATCTGTAAAAGGTCCCTCAGCATCATCACATATGTACGTTGTACGTTGTGGCCTTCAGGGACCACCTTAGAGAAGCTCACCTTCTGGAGCACAAAACAAGGTGAGTATTTGCTCCTTATTCAGTCACCCCCTAGACATAATGGGCATTTAATCCTTGTTCTATGTCTTGGAGTTGGGGTATAATTACTCTTATCAGTATAAATATCCATCTCACATCAGTATCTTAGTCCTACTCTCGCTCAAGACAAGAGTGCTCTTTAGATGAGGATCTGCTCCTTTTGTATGTGACCGATCTTGATACCTCTTCATTAAACGCATTTTCCATGAGCGCACCTATAGACTGTCGTACTTTACTCTTCATCTCTTTCCCCATGAAGGCGTACAGTATCGGGTTGATACAACTATTAAAATGAGCCAAGACCTGGGCTGGAGCATTCAAGGAAACCACAAGCTGATCTTCGGTGTACAGCAGAAGAATTGCCATGACGTGGTATGGAGCCCAGGTGATGAAGAATGCCACTATTATGGCAAGGGCCACCATGGTGGTTTTCCTTCCTACTTTTAAAAGTCGTATATTTTGTGCTTTAAAGGCCAGACGGATGTAACAGGTAAAAATGATAACAAAAGGAATCAGAAATCCAAAAACCATTCGAGTAAGAGTGATGGGAACCATGAAACCTTTCATATAGATACATACGGTTCTATTATTCTCAATGTCCGTTGTCCGGTAGATGCCAGCAGGGAGACCCAATATAACGGACACAATCCAAATAACCAAGCAGACGATCCACACGGTTTTTAAGCGCCGGTGGTTTTGGGCCCACACAGGCCAGACCACCAGGATGCAACGGTCGATGCTGATGGCCACCAGGGTGAAGATGCTGGAGAACATATTGAGGATGAGGATGAAGGGTAAAATTTTGCACAAAGCGTTGCCATATAGCCAACGGGAATGGAAGATATTTACTAGGATGAGTGGGACAAATGAGCAACAGGTGATATCGGCCAGAGCAAGGTTCCAAAACCAAATGGTGCTGACTCTGCGTCTCATCTTCACTCCAGTGACCCAAAGCACCAGAGCGTTGCCGGGGACCCCCACCAGGAAAATAAAAAATAGAACCACGATGATGAAAATGTTCCCATAGCTCAAGGACTTGGTTGTGTCCGTCACATTGCTGATATTTGACATCGTTATTTCCTATAAAGACACAGAGAGTTACCGGATGAATGTGATCGTTACCTTGTCTTCTTAAAGGAAGCAATATATCCCTTACTGTATAATATAAGACAAAGAGAAGGCTTCACAATGAATGTTCTCTCTGTTTTTCGGTCTCTCTTTTTGCTCCGTGCTCTCTACTGCTCATTTCATTCTCTCTTATTCCTTGTGGCTGTAGCTCTATCTTTCTATTTCCTCTGTAACACCATTTCTTTTTTGTATTTTTCCCTCACTCTCACCCAACACCACCATCAAAATCACCACCAACAGAAACACCAACACCACCAACACAAATACCAACAACACCTACACCACCAACAACTGCCATGAACACCTACACCACCACCACCAACAATACCATCAACAACAATTACCATCGACACCTACACCAACAACAATTCCATCAACACCTACACCTACACCACCAACAACTGTCATGAACATCTACACCACCACCACCAAAAATACCATCAACGCCTACACCAACAGCAATTCCATCAACACCTACACCACCAACAAAAACACCAAGACAAATACCAACAACCGCCAACAATTACCATCAACACCTACACCACCAACAACAATACTGTCAATACCTACGCTACCAAAAACACCACCAACACAAATACCAACACCACCACCAACAATGCCATCAATACCTACTCCACCAACAACACCAGCACCACCAACACATATACAAACACCACCAACAATACCATCACCACCTACCCCACCAACAACACTACCAACACAAATACCAACAGCATCAACTACAATACCATCAACACCTACACCACCAACAAAACCAACACAAATACCAAAACCACTGACTGACAACGACACCTACACCACCAACAACACCAACACCACTGACTGACAACAACACCTACACCACCAACAACACTACCAACACAAATTCCAACAGCATCAACAACAATACCATCAACACCTACACCACCAACACGAATACCAACACCACTGACTGACAACAACACCTACACCACCAACAACACTACCAACACAAATACCAACAGCACCAACAATACCACAAACTCCTACGATACTAACAACACAAATATAAACACCACCAACAATAATACCATCAACACCTACACCCCAAACAACACAAATACCAACAACAATACCATGAACACCACCTACAACACCAGCACCACCAACAATACCATCAACACCTACACCTACAAAAACACAAATACCAACAACAATACAATGGACACCAACACAAATACCAACACCACCAACAACAATACCATCAACACCTTCACCACTAACAACACCAACACAAATACCAACACCACCAACAACATTACCATCAACACCTACACCAACAACAAAAACGCAAACACCACCAACTCATATACCACCACCAACACTGCCAAAACACTCTCGGTTTGTCTGTCGCACTCTTTTCTCTCTATTTTGTCTCAGCTCATACACATCTCTTACTCCTGTTTATTTACATTTTGCTTTGTACCCCCTTTGTCTCCTTTACCTAACTTTCTTTCAACCTTGGCCTTTCCTTATTCCCAGACACATTAGGTTTGCCCTCTTTTCTGCTTCTCTCTCCCACCCCACCTATTTCACCCTCTTCCTCCCTCAATATCTCTCTTCTCACCTTTCTATCTCAACCCCTACTCACCCCTGTGTCTCCCCACCTTTGTATCTAAATCTGACCATACACTGGTAGATTTTTTAACCAACATTCATATAAAAAAAAAGCTTATCAGTACTTGATGAATGTCATTTAAATGTACTTCAAAATGTTGTTTGCTTTTAACATTCAGTTTTAGAATGAATGGAATTTCCTGAAGGAAAACCACATTCACTAGTAAAAATCTGCTCATCCGTTCCTTCAAATTTGCTTGTCACTATGGCCAAAAAAGAATGGCAGTTTAACCTCAATAACCATTAGAAACTTGAACAAACATTTTGAAAATGTAAAAATTCAAATACAATTCTAGTTTAAGGCCAACCTAACTTTCTTTCCCCCATTTCCCTACCTTCCACCTCTATGTTTTTCTTCACCTTTCTAAAGAACCCTCCCCCCCCCCACTTTCTATCTCCCCCCCCCACTTTCTATCTCCCCCTTCCCACGTTCTATCTCCCCTTTCCCCATCTCACCTTTCTATATCACACTTTGTCTCCCTCTCTCCATCTTTCTCTCACCTACATTTGTATCTCTCTCCTCTCGCTCTCTATTTGTCTCTTTTTCTTTCCTTTGTATCTCTCTCCATCTTTCTCCCCTCTTAGGCCGCGTACACACGCGGGGACTGTTCGCCCAACTTTGTCCGCTGAACAGTGTTTCAGCGGACAGTCCGCTCGTGTGTGGGGCTTCAGCGGACAGTTTCAGCGGACAGTTTGACGAACAAAGTTTTTCGGAAATTCCGAAAAACTGTCCGCTGAAACTTGGTTTGAGCGGACAGTCCGCCCGTGTGTAGGCCACTTTCGAAATGAGCAAACTGTTCCCGCTCGGAGGAAAGTCTGCTCATTTCGAGCGCGTCTCCAGGTAGGCGGGGCCCGCGAGGGAGACGTCGCGGGCCCCGCCGCCTGGTATGGACTTAAAGGGGAGCCCCAACGCCGAAAAAAATCGGCGTGGGGGTCCCCCCAAAGTCCACAACAGAACCTTGTCCGAGCACGCTACCCGGCCGGCCAGGAAAGGGGGGCGGGCGAGCGCTCCCCCCCTCCCGAGCCGTACCAGGCCGCGTGCCCTCAACATGGGGGGTGCCTTGGGGAAGGGGGGGCCGCGCGGCCCCCCCACCCCAAAGCACCTTGTCCCCATGTTGATGAGGACAAGGGCCTCTTCCCGACAACCCTGGCCGTTGGTTGTCGGGGTCTGCGGGCGGGGGGCTTATCGGAATCCGGGAGCCCCCTTTAATAAGGGGGCCCCCGGATACCGGCCCCCCACCCTATGTGAATGAGTATGGGGTACAATGTACCCCTACCCATTCACCTGTAAAATAAAAGTACCCAAAAAAAAAACACAACACACGAGATAAAATATTTTATTGCACAGCTCCGGGGGTCTTCCGTCTTCGGGGGTCTTCTCGCCGGACTCCTCCGCTATCTTCTTGTAGCTCTTTTGCTAGCGGAGGAGTCCGGCTTTCTTCCTCCCCGCCGCCGGCCTCTTCTCCCGACTTCGGGGGTCTTGTCCCCCTCTTCGGTTCTTCTGCCGGGCCACCGCGCCTTCTTATAGCTCTTTTGCAGGCGGTGGCCCGGTCTTCTGTTGCCGCCGCCTTCCGTTCTTCTGCCGGGCCACCGCGCCTTCTTATAGCTCTTTTAGAGGCGGTGGCCCGGTCTTCTGTCGCCGCTGTCGCCTTCCGGTCGCCTTCCGTTCTTCTTCTTGTTCTTCTTCTTCTTCTTCTTCTCCAGGAGATGTTGACACGTCGCTCTCTCCGGCCGGAATGCCAGAGCCGCGCTGTGCGGCCACTTATATAGTGACAATGGGGCGGTGTCACATGGTATATGTCACATGGGTTAGTCACATGGTTTGATGTCACATGGGGACTATGACATCGTAAGGGGGCGGGGTCACCATGTGACCAACCCATGTGACATATACCATGTGACACCGCCCCATTGTCACTATATAAGTGGCCGCACAGCGCGGCTCTGGCATTCCGTGCGGAGAGAGCGACGTGTCAACATCTCCTGGAGAAGAAGAAGAAGAACAAGAAGAACAAGAAGAAGAACGGAAGGCGACCGGAAGGCGACAGCGGCGACAGAAGACCGGGCCACGGCCTCTAAAAGAGCTATAAGAAGGCGCGGTGGCCCGGCAGAAGAACGGAAGGCGGCGGCGACAGAAGACCGGGCCACCGCCTGCAAAAGAGCTATAAGAAGGCGCGGTGGCCCGGCAGAAGAACCGAAGAGGGGGACAAGACCCCCGAAGTCGGGAGAAGAGGCCGGCGGCGGGGAGGAAGAAAGCCGGACTCCTCCGCTAGCAAAAGAGCTACAAGAAGATAGCGGAGGAGTCCGGCGAGAAGACCCCCGAAGACGGAAGACCCCCGGAGCTGTGCAATAAAATATTTTATCTCGTGTGTTGTGTTTTTTTTTTGGGTACTTTTATTTTACAGGTGAATGGGTAGGGGTACATTGTACCCCATACTCATTCACATAGGGTGGGGGGCCGGTATCCGGGGGCCCCCTTATTAAAGGGGGCTCCCGGATTCCGATAAGCCCCCCGCCCGCAGACCCCGACAACCAACGGCCAGGGTTGTCGGGAAGAGGCCCTTGTCCTCATCAACATGGGGACAAGGTGCTTTGGGGTGGGGGGGCCGCGCGGCCCCCCCTTCCCCAAGGCACCCCCCATGTTGAGGGCACGCGGCCTGGTACGTCTCGGGAGGGGGGGCGCGCTCGCTCGCCCCCCTTTCCTGGCCGGCCGGGTAGCGTGCTCAGACAAGGGTCTGTTGTGGACTTTGGGGGGACCCCCACGCCGATTTTTTTTCGGCGTTGGGGTTCCCCTTTAAGTACATTCCAGGCGGCGGAGCCCGCAACGTCTCCGTCGCGGGCCCCGCCTACCTGCACACGCGCTCGAAATGAGCGGACTGTTGCCTCGTGTGTGGGCGAGTCCGTTCATTTCAAAAGTTGCGCGGACTTAGTACGACGAACAAAGTTTGCCGTATTTGTCCGCTCAAAAAGTGCCGTGTGTGGGCGTGTTCGTTCATTCAAAAGTTTGAGCGGACTGTTTGACGAACTTAGTTTCGGCAGACAGTCCCCGCGTGTGTACGCGGCCTTACTGTTGTATCTTCTTCTCTCTCTCTTCATCTCTCTCTCTCACTTTCCTTTGTATTTCTCTCCTTCTGTCTCTCTCTCTCTCCATCTCTCTCCCCTCTTACTGTTGTATCTTTCTCTCTCTCTCTCTTCCACTTTCCTTTGTATCTCTCCCCTTCTCTCTCCATCTTTCTCTCACGTTCCTTTGTATCTATCTCCTTCTCTCTCTCCCCTTCTCTTTATTCATTTTTTTCCTTTGTACCTCTCTCTCCTCACCTCTCTTTCCACCCTTACCATTGTATCTCTCTCTCTGCTTTGCTCTCTTCATCTCTCAATCACTTTCCTTTGTGTCACTCTCCATCTCTCTTACCTTAGTAACTCTCTCAATCTTCACCTCTCTCTCGCTTACATTTGTATCTCTCTCCTCTCGCTCTCTATTTGTCTCTTTTTCTTTCCTTTGTATCTCTCTCCATCTCTCTCCCCTCTTACTGTTGTATCTTTCTCTCTCTCTTCATCTCTCTCTCTCACTTTCCTTTGTATCTCTCCCCTTCTCTCTCTCTCACTTTCCTTTGCATCTCTCCCCTTCTATCTCTCTCTCTCTCACTTTCCTTTGTATCTCTCCCCTTCTCTCTCTCTCACTTTCCTTTGCATCTCTCCCCTTCTATCTCTCTCTCTCTCACTTTCCTTTGTATCTCTCCCCTTCTCTCTCTCTCACTTTCCTTTGTATCTCTCCCCTTCTCTCTCTCTCACTTTCCTTTGTATCTCTCCCTTTCTCTTTATTCATCTTTTTTCCTTTGTCTCACTCTCTCCTTTGCTCTCTTCATCTCTCAATCACTTTCCTTTGTGTCGCTCTCCATCTCTCTTACCTTAGTAACTCTCTCAATCTTCACGTCTCTCTCGCTTACATTTATATCTCTCTCCTTCTCCTCTCTCTCATCTCTCCTTCTCTCTGTCTTTCTATATATCTTAATTTCTCCCACTTACCGTTGTATTTCTCTCTTTCTTTGAATCTCTCTCTTACCTTTGTATGTCCCTATCTCTCTTTTTATCTCTATCTTCATCTCTCTCTCTCTCTCTCTTACCTTTGTATCTCTCTCTCTTTTTTTTTACCCCTTCTTTCTCTCTCTTACCTTGTATCTCTCTTTTCCTTTCTCCCCCTTCCCACCTTCTACTGCCCCTCTCTCCATCCCATAGTCTAACCCCCCCTCCCCTCTTACCCCCTTTGCACCCTGCCCCTCTTTCAATCCCACCCTCTTACCCCCTTTCTCCCCTCTTTCCCCATCTCACCTTTCTATATCACACTTTGTCTCCCTCTCTCCATCTTTCTCTCACCTACATTTGTATCTCTCTCCTCTCGCTCTCTATTTGTCTCTTTTTCTTTCCTTTGTATTTCTCTCCTTCTGTCTCCCTCTCTCTCCATTTCTCTCCCCTCTTACTGTTGTATCTCTCTCTCTCCTCATCTCTCTCTCTCTCTCTCTCTCTCACTTTCCTTTGTATCTCTCTCCTTCTCTCTCTCACTTTCCTTTGTATCTCTCTCCTTCTCTCTCTCACTTTCCTTTGTATCTCTCTCCTTCTCTCTCTCACTTTCCTTTGTATCTCTCTCTTCTTTTCATCTCTTTCTTACCTTTGTTGTCCCTAGCTCTCTTTTTATCTCTATTTTCATCGCTCTCTCTCTCTCTCTCACACCTTTCTATCTCTCTTTTTTTTACCTCTTCTTTCTCTCTCTTACCTTATATCGCTCTTTTCCTTTATCCCCTTCGCACCTTCTACTGCCCGTCTCTCCTTCCCATAGTCTAACACCCCCTCCCCTCTTACCCCCTTTTGCACCATGCCCCTCTTTCTATCCCACCCTCTTACCCCCTTTGTTCCTCTCCCAAAAAGTTCAACTTGGAACCCTTTTGTCTGGAGAATGAAATATAAACCAGAACTCTCAAGGATGATCTACGCACCTAAAGAATGAAGAGATTTAGGTGTATGAATCATTAGATGAAGAGCCAATGAGATCTGAAATTGTCCCCATACAGAGTACTTCTCTCTATAGTTAGATAGGAGCTCTGAGCAGAGAGTACAGAAGACATGGAGACCATTAGTAGAGGTGATGGCGTCCATCCATTGTGGAATGACGTCTTCACGGCTGGTCTTACCTCCACCTGTCCTCAGCCAGAGAGCTCGCCACCTCCTCAGAATATCGCTGTCAGTGAATTGTTGTTCTTCAGAATTATATTATATAAATGTTATGATATCACAACTTCCTTCCTGTGAGACCTGAACCTGAACCTGACCTCATTTTATTAGCAATTTCACAGAAACGAGACCATACTGTGTAAGACGATGGCTTCCAATGTGCCGTGAGTGGTGATTATCCGATCAGTTGCCTTTATTCTTTGCTTGTCCTGGTGAGAACAGAATGGAGAATCCCAGCTGTGTTATATTTTATTCTTCTGTCCCACCATCCCTGTGCTGAGTTCCAGAGTCTGTACACTCGCTGTGCCCATTATGAGGAGTTCCCACCATCCCTGTGCTGAGTTCCCGGGTCTGTACACCCGCTGTGCCCATTATGAGGGGTTCCCACCATCCCTGTGCTGAGTTCCAGAGTCTGTACACCCGCTGTGCCCATTATGAGGGGTTCCCACCATCCCTGTGCTGAGTTCCCGGGTCTGTACACCCGCTGTGCCCATTATGAGGAGTTCCCGCCATCCCTGTGCTGAGTTCCCGGGTCTGTACACCCGCTGTGCCCATTATGAGGGGTTCCCACCATCCCTGTGCTGAGTTCCCGGGTCTGTACACACGCTGTGCCCATTATGAGGGGTTCCCACCGTCCCTGTGCTGAGTTCCCGGGTCTGTACACACGATGTGCCCATTATGAGGGGTTCCCACCATCCCTGTGCTGAGTTCCCGGGTCTGTACACACGCTGTGCCCATTATGAGGGGTTCCCACCATCCCTGTGCTGAGTTCCCGGGTCTGTACACACGCTGTGCCCATTATGAGGGGTTCCCACCGTCCCTGTGCTGAGTTCCGGGTCTGTACACCCGCTGTGCCCATTATGAGGGGTTCCCACCATCCCTGTGCTGAGTTCCTGGGTCTGTACACCCGCTGTGCCCATTATGAGGGGTTCCCACCATCCCTGTACTGAGTTCCTGGGTCTGTACACCCACTGTGCCCATTATGAGGGGTTCCCACCATCCCTGTGCTGAGTTCCCGGGTCTGTACACCCGCTGTGCCCATTATATGGGGTTCCCACCATCCCTGTGCTGAGTTCCCGGGTCTGTACACCCACTGTGCCCATTATGAGGGGTTCCCACCATCCCTGTGCTGAGTTCCCGGGTCTGTACACCCGCTGTGCCCATTATGAGGGGTTCCCACCATCCCTGTACTGAGTTCCCGGGTCTGTACACCCGCTGTACCCATTATGAGGGGTTAATTTTGTTTATTGAAAATCTTACAAACAACAACTTATATACAATAAAACCATAATAAATAAATAAAACATATTTACAAAATAATTGAATATAATTATACAAACCAGAAAGAACAAGAACAAAATAAACTGTTCAAACAAAATTGCGTACAACATAATCCCTATGGGAGAGCCAGAGTAAGGAACATCACCGTCACCATGCATGGAGCCTTTTATCAAAATTATATTGGATCTGAAAATCTAAGGGAGTGAAAGAAGAATACAAAGAAAAGCCGCACACCCCGAGATCAACAGGCAGCAGCTACAGAGCCCTGATATTCCTCCACGCCTTTATCCAGGCCTCCTGCCCCCACCTGTCTTTCTCAAGACCCCGAATTTTCCCAACCTCACCCAGAATGTTCTGCACCACCACTTCCACAGGGAGGATTTTACTCCGTAAGGATACCTGACACCGTGCACTCCACGTGAAATAACGGACTACTAAACTAACTAAAAAAAGTGTTTCCAAATCATAATCCTGACGAGTCTGAAAAGCCCCATACACCCACTCTGCATAACTCATATGGGGGAGGAAGGGTATACTCAGAGCCCTCCCCACCCTCTTGTACACCTCTATAATTAAAAAGGGCACTGAAGTAGAAAGTGATCCATGGACTCCACCACTCCTCCACACTCCACTCTCGGGCAGCCCCGATCACTCATGGAAAGAAACTTCAAGTTGCCCTTCACATATAAGGAAAAATATAAAATGCAGCACTATAAGAAGAAAAATAAATGTATGAAAATCCCAGGAGTCACCTCATGGGATGAGTGCTACATTAGTGACTACCAGCAGTATACAAGTGCACAGAAAATAAACAAATACTTCTAAAGGAAGTTCCTGGAGCAATACCCCAGGGATAAGGAATGCACAGGTGTCTGCTGATTAATGTGAACCAGTAACATAGAAGTCTGCAACAAAGTGTATCAATATAAGCAGGGCTCAAGTCCTGCGGGAACGCATGGGAACGGAGTTCCTGTACTTTTTCCACAACAGGAACTCAGTTCCCATTAGCAGCCGCATCCTGCAAGACTTTGAAGTATGCGAGCTGCGTGGCAGGTGCTACACCAGCAGCCGCCGACACAGCTCGCAACAGTAAGTGCCGCACACCAGGGGTGGATTGACCATTCAGGCATTGCCAGTAGGGGGCCCCATGGCAGCTTCTACTTCAATCTACCTGTCAATCACAGCTAGCTGACGGGTAGATCAGGTCCCTGCTGCTAAGAGATTGTATTTAGTCAGACCTCTCGTGATGCTCCTCCCCGCCGCCCCCTTCTGATTTTCTGTCTCCTCATCAATGAAAAGTGTAAACTCACCACATAAACACTCTAGACACAAAATAAAATTTCCCAATAAAGATCAGAACATGATATTCACATTTGCATGGAAGCGCAATTTAATGAATGCTGATTTATGTACTAACAGTTAAAGCGGGAGTCCGCCGGGAATTCCGCCGTTTTTTGTTTTTAAAAGCCAGAAGCTACAAATACTGCAGCTGCTGACTTTTAAAATAAGGACACTTACCCGCCCAGCGCGCGCGCGATGTCGGCACCCGAAGCCGATCTCTCGATCGTCTCTCGGGTGCTGCCGCCGCCATCTTGGGTATGGGAATCAGGAAGTGGAGCCTTTCGGGCTTCATTTCCCGGTTCCCTACTGCGCACGCGCGAGTCGCGCTGCGCAATAAGGATGGACCCCGCTGCCTCTGGGATCTGTGTGTTTCCCAGCAGGCAGCGGGGGGGGACTTTCGGAAAGGGGCGTAAATCTACGCCCCTTTCCGCAGAGAGCTATCCCAGAAGTGGGTACAGATACCTGTACTGTACAGGTACCTGCACCCCCCTCCCCCCTGAAAAGGTGCCAATTGTGGCGCCGGAGGGGGGGGGAGGACTCCAGTGAGCGGAAGGTCCACTTTAGGGTGGACCTCCGTTTTAAGCTTCATATACACAATTCGATGAAAAATACAATTTTTGAAGCGTTTGTGCATATGAGCATATCATTTTTTTTATTTATTTTTTGGCGGGCGAGTGGATCTTGGGTGGGAGTTCCCACACTTTCTTCCCCAGGACTTGACCCCTGAATATAAGACAAATACTGCTGTGATGTGACCAAATAAGACAATCTTTGCACACAAACCAGCCAAAAAAAAATGATCCGTGAAGATCAATATGTGACAAATACTGCTACAATATAGCCAAGTAAAAAAAAAAAAAAAGTATTTGTGAAAAGAAATCGAACAAGGACAGTCTGTGAAAAACGAATCACTGTGGCTGGAAGCTCCTCCCTCAGATGTTCTACGATCCTATTACAAGGAAAATTGGGGTGACGCTTCTTAAGAAGTGATGATAAATGAAACCACGTGGGTGCGACAACAGATTGAATACGCTTACCACAGATGGTGGACACACACACACACGCCGTATAGCGGTGGGTCGAACGAGCCTGTGAGTCATCCACTCCAGTGGATCTTAACTGGGATATGATGGTGTGATGATGTACCTTGGCCACATCTACGAAACACAACCGGCACCTGAAATCCTGGCAGGTGAACGTGCCTGCATGCAAAAGGTGGAACGATCTGCGGTACTCCCAATAGCATCCAGTCAGAGTTATGAAATCAAAGAAAAATAGAAAAAAAAAAAAAAAGGGAAAAAGGGCCTCCACATCCACGTATTCTATCTGTTGTCGCACCCACGTGGTTTCATTTATCATCACTTCTGAAGAAGCGCCACTCCTATTTTCCTTGTAATAGGATCGTAGAACATCTGGGGGAGAAGCTTCCAGTTATAGTGATTCGTTTTTCACAGACTGTCCTTGTTTGATTTCTTTTCACAAAGACTTTTTTTTTTTCCTTGGCTATATTGTAGCAGTATTTGTCACATATTCATCTTCACAGATCATTTATTTTTGACTGATTTGTGTGCAAAGATTGTCTTATATGCTCACATCACAGCAGTATTTGTCTTAAACTGGCCATACACCTATAGATTATCTGCAGATTTTCTATGGTTAGATGGAAAAAGTGCAACAGATTTCTCCATGTTCGCTAAACTGTGTGGATGGAGGAATCTCCCACATTTTACATCTAACCATAGAAAATCTGCAGATAATCTATAGGTATATGGCCAGCTTTATATTGATACACTTTGTTGCAGACTTCTATGTTACTGGTTCACATTAATCAGCAGACACCTGTGCATTCCTTATCCCTGGGGTATTGCTCCAGGAACATCCTTTAGACCCCTTTCACACCAGGGCGTTTTGCAGGCGCTATAGCGTTAGAAATAGCGCCTGCAAAACGCCCTAAAGAAGCTGCACCATTGTGTGTAGTGTGAAAGCCCCGAGGGCTTTCACAGTACAGCGGTGCGCTGGCAGGACGTCTGAAAAAAGTCCTGCCAGCAGCTTCTCTGGAGCGGTGAAGGAGCGGTGTGTTTACCGCTCCTCCACCGCTGCTGCCCATTGAAATCAATGGGGCAGCGCTGTAATGCCGCCGGCAAAACGCCGCTATTGCGGCGTATTGCCGGCGGTTTTAACCCTTTTGTGGCCGCTAGCGGGGGGTAAAAGCGCCCCGCTAGCGGCCGAAATGCGCCGCAAATCCGGCGGTAAAACGCCACTAAAAATAGCGGCGTTTTACCGCCGACGCAAGGTGCGGTGTGGTGGGAAAGGGGTCTTAGAAGTATTTGTATATTTGCTGTGCACTTGTATACTGCTGGTAGTCACTAATGTAGCACTCATCCCATGAGGTGACTCCTGGGATTTTCATACATTTATTTTTCTTCTTATAGTGCTGCATTTTATATTTTTCATTATATTTGAAGGGCAACTTCAAATTTCTTTCCATGAGTGATCGGGGTTGCCCAAGAGTGGAGTGTGGAGGAGTGGTGGAGTCCATGGATCACTTTCTAGTTCCGTGCCCTTTTTAATTATAGAGGTGTACAAGAGGGTGGGGAGGGCTCTGAGTATACCCTTCCTCCCCCCATATGAGTTATGCAGAGTGGGTGTATGGGGCATTCCAGACTCGTCAGGATTATGATTTGGAAACACTTTTTTAAGTTAGTCTAGTAGTCCATTATTTCACGTGGAGTGCGCGGTGTCAGGTATCCTTATGCCGCGTACACACGACCAGACTTATGTCCGACAGTTCTGACGGAGTTCTGACAGAGTTCTGACGGACTTTCCGAATGAGCGGACTTGGCCACACACAATCACACCAAAGTCCGACGGATTCGAAACGTGATGACGTACGACTGGACTAGAATAAGGAAGTTCATAGCCAGTAGCCAATAGCTGCCCTCGCGTCGGTTTTAGTCCGTCAGACTAGCACACACACGAGCGGATTTCTCAGTAGGAACTGGGTCCGGCAGAGTTCTGTCGGAGAAATTTGAAACATGTTCCATTTCTAAAGTCTGTCAGACTTTTGCGAATCAAAAGTCCGCTGCAGCCCCACACACGTTCGAATAGTCTGCCGGAATCATTCCGTCAGACTTTTGATGTTGAAAAGTCCGGTCGTGTGTACGGGGCATTAGAAGTATTTGTATATTTGCTGTGCACTTGTATGCTGCTGGAAGTCACTAATGTAGCACTCATCCCATGAGGTGACTCCTGGGATTTTCATACATTTATTTTTCTTCTAAAGCCCCGTACACACGAGAGGACTTATGTCCGACAGACTTCCGAAGGAGTTCCGTCGGAGTTCTGCTGGAATTCCGACGGAGTTCTGACAGACTTTTCGGCTGAGCGGACTTGGCCACACACGATCACACTAAACTCCGACGGATTCGAACGTGATGACGTACGACTCGGCTCGAATAAGGAAGTTCATAGCCAGTAGCCAATAGCTGCCCTAGCGTCGGTTTTAGTCCGTCGGAGTAGCATACACACGAGCGGAATTTTCAAAGGGGACCGGGTCCGGCGGATTTCCTTCGGAAAAATTTGAAGCATGTTCCATATTCTAAAGTCCTTCGGACTTTGGCGAATCAAAAGTCCGTTGCAGCCCACACACGATCGGATAGTCTGACGGACTCAGTCCTTCGGACTTTGGATGTTGAAAAGTCCGCTCGTGTGTACGTGGCATTATAGTGCTGCATTTTATATTTTTCATTATATTTGAAGGGCAACTTGAAGTTTCTTTCCATGAGTGATCGGGGCTGCCCGAGAGTGGAGTGTGGAGGAGTGGTGGAGTCCATGGATCACTTTCTACTTCAGTGCCCTTTTTAATTATAGAGGTGTACAAGAGGGTGGGGAGGGCTCTGAGTATACCCTTCCTCCCCCATATGAGTTATGCAGAGTGGGTGTATGGGGCATTCCGGACTCGATAGGATTATGATTTGGAAACACTTTTTTTAGTTAGTTTAGTAGTCCATTATTTCACGTGGAGTGCGCGGTGTCAGGTATCCTTTACGGGGTAAAATCCTCCCTGTGGAAGTGGTGGTGCAGAACATTCTGGGTGAGGTTGAGAAGATTCAGGGGGCTTGAGAAAGACAGGTGGGGGCAGGAGGTCTGGATAAAGGCGTGGAGGAATATCAGGGCTCTGTAGCTGCTGCCTGTTGATCTCGGGGTGTGCGGCTTTTCTTTGTATTCTTATTTCACTCCCCTAGATTTTCAGATCAAATATATTTTTGATAAAAGGCTCCATGCATGGTGACGGTGATGTTCCTTAGTCTGGCTCTCCCGTAGGGATTATGTTGTGTGCAATTTAGTTTGCACCATTTATTATGTTCTTGTTTTTTTTTGTTTTGTATAGTCATATTCAATTATTTAGTAAATATGTTTTATTTATTATGTTTTTTTTGTATATACAGTTGTTGTTTGTAAGATTTTTCAATAAACAAAATGATGCTGTGCCCTTGTATTCTGCTGGTAGTCACTAATTTAGCACTCATCCCATGAGGTGACTCCTGGGACTTTCGTACGTTTATTTTTCTTCACAATCCACTATATTGTTCACTCAATCAAAAGTTTGGAAATGTAGTCACCCCCTTGATTTGGTGAAGGGGGAGGGGTGTTCTAAGCGTAACTGTAACTGAAAACCTATCAGCGTCTCATATCGCTGTGTCAGAAATACTGGTTGGTGTCTCCATGTTCGTTTTCTTTAGCTCAGCAACATTTGTAGGTCAGACGTGTCTAACAAAGGAGATAAAAGGCGCACTATGACAAAAATAAATATAGAGATTAAAGCGTATAAAAAAATATATATTAGTATATTTCTCTAATACATGAATATGCATGGAGATCATAGACATGTGCAGCCTGAAATATTTTGTTTCGGAAATTTCGTTTTCGTACAAAAAATACATTTATTTAGTTACTCCCGAAATTAGTTTTTACTTATTTCGTTTCTTCATTAAAAAAATTGCATTCGTCCGAAAATCCAAATGAATTACGGTCGAATCTGTCACTGAAGGCCTATGGTGTCTGTCGGAATGTTTAACCAGTTGCTGACTGCCAGCCGTCAAGTGACGGCCAGGAGGCGCACCTATTGTGGCGGGAGGCCGTCATATGACGTCCCCCCGTTTAAACAGGGAATGCGCGCGATTGTGCGCATGCATCCCTGTTCCTTTGGTGGGGGCGTGTCACGGAGACACCGCTCGCCACCGAGGGGGGGGTGAACAGCCATTGGGTATGGCTGTTTACCACGTGATTGGCCGTGATGAAGTCACAGGCGATCACAGATGGTTACACCCCTAATGTGCACGGCGCGTGCGCGCAATCGCGCTGCGCGTGCACGTCGGTGGCGGCGTGTTCCCAGGAACACTGCTCGTCACCGACGCTGGTAAACAGCCATTGGCCGGCTGTTTACACACGTGATCGGCTGTGATAGTTTCACAGCCGATCACTAAATGTAAACAAACCGCGGTAACGAGATGTTACCGGGTTCTCCTCCTCACACACCTATCGTGTGTGAGGAGGAGATTGCGGTAACATCTCGTTACCGCTTACAGTGTACACACCAATCACACTGATTGCCCCCTCCCAATAAAGAGGACCTGTCACCACCCCTCATAGTACCTGTCACTCACAGTCCATCAGAGTACCTGTCACAGTCCATCTGAGTACCCGAGTACCTGTCACAGTCCATCAGAGTACCCGGGTACCTGTCACAGTCCATCAGAGTACCCGGGTACCTGTCACAGTCCATCAGAGTACCCGAGTACCTGTCACAGTCCATCAAAGTACCCGAGTACCTGTCACAGCTCATCAAAGTACCCGAGTACCTGTCCCAGTCCATCTGAGTACCTGAGTACCTGTCACCGTCCATCTGAGTACCCGAGTACCTGTCCCAGTTCATCTGAGTACCCGAGTACCTGTCCCAGTTCATCTGAGTACCTGAGAACCTATCACCGCCCTTCAGAGTACCCAAATACCAGTCACCAGGCCATCAGAGAACCTGTCACCAGGCCATCAGAGTACCAGAGTACCTATCTGCAGCCCATCAGAGTACCCAAGTACCTATTTGCAGCCCATGTCTCATAGAATATACGTTGGGGTGTTTGCTTTCCAAAATGGGGTCATTTTGTGGGTAATTTCACTGTCCTGGTGCTCCAGGGCCTTCAAAAGTGTGATGGGTAGGAATGAAATGAGATGTGTAATTTATGCTCCTAGAACGCTTGAAGGTACTACTTCAATGTTCGGCCTCTCTATGTGACCAGGCTGTGTAAAAGTCCTACACATGTGGTATCGCCATACTCGGGAGGAGTAGCACAATGTGTTTTGGGGTGTAATTTTTGCTATATACATGCTATGTGTTAGAAATATCTTATAAATTGCCGACTTTGTGTTAAAAAAAAAAAATGCGGTTTCATTTTTTCCCACATTTTCCAAAAACTTCTGGAAAAAAATGAACCGTTCAAAAAACTCATTATGGCTCACAGATTATACGTTGGGGTGTTTGCTTTCCAAAATGGGGTAATTTTATGGGAAATTCCATTGTCCTGGTACTCCAGGGCCTTCAAAAGTGTAATAGGTGGTTGAGAAATGAGATGCGTCATTTTTGCTCGTAGAACGTCTGAAGGTACTACATCAATGTTGGTCCTCTGTATGTGGCCAGGCTGTGTAAAAGTCTCACACATGTGGTATCGCCGTACTCGGGAAGAGTAGCAGAATGTATTTTGGGGTGTAATTTGTTGTATGCATATGCTCTGTGAGAGAAATAACCTGATAATATGACAATTTAGTAAAAAAAAAAAAAAATAATAATAAAAAATCTTCATTTTGCAAAGAATTGTGGGAAAAAATGACAACTTAAAAAAACTCACAATGCTACTTACTTAATACCTTGGAATGTCTACTTTCTAAAAGGGGTCATTTGGGGGGTATTTGTACTTTCCTGACTTGTTAGTGTCTCAAGAAATGAGGTACACCTGATGTACTGAAGGCCTGATCAGATGTGATCAATTTTCAGTGATTGGCACCATAGTTTGTAGACTCTATAACTTTCACAAAGACCAAATAATATTCACTAATGTGGGTTATTTTTACCAAAGATATGTAGCAGTATAAATTTTGGCCAAAATTTATGAATAGAAATTACTAATTAGCAAAATTTTATGACAGAAACAAAGAAAAGGGCATTTTTTTCACAAAATTTACGTTTTTTTTTATTTATAGCACAAATAATAAAAAACCCACTAGTGATTAAATACCACTAAAAGAAAGCTCTATTTGTGTGGAAAAAAGGACGCAAGTTTCAAATGGATACAGTGTTGCATGACTGAGTAATTGTCATTCAAAAGGGGGTGTAAGTGCACTGTATTGAGGTGGTTAAAGTGGTTGTAAACACTTACAAACCACTTTGACCTACAGGTAAGCCTAGATTAAGGCTTACCTGTAGGTCCAAGAAATATCTCCTAAACCTACACGGTTTAGGAGATGTTTACCTGAAGACAGCCACCGCTGTCTACGGCGCATGCGCCGTAGACAGCACCACGCAGGCGCTCTGGGTAAGCCGCAGATCGCGGCGATATGTTGCGAGTGTCGGCTCCCGTGCGCATGCGCGGGGGTGACGTCATCGCTGCTCCGGCGAATCACAGTGCCGGAGCAGCAAGACCCACGGAGACCCACCAAGAAGATGGATGCTCGGAACTACAGGGGACAGCGGTGACTTCGCTGGCTTCTGTGTCAGGTAAGTGACACATAATGGACTACTATGTGATGCGATGCGATGCGATGCATAGTGGTCCATTATGCTTTACCTTTGCAGGGAATCAAAGAGGGTTTACTTCCTCTTTAAAGAAGATTTGACGGAGCAGAGAAACTCACTTTTGATGCTGCAATCATACATTCCTGGTCGGATATTTCGACTACAAGCTATAGTAGGATTCTAATGTTGTACATCTTCTATGGGGTTTTTTTTTTAAGGCTATTTGCATTGCACACAGGTCATTAGCATTAAGAAAAATAAATTAAAAAAATGCGTGGGGGTCCCCTGAAACTACATACCCAGCCCTTCGGGTCTGCTATGGATATTAAGGGGAACCCCGTGCCAAAAAAAAAATGGCGTGTGGGTACCCCTCAAAATCCATACCAGGCTCTTCAGGTCTGGCATATTTTTAAGGAGAACCCCGTGCCAAAAAAAAAAAAATGGCGTGGGAGTCCCACATAAAAATCCATACCAGATCCTTATCCGAGCATGCGAACTGGCAGGCCACAGGAAAAGAGGGGGGATGAGAGAGCGCCCCCCCCCCCGAACCGTA
This sequence comes from Lithobates pipiens, assembly GCF_037356315.1. Taxonomy (NCBI): domain Eukaryota; kingdom Metazoa; phylum Chordata; class Amphibia; order Anura; family Ranidae; genus Lithobates; species Lithobates pipiens. The sequence continues at coordinate 5,969,507 of NW_027507871.1, read as the reverse complement.
CCAGGCCACGTGCCCTCAACATTGGGAGGGTGCTTTGAGGTAGCCCCTCAAAGCACCTTGTCCCCATGTTGATGAGGACAAGGGCCTCATCCCCACAACCCTGGCCGGTGGTTGTGGGGGTCTGCGGGCAGGGGGCTTATCGGAATCTGGAAGCCCCCTTTAACAAGGGGACCCCCAGATCCCGGCCCCCCCTGTGTGAAATGGTAAAGGGGTACAAAAGTACCCCTACCATTTCACCAAAATAGTGACAAAAAAGTGTTAAAAATTAGAGGAGATGGTCTTTGACAATTCCTTTATTAAAGTCTTCTTTCATCTTCTTTCTTCTGGTCTTTTTCCTTCTTCTTTTCTTCACACAGGGGGGGGGGGCAGGATCTGGGGGTGCCCTTGTTAAAGGGGGCTTCTAGATTCTGATAAGCCCCCCACCCGCAGACCTCCACAACCACCGGCCAGGGTTGTGGGGATGATGTCCTTGTCCTCATCAACATGGGCACAAGGTGCTTTGAGGGGCTACCTCAAAGCACCCTCCCAATGTTGAGGGCATGTGGCCTGGTACGGTTCGGGGGGGGTGCTCTCTCATCCCCCCTCTTTTCCTGTGGCCTGCCAGGTTGCGTGCTCGGATAAGGGTCTGGTATGGATTTTCAGTGGGCCCCCCACGCCATATTTTTTTTTTTGGCGCGGGGTTCCCCTTAAAATCCATGCCAGACCTGAAGGGCCTGGTATGGATTTTGAGGGGGACTCCCATGCCATTTTTTATTTTTTTGGCATGGGGTTCCCCTTAATATCCACACCAGACCCCGAAGGGCCCGGTATGCTCTTGAAGGGGAACCCATGCTGTTTTTACATTAAAGTCGTGTGGTAAGTCGCGCTGTGATTCACACTCAAGTCGTGTCCAAGTTGCCTCCCAAAATCGTGTTGGAGGTCGTGTTGCCCCTGTGTGAATAAATGGACTGTTATGATACAAGTTTAAAAGACACAGATTGTTATTGTCAGAGTCACGTTGAATCTCCTATCTGTGTCAAACTGTGTCAAAACGAAAACGAAAATAAAGCATTTATTTATGTCGGATCTTTTGTTTTTCGGACTCTGTGCTTTCGTTATCGTTTGTCAAACCGATAACGAAAATACCTGAAATTCGGACGAAAATGCATTCGGAGGAAAGCGAATGCACATGTCTAGAGGTCACCAGAGCTTCACAGGTCACCACTGGAGTCCTCATCCCCTCCCCCATGATGACATCACAGAGCTGGTGGATGTTGGAGAGCTTCCCCTCCTCCACCTTCCGTTTTGAGGATGTCCCACAGATGATCAATAGGGTTTAGGTCTGGAGACATGCTTGGCCAGTCCATCACCTTTACCCTCAGCTTCTTTAGCAAGGCAGTGGTGGTGTTGGAGGTGTGTTTGGGGTGGTTATCATGTTGGAATACTACCCTGCGGTCCAGTCTCTGAAGGGAGGGGGTCATGCTCTGCTTCAGTATGTCACAGTACATGTTGGCATTCATGGTCCCCTCAATGATCTGTAGCCCCCCAGTGCCGGCAGCACTCATGCAGCCCCAGACCATGACACTCCCACCACCATGCCTGACTGTAGACACACTTGTCTTTGTCCTCCTCACCTGGTTGCCCCCACACACGCCTGACACCATCTGACACCAAATACCTTTATCTTGGTCTCATCAGACCACAGGACATGGTTCCAGTAATCCATCTCCTTAGTCTGCTTGTCTTCAGCAAACTGTTTGTGGTCTTTCCTGTGCATCATCTTTAGAAGAGGCTTCCTTCTGGGATGACAGCCATGCAGACCAATTTGATGCAGTGTGAGGCGTATGGTCTGAGCACTGACAGGCTGACCCCCCCCCCCCCCTACAACCTCTGCAGCAATGCTGGCAGCACTCATACGTCTATTTCCCAAAGACAACCTCTGGATATGACGCTGATCACGTGACCTCAACTTCTTTGGTGGACCATGGTGAGGCCTGTTCTGAGGGGAACCTGTCCTGTTATACCGCTGTATGGTCTTGGCCACCGTGCTGCAGCTCAGTTTCGGGGTCTTGGCAATCTTCTTATAGCCTAGGCCATCTTTATATAGAGCAACAATTCTTATCTTCAGATCCTCAGAGAGTTCTTTGCCATGAGGTGCCATGTTGTACTTCCAGTGACCAGTATGAGAGAGTGAGAGCGATAACACCAAATTTAACACACCTGCTCCCCATTCACACCTGAGACCTTGTAACACTAACGAGTCACGTGACACCGGGGGAGGGAAAATGGCTAATTGGGGCCCAATTTGGGGAGCGATTTTCACTTAGGGCACTGATACTGACATATAATCACACAACATACATGATATACAATGTAATACTTACATGTAATCGTACGCAGGGGAACCGAGCAGCAAACAAGCAGCCTGGGGAGAAGCAGCCGCCACCCGCTACACTGCCCGCGAGGTGGGGTAAGTGCAGGGCCCCGTCTGACTCACCGACCAGGGGGGTTGCCATCTATGACCCCTGTGACCCGGTTGACTAACGAGGGGGGTGCTGTCTGTGACCAGACCTACAGGGGGGGAGGGGGTGTGGTGTGGGAGTGGATTGTTTGCCACCCCCCCCAAAAAAAAAGAAACAGCAGCGGCCACTGGTTTCAAGGGTTATATAACCACTTAAGCCCCGAAACAATTTGCAGCCAAATGACCAGTCCCCTTTTTGCGATTCGGCACTGCGTCGCTTTAACTGACAATTGCGCAGTCGTGCGGCGTGGCTCCCAAACAAAATTGGCGTCCTTTTTTTCCCACAAATAGAGCTTTTTTTTGGTGGTATTTGATCGCCTCTGCGGTTTTTATTTTTTGCCCTATAAACAATATTTTTTACTTTTTGCTATAATAAATATCCCCCAAAAATATATAAAAAAACGTTTTTTTTCCCCTCAGTTTAGGCCGATACGTATTCTTCTACATATTTTTTGGTTAAAAAAAAAAAAAAAAAAAAAAAATCGCAATTAGCGATTATTGATTGATTTGCACAAAAGTTATAGCGTTTACAAAATAGGGGATAGTTTTATGGCGTTTTTATTAATATTTTTTTTTTTAATAGTAATGGCGGCGATCAGCGATTTTTATTGTGACTGCGACATTGTGGCGGACACATCCTGACATTTTTGACACATTTTTGGGACCATTGTCATTTATACAGCAATCAGTGCTATTTAAAGTGGTTGCAAACCCTTACAAACCACTTTGACCTACAGGTAAGGCCTAAATTAAGGCTTACCTGTAAGTCCAAGCAATATCTCCTAAACCTATATGGTTTAGGAGATATTTGCCCGAAAACGGGCACCGCTGTCTACGACGCATGCGCCGTAGGCAGCGGCGCACAGGCGCACTAAGCACGGCATTTCCAAAAATGGAGCTGCCGCGCGTGACGACCCCCGTGCGCATGCGCGGGAGTGACGTCATCGCGGCTTCGCCGAATGACAGCGGCGGAGCTGCGAGACGCCACCAGCAAGATGGAATGCGGCGGACTACAGGGGACAGCGGCGACTTCGCTGGCTCCTGTGTCAGGTAAGTGACACATAATGGACTACTATGCGATGCGATGCGATGCATAGTAGTCCATTATGATCAAAAGAATGTGTGCTCAGACCTTACAGATCCCAGGCCGCGCTACGGAGGCTCAAATGAGATGTAGGCGTAAATAGAAGGACTCACAACCAATGTCGCCAACCCTAAAAGTTACTACCCCCTAAGGGGATGCAACCAGAATCAGAGGAGGTTATTTATAAAAAAGGGGTTCGGCGCCACTGTAAATTTGCTCAAATGGGGTGTGTACATAAAATAGAGGTACACCTCCACCATTAGCCTATCACAGAGCCACAAGAGGTGTCATATAGATATCAGATCCTATCCAGAGGAGTGTATATATGAATTGCACAGGAGGAGAGAGGGAAGGGAAGTACATATATAACCCCCCTAAAGCTAACTACTACTAATATGCAGAATATAGAAAATAGAGACACACTGCCAACAATATTATACAACAATTCCTGAACACAGCCAATCAGGTACCACAAAAGATGGCTATAAAATTAGGCCAAGCTTGACTACGTAGACACAAAACTAGACAACTACGTAAGCAGCGGGAATTAGTAATATGGTAAATAACATATGCATAGCGTGCAGCAGTGATAAATACGTGGTAAATAATAAGATATTAATATGCCACTAAATTGATAAGTGTGTTGAAAAAATTAATACAGTGAAGTTAATTGCATGAATAAAAATAAATAAAGTGAAAATACGGTGACCATACAGTGTAATATACCCTCAAATAAATATGTGATAATACCAGGAATGCAAATCCATAAAATAGGAGATATTACATAAATAAATAAATATTAAATAAATCAATGTGATAATTATTACCCAAGAAAATGCATATAAATCTCAAAGTTAGCCCCAGATAATCTATTAAGAGCTATAGATGCAGTCCAAAAAGTGAAAAAAGATATTACTAGAAAAAATTAAAAAATTAGTAAATTAATAAGTCCACAAAATCTTCACAGCAAAAAGAGTGCAGTAGGTGGAAAAGTGACTGGTGCCCAGGAACAGATTTTCAGGTGACTTTCGTGCTCGCCCCCCTTTAGCTCCCCACTCACCGAAACTATGAGCCCACACAGGGCAGTCAGGCCCGTAGATATCACACTGCTGACGTAGATGCGCTGATGAGAGATTATTTGCAGAGATTGTAGTCCACTCCAGTCCTGATGAGCAGGTGAGACTGATATTGGTATTCAGAGTTTCCTCAAGGAAAAAATAGAAGAAGGGGGGAGGATTCCATAGTGTAGTAATTCCAACGAAGGTGTGTAGTTTTAAAAAAAACATAAACTTTTATTCACACATCGGTATTCAGACAGAGATGTGTTTTTGCAAAAATAACGCACGCCACTTCCGCATTGTCACATGTGTTAGGTGGAACGCAGGACGGAACGCACGCTAGGTACGGTTGCCTACGTGCTTGCTCCCGTGCTAAAGCTGGGCATTGTGAGCCTTCATACAGGTGGTAGCGCTACACCCCCCCGTGTGAGGACCGACGGCGGAGCTATCTCCATCCCCCCCAGTTGTTAGCCTGTTTGGACGGAGTGGACTGTTGACTTGGGGACTGGTCGGATGCACTGAATCCCCCTGTCCATCCAACCCTGCTGCCTAGTATTATATTTAACATCCTCTAATATCAGCGCCTTAAAAAGCTTCTCACCAGGGCTCGCTCTAGGGCTTATGGTTTTGGAGAGGTGCATATACGTTTAGCCACCTACACTCTGTGCTAGGCTTGTGCAATTCGTTTCGTAACGAATCGAAATTCGGCCGAATTTTGCATCTTTCGGACATTCGGATGCATCCGAATGTCCGAATAAAAAAATAACAAATTACAACGAATACGAAAGAAATATAACGAATGAATTCGATTGCATTCGACATGATTCGAAATGATTTCAACCGCATTCGACATTATTTCAACCACATTCGAAAATATTTTGTGACCCGACTTTAGGGCCATGTATCTCGGGGTCACTTGGTGCTAGACACTTCAAATTTGGATATGTTGTAGTGCTAGTATTATTGTGTTTGCATACCAAATTTGGGGTTTCTAGCTGTAAGTGACCCCGAGATACGTGGCCCCAAATTCGGGTCTCAAAATGTTATTAGTTATTAGAGCAGAGAATGACATTTTGCGACCCGATTTTGGGGCCACATATCTCGGGGTCACTTATAGCTAGAAACACCAAATCTGGTATGCAAACACAATAATACTAGCATTACAAAATATCCAAATTTGGAGTTTCTAGCACCAAGTGACCCCGAGATACATGGCCCTAAAGTCAGGTCACAAAATATTTTTGAATGTGGTTGAAATAATGTCGAATCATGTTGAAATAATTTCGAATGCATTCAACATTATTTCAACCGCATTCGAAAATATTTTGTGACCCGAATTTAGGGCCATGTATCTCGGGGTCACTTGGTGCTAGAAACTCCAAATTTGGATATCTTGTAGAGCTAGTATTATTGTGTTTGCATACCAAATTTGGGGTTTCTAGCTATAAGTGACCCCGAGATATGTGGCCCCAAAGTCAGGTCGCAAAATGTCATTCTCTGCTCTATTAACTAATAACATTTTGCGACCCGATTTTGGGGCCACATATCTCGGGGTCACTTATAGCTAGAAACCCCAAATTTGGTATGCAAACACAATAGTACTAGCACTACAACATATCCAAATTTGGAGTTTCTAGTGACCCCGAGATACATGGCTCTAAAGTCGGGTCACAAAATATTTTCGAATGTGGTTGAAATAATTTTCGAATCATGTTGAAATCATTTCGAATCCGGTAGAAATATTTTCGAATTTGGTTGAAATATTTTCGAATGCGGCCGATTTTTCGAATTCGGTAGAAAACTAAACGAAATCCGAAAACGAATTTAAGGAAGTTAACGAATATAACTAAACGAAATTAATGAATTAACGAATTAAAACGAAACGAAACTAAACAAATTTTTTCCTTTTGAACATGTCTACTCTGTGCACAGTATGAGTCTTTTATATATATATATAGACTTATATTTTACATTTTGCATTTTTTCTGCATTTTTGATTTTTATTTTCAGCTTTATTTTTCAAATTTATTATATAGATTTTTGGGTTTTTTAATCATATATATTTTTTATTCCTTGGTACCGATATTTACCCTTTGTGTCACACTGGGGTGGTACATTATATACCCTCCCAAAGGGTTTTCTGTGTGGTATTTTCTGTGCATGCCATAAAAAAAATTTTTTTGTAGTTTAGCTCATTTTATATATTTATCTTCTGTTATTACATTTTTTTGTTATTATATTTTTATTTTTGCAAAACACATCTCTGTCTGGATACCGATGTGCGAATAAAAGTTTATGTTTTTTTTTAAAACTACACACCTTTGTTGGAATTACTACACTATGGAATCCTCCCCCCTTCTTCTATTTTTTCCTTGAGGAAACTCTGAATACCAATATCAGTCTCACCTGCTCATCAGGATTTGAGTGGACTACAATCTCTGCAAATAATCTCTCATCAGCGCGTCTACGTCAGCAGTGTGATATCTACGGGCCTGACTGCCCTGTGTGGGCTCATAGTTTCGGTGAGTGGGGAGCTAAAGGGGGGCGAGCACGAAAGTCACCTGAGAAATCTGTTCCTGGGCACCAGTCACTTTTCCACCTACTGCACTCTTTTTGCTGTAAAGATTTTGTGGACTTATTAATTACTAATTTTTTTAATTTTTAAATTTTTTCTAGTAATATATTTTTTCACTTTTTGGACTGCATCTATAGCTCTTAATAGATTATCTGGGGCTAACTTTGAGATTTATATGCATTTTCTTGGGTAATAATTATCACATTGATTTATTTAATATTTATTTATTTATGTAATATCTCCTATTTTATGGATTTACATTCCTGGTATTATCACATATTTTTTTTTTAGGGTATATTACACTGTATGGTCACCGTATTTTCACTTTATTTATTTTTATTCATGCAATTAACTTCACTGTGTTAATTTTTTCAACACACTTATCAATTTAGTGGCATATTAATATCTTATTATTTACCACGTATTTATCACTGCTGCACGCTATGCATATGTTATTTACCATATTACTAATTCCCGCTGCTTACGTAGTTGTCTAGTTTTGTGTCTATGTAGTCAAGCTTGGCCTAATTTTATAGCCATCTTTTGTGGTACCTGATTGGCTGTGTTCAGGAATTGTTGTATAATATTGTTGGCAGTGTGTCTCTATTTTCTATATTCTGCATATTAGTAGTAGTTAGCTTTAGGGGGGTTATATATGTACTTCCCTTCCCTCTCTCCTCCTGTGCAATTCATATATACACTCCTCTGGATAGGATCTGATATCTATATGACACCTCTTGTGGCTCTGTGATAGGCTAATGGTGGAGGCGTACCTCTATTTTATGTACACACCCCATTTGAGCAAATTTACAGTGGCGCCGAACCCCTTTTTATAAATAACCTCCAGTAGTCCATTATGCTTTGCCTTTGCAGGGAATGAAAGAGAAAGTAACACCCATCAGGGTTTACTTCCTCTTTAAATGTACTGATTCCTGTGTAAATGTCACTGGCAGTGAAGGAGTTAACCACTAGGGGGCAGTGTAGGGGTTATATATGATGTTATGTGTTTTTTTTTATTGTAGGGGGGGCGTGGCCTGGCATGTGACGTCACTGATCATCCTTCCCTATAAAAGGGAAGAGACGATCAGTGACAGCCACACAGGGAAGCACGGGGGAGAGGTTTGTTTACACCGACCTCTCCTAGTTCTTCAGCTCTGTGACCCGATCCATCTACTAATAGTTCAGAGCCTTGTGGGCTTTCTGCACATGCTCTGTTTGGTGTGTATTGCTAGAGAGTTTTTTTTTGGGGGGGGGGGGGAGGGTGCACGGGATCAGTACAGGGCCAATCGGCACTGTCCAGAAAGAGGGTCAGGGGTCATGCAGCATCAAAGGTCAGTCAGAGGAGAATGAACTTCTCCTACAAGCTTTAAACAGGCACTCATAGAAGTCACAAGACTGAACATGGAAATGCAAATATTTTAGTAAATATAAACTGATAAGTACCTTTTTTCTCATGAACGGTATATGTGTACTGTGGGCAAGCAGATATAGTGACTGCAGGGTCCTGGGGAGATCCAATATAGTGAGTGCAGGCTCCTGGGGAGAGCAGATATAGTGAATGCAGGCTCTTGCGGAGATCCAATATAGTGAATGCAGGGTCCTGGGGACACCAGATATAGTGACTGCAGGGTCCTGGGGACACCAGATATAGTGACTGCAGGGTCCTGGGGACACCAGATATAGTGACTGCAGGGTCCTGGGGACACCAGATATAGTGACTGCAGGGTCCTGGGGAGAGCATATATAGTGACCGCAGGGTCCTGGGGAGAGCAAATATAGTGACTGCAGGCTCCTGGGGAGAGCAGATATAGTGAATGCAGGCTCCTGGGGGGAGCAGATATAGTGACTGCAGGGTCCTGGGGAGATCAGATATAATGAATGCAGACTCTTGGGGAGACCAGATATAGTGACTGCAGGGTCCTGGGGAGAGCAGATATAGTGACTGCAGGCTCCTGGGGAGAGCAGATATAGTGAATGCAGGCTCCTGGGGGGAGCAGATATAGTGACTGCAGGGTCCTGGGGAGATCAGATATAATGAATGCAGACTCTTGGGGAGACCAGATATAGTGACTGCAGGGTCCTGGGGAGACCAGATATAGTGACTGCAGGGTCCTGGGGAGAGCAGATATAGTGACTGCAGGCTCCTGGGGGGAGCAGATATAGTGACTGCAGGGTCCTGGGGAGACCAGATATAGTGACTGCAGGGTCCTGGGGAGACCAGATATAGTGACTGCAGGGTCCTGTGGAGATCAGATATAGTGACTGCAGGGTCCTGGGGAGATCAGATATAGTGACTGCAGGGTCCTGGGGAGATCAGATATAGTGACTGCAGGGTCCTGGGGAGAGCAGATATAGTGAATGCAGGCTCCTGGGGAGACCAGATATAGTGAATGCAGGCTCCTGGAGAGAGCAGATATAGTGAATGCAGGCTCATGGGGAGACCAGATATAGTGACTGCAGACTCCTGGGGAGATCAGATATAATGAATGCAGGGTCCTGGGGAGACCAGATATAGTGACTGCAGGGTCCTGGGGAGACCAGATATAGGGAATGCAGGCTCCTGGGGAGAGCAGATATAGTGAATGCAGGCTCCTGGAGAGAGCAGATATAGTGAATGCAGGCTCCTGGGGAGACCAGATATAGTGAATGCAGGCTCCTGGGGAGACCAGATATAGTGAATGCAGGCTCCTGGGGAGACCAGATATAGTGAATGCAGGCTCCTGGGGAGACCAGATATAGTGAATGCAGGCTCCTGGAGAGAGCAGATATAGTGAATGCAGGCTCATGGGGAGACCAGATATAGTGACTGCAGACTCCTGGGGAGATCAGATATAGTGAATGCAGGGTCCTGGGGAGACCAGATATAGTGACTGCAGGGTCCTGGGGAGACCAGATATAGGGAATGCAGGCTCCTGGGGAGACCAGATATAGTGAATGCAGGCTCATGGGGAGAGCAGATATAGGGAATGCAGGCTCCTGAAGAGAGCAGATATAGTGACTGCAGGCTCATGGGGAGAGCAGATATAGGGAATGCAGGCTCCTGGGGAGAGCAGATATAGTGACTGCGGGTCCTGGGGAGATCAGATATAGTGACTGCGGGTCCTGGGGAGATCAGATATAGTGACTGCGGGTCCTGGGGAGATCAGATATAGTGACTGCAGGCTCCTGGGGAGAGCAGATATAGTGAGTGCAGGGTCTTGGGTTTAGTAACACTTTCAAGCGGGAGTCCCGCCATTTTTTTATATATAAATACTGCAGCTGCTGACCTTTAAACTATGGACACTCACCTGTCCAGCGCACCTGCGATGTCGGCACTCGAAGCCGATCTGTCGCTTGGCTCTCGGGTGCTACCGCCACCATCTTATAGGAGCCTAGTAAAGCGAAGGGTTCATACAATACATAAAATCCATCCTCTGGATGTAGGCAGAATAAATGAAGATATCAGTTCGAATGGCTGCTCTCTATGTCTCTCGCTCCCAGGTGAGGTGTGAAAAAAAAAAGAGGAAAAGAACACCAACATAGCATAAAAGCGTTATGGTTTATTGGGATAACACAAGGCCAATCAGACAAAGATAAAAAGTTTCAGGATAAAAAACAATCTGCAGATCAATATTAGAGCTAGCATGGTGACACTGAGCATAGACTCCACCCTACTAGTTTCGTCATACCTGACGTAATCGGGGTGTGAAGTTCATGGCAGAAGCCACCCCTATTTAACAGATCCACAGCGGAAAGAGCACATCTGGTACTCTAATCACCACATTCGGCCGTTATTGGTCAAAAAGCTGTCTCAGAAACATTAATGACAGGGGAGACTGCCGCTCAATGTTAACAACAGAGTGACCGAAACCCATACTAGTAAGGGGCGGTACTCCCGCAGTGAATACATACCAAGCCTCAGTTTGACTTGGAGACAAACAAACCTCATTATCAACCTGATGGAGCAGTGGAATAAATATCCAGCAGGTCTCAATCTGATAGGCAGAAAGAAGCCAGCCTCATTTTCAATCCGACAAAGCAGCGGGATTGAATACACAACAGATCACGATCTGGGAGGCAAGAAATAACCAAGCCTCGTTTGCAAAAAAAAAAAAAATCCAACTGAGTCACCCCAGAATGGACATTTTCGCAATATCCCAGTAGGCGATCTCATGTGGATGGTAAAAAAATTATGAAATGTATATTTAATTACTATAAAAAAATATAAGAAGAAAGTAAAACATAATTGCTGAGAATATGTGTATAAAATAAAATTAAATAAAATAAAATTAAATTAAATTAAATTTAAATAGAAATAAAATGAAAAATAAAAATGAAAAATAAAAATAAAAATAAAAATAAAAATGAAAAATGGAACTCTGAAAAATAAAAAGTGCCTTTCCACAATGGCCCGGCACAATAAATTGTTGATACAGTAACAAAACAATAATTCATGAAAAGAAAAATTAATAGATAAAATAGGACTTCAGGAATTATTAACGAAAGCATTGATATCCCAATTAACATTAATACCAAAAGGAGCATAAGATTTTATTTTCATAGATCTCCCCAACCTCCATTTGTGGGACGCCTCTTTTGGTGGACCCTCCTCTCCATGGTGGCATATATTTATTAATTGCCACAATAGAGGTAACCTGTGGGATCTCTATTATGGCACTGTGCAAAATGCTTAGGAACCGTATGTTCTTTTTTTGGTCCTTTCTAAATGTTTTAACCACTTTCAGCCCCGGAACCATTTTGCTGGTCAAAGACCAGACCACTTTTTGCGATTCGGCACTGCGTCGCTTTAACTGACAATTGCGCGGTCGTGCGACGTGGCTCCCAAACAAAATTTACGTCCTTTTTTTCCCCACAAATAGAGCTTTCTTTTGGTGGTATTTGATCACCCCTGCGGTTTTTATTTTTTGCGCTATAAACAAAAAGAGAGCGACAAGTTTGAAAAAAACGCATTATTTTTTACTTTTTTGTTATAATAAATATCCCCCAAAAATATATAAAAAAACATTTTTTTCCCTCAGTTTAGGCCGATACGTATTCTTTTACATATTTTTGGTAAAAAAAATCACAATAAGCGATTATTGATTGGTTTGCGCAAAAGTTATAGCGTTTACAAAATAGGGATAGTTTTATAGCATTTTTTTAAATAATTTTTTATCATTTTTTTTTTACTAGTAATGGCGGCGATCAGCGATTTTTATTGTGACTGCGACATTGTGGGGGACCCATCGGACATTTTTGACACATTTTTGGGACCATTGTCATTTATACAGTAATCAGTGCTTTATAAATGCAGTGATTCCTGTGTAAATGACACTGGCAGTGAAGGGGTTAAGCAGTGGGTGGCAGTGTAGGGGTTAAGTGTTCCTAGGGGTGTGTTACTAACTGTGGGGGGGTTGGGCTTTCATTTAGTGAACACTGATCTCTGCTCCAATCACATGGAGCAGAGATCAGCGTCACTAGTTGCTAGGCAGAATGGAGAAATGCTGTTTACAACGGCATTTCTTCATTTGGCCGCTCCGTGAGACGATCGCGGGGATGCCCGCGGTGATCGAGTCCGCGGGTCCCGCGACCGGACTCACGGGGGTCCCGACCAGCGCGGGAGCGTGCGCTCCCGATGGCAGGGCGGCAAATTTAAAGGGACGTACATTTACGCCCATTTGCCTGCCCGTGCCATTCTGTCGACGTACATCGTCGTGCGCTGGTCGGCAAGTGGTTAATATTGTTAATGTGTTCGTGAGCCCATTTGGAAAAAAAATCCTAATTGTTTGTCCCGCATACTGCTTACCACACGGACATGTGGTAACTAAGGTAAACAATATTCTTTGTGGTACAGATAACAAAGTGTTTGATTGGGTATGTTCTACCAGTAACAGTAGAGGAAAAACTACCGTATTTATCGGCGTATAACAATTTCCCCTTAAAATCGGGGGGGAAATTCTGGGTGCGTGTTATACGCCAATCCCCACTGTCTGTGAGCCGAAAAAGAGCGAGCGTCGCCAAAAAAGAGAGAGCGAGCAGTGCCGAAAAAGAGCAAACGGTGCCGAAAAAGAGCAAACGGTGCCGAAAAATACAGAGCGTCGCGGAAAAAAGGCCGAGCCGAGTGCTCGGCTCTGCTCGCAGTCCAGCCGTCCTGCCTCCCTGCTGTCTCTGAAGCAAGTGCTGTGTACTGTGTAGTCGGCTCGCGCTCAGCTCGCAGTCCCACCCAAAAGAAAGCTCTATTTGTGGGGGGAAAAAGGACGTAAAATTTGTTTGGGAGCCACGTCGCACGACCGCGCAATCGTCAGTTAATCGCAAAAAGGGGACTGGTCCTTTGGCTGCAAATTGGTCCGGGGCTTAAGTGGTTATATAACCCTTGAAACCAGTGGCTGCTGCTGTTTCTTTTTTTTTGGGGGGGGGGGGGTGGGTGGCAAACAATCCACTCCTCCACCACACCCCCCCCCCTGTAGGTCGGGTCACAGACAGCACCCCCTCGTTAGTCAACTGGGTCACAGATGGCAACCCCCCTGGTCGGTGAGCCAGACGGGGCCCTGCACTTACCCCACCTCGCGGGCAGCGTAGCGGGTGGCGGCTGCTTCTCCCCAGGCTGCTTGTTTGTCCCTCCTAAACTTGGGGTGAGTGTTATATGCTGGTGCGTGTTTTACGCCGATAAATAAGGTACATGTTTTTGTTTTTCCATTAACGTTAATTCTGCACACTGCACATTTTTTTTTTGCAAGGATAAAATCCCACTAAATTTGGAAAAAAAAGTTGTGCGTTCCGGTGGATCCAAAATAGTAGGCGCGACGCTCAATTGTACAGAGCCTAAAAGTCTGTCTTTTTTAAGTACGGGCCAATAATTTTTTAAAAATCTTTTTAATTTTATAGTGTTGTCCTGAAAATGTTGTAAAGAACGACCATTTCAATTTCTGACATGTATTGGGTTTGACTTTTTTTCGGTATGTAAAGAATTTCTGTCAAGGCTTCTGACCTGATTGATCTCTTCATTCAAAACATTAATATCATAACCCTTTTCTACAAATCGAGCATTTAAAAGAGAAGCCTGAGTGTCAAAGTCATCAATCATAGTACAATTCCGTCTGAGTCTGTCAAATTTGGCTACGAGGCACAGACCTGAGCCATGTTTCGTGATGACAACTGTCAATGAGTACATAAGAATTACGATCCGTAGTCTTGAAGAACGTACTGGTAATGAGTTTATCATCTAATGCTCGGATCTCAAGATCTCACAAATTGCGTGCATAAAGACGCTCCTCGATACGTAATTGAGAAAATAAATCATTGCACACCAAACCACTGTCTACGATCATCTAACAAAAACCTCCTCCTCGTTTCCCAAAGCCCGGTACAAATCGAAGGGGGATCGGAGATTCGCTGTCCAAGGACCTTCGGCTATGGAACGCTCTACCAACCAACATCCGCCTGGAAGAAAACCACCAGGCCTTTAGCAGGGCTGGATTAACGTAGGGGCTATTGGAGCTGCAGCTCCAGGCCCCTACCTTAATATAGGCCCAGCCACCCAAAAAGGACATGGAAAGCAATGGGCCAACGGGAAGAGATCTCCCCTGACGGGCCCTGCATTCCACATGCACCGCCTGGGCAGGGTGGTGGGATTGATAATGGGCACTGCATGAGCAGTCCTAACAGAAGCCTGGAGCACGCCAATGCAGGGCTCTTACAGAAGTCTGGGGCTTCCATAGTGTTAGGCCTGCGCAACTGCACTCTTTCAGCTCAGAAACTTGGCAAATCAAATGCCAGGCTTCCCTAGTGTTATGCCTGGAAAGCAGAAGGGTGCCCAGTAAAAGGTCCACCAAAATCCCCAGCACCAAGCACATGATGCTCTTAATCTGGCCCTGGCCTTTAGGAAAAAACTCAAGACCTTCCTCTTCTAGTTGATGACAACTAAGCTCTTCACTGCGCTTTACAAATATTTTCATTCATTCATTCATTCATCTAAAAAATGAATTCTTTCAGAGTTGGCCTCATAAGTAAGGGCTATACCACGGTCATTGGAATTCAAAAGATTCATAAATTGATCTAACGAGTCGCGGTCTCCTCTCCTTAGGAAGAGGATGTCATCGATGTACCTGGCCAACAAGACAAGTTCTGATCGGGCACAGGCATAGACGACATCCTCTTCCCATTTGGCTATAAATAAATTTGCCAAGCTGGGGGCTCAAATTTTGCCCCATATCTATGTACATATTCGTTGCACACCAAACCATTGTCTACGATCATCTAACAAAAATCTCCTCCTCGTTCCCAAAGCACGGTACAAATCGAAGGGGGATCGGAGATTCGCTGTCCAAGGACCTCGGCTATGGAACGCTCTACCAACCAACATCCGCCTGGAAGAAAACCACCAGGCCTTTAGGAAAAAACTCAAGACCTTCCTCTTCTAGTTGATGACAACTAAGCTCTTCACAGCGCCTTGAGGCAATTCAGTTCACGTTGTGCGCTTTACAAATATTTTCATTCATTCATTCATCTAAAAAATGAATTCTTTCAGAGTTGGCCTCATAAGTAAGGGCTATACCACGGTCATTGGAATTCAAAAGATTCATAAATTGATCTAACGAGTCGCGGTCTCCTCTCCTTAGGAAGAGGATGTCATCGATGTACCTGGCCAACAAGACAAGTTCTGGTCGGGCACAGGCATAGACGACATCCTCTTCCCATTTGGCTATAAATAAATTGGCCAAGCTGGGGTCTCAAATTTTGCCCGATATCCATGTACATTTCTGTTATATCACGTGGAAGAGTACATAAAAAAAAAAAGATTTGGAACACAACTCATATTTGTAAAAATATTTACACATTGACTTATAGGACTATAAAATAAAAGCTAGACTACGCATTCATTCATTACATTTGAGAGGAAGCCTCCTTCAATCACCCGTATCCTTACTTCCATAGGTTGGCACCTCACCCCCGGCTCATCACTTTTAAAGCCCCTCTAGAGTTGTGTCATCTTCAATTTGCCTCCTGCTACAAGTCAAGATACTCAAGGTTGACAAGTCTTCACGAAACAGACTTTCCAGGAGCTCACGGACGGACTGTCTCACCCTTTTCTTCATATCTTTCCCAATGAAGACGTAGAGTATCGGGTTGATACAGCTGTTGAAAAACGCCAGAGACTGAGAGAGAAGGTCCAGGATTTCAACCACGTCTTTGTTAATGAATAGCAAGACAACACCCATGATGTGGTAGGGGGCCCAGGTGATGAAAAATGCGACTACAATGCCTAGCGCCACCTTGATGGTTTTTCTACCTACATCTAAAAAATTGATGTTGTATGCTTTAATAGCCAGAGAGATGTAACAGGCAGAAATGGTTATAAGAGGAATCAGAAACCCAAAGGTTAGATGTATAAAAGTGACGGCAAATTTGTTGTGATCTTCTTCAAAGCAAAAGGTCTTGTTATTGGAAGTGTCAGTTCTATGGTAGATGACGGGAGGCAGACTCATCGCAGAAGAAAACACCCAAATAGCCAAGCATATCATCCACGCCGTGCGTACTCTTCGGTGATTTCGGGCCCACACCGGCCGGACAACCAGAATCCATCGGTCGACGCTGATAGCCACCAGGGTGAAGACACTGGCAAACATGTTAAGGACAATGATGAAGGGTAAAATCTTGCAGAGGGCAGGACCGTACAGCCATTCCGGGTAGAAGAACTGCACTACACTGAATGGGAGAAACAAGCAGCACATGATATCGGCCAGAGCAAGGTTCCCAAACCAAATGGTGGTCACGGTCCTCTCCATCTTCACTCCAGTAACCCAAAGCACCAGAGCATTGCCGGGGACACCCACGAGGGTGGTGAAAGAGAAAACCAGGATGGTGAACACATGCTTGTGGCTGTAAAAGACGCCCGGTTCTGTTGCATCGCTGAAATTCGACATCTTGTTTCTCTCTATAGGAATTGACCGTTACTGAATGTGTGTCGGATCATTGGTCTATTTTAATCGTTTTAAGCATCGGATATATAAGAAGTCACACAATCACACAGATCAGTATCAGTCTTTCCCGCAGTAACAGAAAAAGCTGAAATGTAAATATGACATGTGGCATCATCATTTACCACTGCTAGATGGCATGATGTAGATAACACCATGAATTTTCCGATGAACGTTCATATTGGTTAAAAAAAAAAAAAAAAAGCATTTGCAGATCTGAGCAAATAATGTGAAGAGAGAGGAGAAGAAGTGGAAAGAGTTGTATAGTGGGAAAAAACGGGAGGTGGGGAGGGAAAGGGGAGACAAGAGTCAGGGCCGCCATCAGGGGGGGTACAGCCGTTACAACTGTAAGGGGCCCCCGGGGGGCCCGCCTGGGCCAGAAGAAGGCAGGACGGGTGAAGGGGTGCCGTGCTGTGCATTACAGAAACGATCTCCCAGCGTGTGCGCTCTGTGTCATTGAGCTCAGACATCAAGCTCTTTACTGCCACCTCTGGCTACTATGTGCATGTGCACCCCTCGTGTACTGGGCTTTTCTGTGTCAGCAACATGTCAGCTTTGTGAAAACATGCTGGGACTAGGTAGGAGGAAATTCTTTACAAGTAGGGGCTGTGAAGGAAAGGGTGGGGGGTTTACAGATTCGTGTATGTGGCTGATTATATATCTATATATATAGATTTATATATATAGATATACACAGGTGTGTGTGGGGGGGCTGGGCTGACATATATACATGCAGTGGCGGTGCACCCACTAAGGGCTCACGGGCACCGCCCCCTCTCTCCAGCCACCCACCTCTATGTATTATGGATAGATTCATGCATTGCATTAATCTATCCATGACCGCTGTAGCCACCCCCATATTCAGGCGTCCAACCCCTTTTCGGATTCTGCCTGAATTACAGCGGCGGGGGGTATTTTGAAGCACCTGATTAGAGCCATAGGCTCTAATAGGCTTCAAAAATGTTGACCTGTGGCGCAGAGCATTGAGCTCGCAGTCCACCCAGGTGTGTTAGAACAGCAAATTAACATTCACTTTTCTAGTACTGAACCGCCTCTCCGCCAATCAGGAAGCGTGGGTGTGTTACCCGTCACTTGATTGGCTAAAATGTCAGGAGCTGTGATTGGACGCCTATCAGGAGGAGGAGAGGAGATGCATGGAGGACGCAGCTCGCCGCTGTCACCTGCTGCCCCACAGAGATAGGGTAAGTGCTGGGCAGACAGCGGGTAGGGGGGGGTCAAAGTGTTGACTTTTAAACAGTGGCGGCATTTGATGGGCACAGTGGTGATAGCTGATGGGCACAGTGGCAGCATTTGATGGGCACAGTGGCAGCAATTGATGGGCACAGTGGCAGCAATTGATGGGCACAGTGGCAGCAATTGATGGGCACAGAGCTGGCATTTCATGGCACAGTGGCAGCGTTTGATGGGAACAGTGGCAGCAATTGATGGGCACAGTGGCAGCATTTGATGGGCACAGTGGCAGCATTTGATGGGCACAGTGGGTGCGTTTGATGGCACAGTGGCTGTGTTTGATGGCACAGTGGCTGCAATTGATGGGCACAGTGGCTGGGCACATATATACAGGTGTGTGTGGGGGGCTGACATATATACAGGTGTGTGAGGGGGCAGACATATATACAGGTGTTTGTGGGGGGCTGACATATATACAGGTGTTTGTGGGGGGCTGACATATATACAGGTGTGTGGGGGGGGGGGGGCTGGGCTGACATATATACAAGTGTGTGGGGGGCAGACATATATACAGGTGTTTGTGGGGGGCTGACATATATACAGGAGTGAGGGGGGCTGACATATATACAGATGTGAGGAAGGCTGACATGTATACATAATTGAGGGGGGCTGAGTGCGTACAGGTGAGGTGGCCGGTGTGCGTATTCGGTAGGATGGTCCGTGGACAAGCCCTGGGGAATGTTGGTGGTTAGGCACGGGGATGGGAGCCCAGGCCTAAAGCTGTGTAAGGGACCCAAAAATTTCTGATGGCTGCCCTGGCAAGAGTACCCAAGGTGGTCCCGGTGCTTATCCCGTTGATGCTGGTGTCACAGAGATGGGCCTTCTTCTGAGGCACCACATACACTAGATTACCAAAAGTATTGGGACACCTGCCTTTACACACACAGTCCGTAGGGTTCAATATTGAGTTGGCCCACACTAATATAGCATATATTTATAGAGGTAATACTCGAGGCGGGTGCCTGCACAGAGATTGGAGCAGGTAGCCAGAGTGGGAGATTCCAGGTGAGCCGTGTGACTCAGGAGCGCTTGTAACTCCATGGCAAACTGATCCATGCGGTGATCTTGCTCATCCAATCTGGAAAAAATATTACCAACAAGTGGATTGACTGCATCTTCTGAATTCATGGCCTTTGCACACTGAATCAGACCGAGACAGAAGTACAGTTAAATCACGCTTGTTTAACAATAATTAAAAAAAAAAGAGTAAACGTAGTAAAAACATAGCCAGAGTTCAGGAACCGGAACGGATAGTCAGACAAGCAAAAACGTCAGGGAGCCAGAGATGAGCGTAGTAGAACAGCAAGCAGGATCTGGAGACAGAAGGAATGTCAGCCTAGCAAGTCTTTAACAGGAACGCAGGAGAGCGTCTCTAGAGATGTGACCAAGGCGAAGCCAGAGATCCTCTGGGCTTGGACAGCTTAAGTAGGCAGGACTGACGAGCAGGGTCATCAACAGGCGATTA
Source organism: Lithobates pipiens (assembly GCF_037356315.1). Lineage (NCBI taxonomy): Eukaryota > Metazoa > Chordata > Amphibia > Anura > Ranidae > Lithobates > Lithobates pipiens. The sequence goes on along the minus strand of NW_027507871.1, from coordinate 5,949,618 downwards.
ACTGTGGAGAGATAGGAGCTACCAATTAGCCAACAGCTGAGCGGCCAGCTCAGAGAAGGAAGGGCTGAGCCCAGCCCAGTCTGAAATCAGAGGGCCTTGTCCTGAATCCAATCTATGAGATAGGAAGGGTTTTTTTTTTGAAAGCCCGTGGCGTGCAAAACACACTCAATAACTTCACACGGTGCGTTCGGCTCCTGACAGGGACAAAGACACTTAAAACTTGGTCTTTCTGGCGGGAAACCAGGCAGACCCCGTTCTTTGGAAGGTCTGCCGAAACAGACCCACCCAAATACTAGGTGGGGCTCCCCCGAGGGCAGACCCCAACCCTAATAGAGAGGGGGCGAACTAAGCCAGAAGGCCATGTCCACCCCCTCCCCAGACTTTCAGGACAGGCCCTGGGACCTGTGACCCTACTCATCACACCAAACGTGCAAAGTGACAAAACAAAACGTGACAAACACACAAGAAAATAAATAAATAAAGTGGGGAAGGGATAGTGGAGAGATGAGTGAAAAGGTGGCCATTGTGTGAAACGATGACCAGGCCCTCCGGCCACGAATCAAAAATTCCTCGGGTCCCAGCCAAAAGGCCCGGCCCAAGAGGCAGGTGCTAAAAAAGAGTGCTATGGTGCAGTGACCGTGGTGCCCAAAATCAACGTGACCCTCACTCACGGTGCTGTTTAGGCACCCTTGGACTGCCACTCCAGGGGCACATACTCCAAAGGCTTTCAAGACCGCCCTGATGCACGGTCCAGACCACAGCAGCCCCCACCCCAGGCAGGAAGGCATGAAGATCAGGAAGCCCGGTGAGAGCCCTTTGCCATCAGGCTCCACCGTCGCTCCCATCACTCCTTCCTAATTACATTCAGGAAGTACTAACTGCTCCTCCCCACCCATCAAAGAGGAGCTAGTGTTCCATTCCCGAAAAGACTGTCCAAGGCTAGAACTACCCCAATTCAGGCCAGAAGGCCAGGTACTCGACCCTCTGGGTCAGACCAACAGCAGCACCCATCCTCACCAGGAGCACCCTTCCAGAGGGGTTATGGAGATGAGGAGGGGGAGAAGATGAAGAGGGGTTATGGAGATGAGGAGGGGGAGAAGATGAAGAGGGGTTATGGAGATGAGGAGGGGGAGAAGATGAAGAGGGGTTATGGAGATGAGGAGGGGGAGAAGATGAAGAGGGGTGGAGAAGATGAGGAGGGGGAGAAGATGAAGAGGGGCGGAGGAGATGAGGAGAGGGAGAAGATGAAGAGGGGTGGAGGAGATATGGAGGGAGAGAAGATGAAGAGGGGTGGAGAAGATGAGGAGGGAGAGAAGATTAAGAGGGGTGGAGAAGATGAGGAGGGGGAGAAGATGAAGAGGGGTTATGGAGATGAGGAGGGGGAGAAGATGAAGAGGGGTTATGGAGATGAGGAGGGGGAGAAGATGAAGAGGGGTTATGGAGATGAGGAGGGGGAGAAGATGAAGAGGGGTGGAGGAGATGAGGAGGGGGAGAAGATGAAGAGGGGTGGAGGAGATGAGGAGGGGGAGAAGATGAGGAGGGGGAGAAGATTAAGAGGGGTTATGGAGATGAGGAGGGGGAGAAGATGAAGAGGGGTGGGGGAGATGAGGAGGGGGAGAAGATGAAGAGGGTCGGAGGAGATATGGAGGGGGAGAAGATGAAGAGGAGTTATGAAGATGAGGAGGAGGAGAAGATGAAGAGGGGTTATGGAGATGAGGAGGAGGAGAAGATGAAGAGGGGTTATGGAGATGAGGAGGGGGAGAAGATGAAGAGGGGTTATGGAGATGAGGAGGGGGAGAAGATGAAGAGGGGTTATGGAGATGAGGAGGGGGAGAAGATGAAGAGGGGTTATGGAGATGAGGAGGGGGAGAAGATGAAGAGGGGTTATGGAGATAAGGAGGGGAGAAGATGAAGAGGGGTGGAGGAGATATGGAGGGGGAGAAGATGAAGAGGGGTGGAGGAGATGAGGAGGGGGAGAAGATGAAGAGGGGTTATGGAGATGAGGAGGGGGAGAAGATGAAGAGGGGTGGAGGAGATGAGGAGGGGGAGAAGATGAAGAGGGGTTATGGAGATGAGGAGGGGGAGAAGATGAAGAGGGGTGGAGGAGATGAGGAGGGGGAGAAGATGAAGAGGGGTGGAGGAGATGGGGAGGGGGAGAAGATGAAGAGGGGTTATGGAGATGAGGAGGGGGAGAAGATGAAGAGGGTCGGAGGAGATATGGAGGGGAGAAGATGAAGAGGGGTGGAGGAGATATGGAGGGGGAGAAGATGAAGAGGGGTGGAGGAGATGAGGAGGGGGAGAAAATGAAGAGGGGTTATGGATATGAGGAGGGGGAGAAGATGAAGAGGGGTGGAGGAAATGAGGAGGGGGAGAAGATGTGGAGGGGGATAAGATGTGGAGGGGGAGAAGATGAAGAGGGGTGGAGGAGATATGGAGGGGGAGAAGATGAAGAGGGGTGGAGGAGATATGGAGGGGGAGAAGATGAAGAGGGGGGAGGAGATGAGGAGGGGGAGAAGATGAAGAGGGGTGGAGGAGATGTGGAGGGGGGGGGAAGATGTGGAGGGGGAGAAGATGTGGAGGGGGAGAAGATGTGGAGGGGGAGAAGATGAAGAGGGGTGGAGGAGATATGGAGGGGGAGAAGATGAAGAGGGGTGGAGGAGATATGGAGGGGGAGAAGATGAAGAGGGGTGGAGGAGATATGGAGGGGGAGAAGATGAAGAGGGGGGGAGGAGATGAGGAGGGGGAGAAGATGAAGAGGGGTGGAGGAGATGTGGAGGGGGGGAAGATGTGGAGGGGGAGAAGATGAAGAGGGGTGGAGGAGATATGGAGGGGGAGAAGATGAAGAGGGGTGGAGGAGATATGGAGGGGGAGAAGATGAAGAGGGGGGGAGGAGATATGGAGGGGGAGAAGATGAAGAGGGGTGGAGGAGATATGGAGGGGGAGAAGATGAAGAGGGGGGAGGAGATGAGGAGGGGGAGAAGATGAAGAGGGGTGGAGGAGATGTGGAGGGGGGGAAGATGTGGAGGGGGAGAAGATGAAGAGGGGTGGAGGAGATATGGAGGGGGAGAAGATGAAGAGGGGTGGAGGAGATATGGAGGGGGAGAAGATGAAGAGGGGGGGGAGATATGGAGGGGGAGAAGATGAAGAGGGGTGGAGGAGATGAGGAGGGGGGAGAAGATGAAGAGGGGTGGAGGAGATGAGGAGGGGGAGAAGATGAAGAGGGGTGGAGGAGATGAGGAGGGGGAGAAGATGAAGAGGGGTGGAGGAGATGAGGAGGAGTGGTGAGGAATGGTTTTGGAGATAGAAAAGGGTTATGGGGAGCAAGAAGGGGAGGAGATGAGGAGAAGTCTGTGTTCTTTGTAATCCATCATACATTACCCGGGCAGGGCTGACACCACAGAAAAGAGCTGAAAATACATGGTGACGGTGTTGCTCAGACAGGAAGTGGAAGGATTTGTTTTATCTCTGATACATTTCAGGTTTGTGGCATAAATGTGAATTGTATAACTGGTTGCTATTTTACTTCTTTACCTAATTTTGGCATTTGCGAACTTCCTTTCTATGCCCTTATGTACTGCAGCCATTTACTCCTGCCTGTATGCTAAAATGTATCAATAAAGAATAAAAAAATAAAGAGAATACATGGTGTTGTCATGGTGTTGTCATGGTGTTGTCATGGTGTTGTCATGGTGTTGTCATGTAATATTGGCGGGTTGGAGCGCGCTTTCATTTTATGTACTTTCTGTGTAGCGAGGTCCCAGGCTCCCTTCGGTCTAATGAGAACCTCCAGGGTCAGAGATAGCTGACACCCTTCTGTATATGGGGGGCCGTGAGGCATAGTAGGTGCAAAGTAGCCAGAGTAATTGGGCGCCAGACACTTCTTGAATGCAAAAGAGATTTTATTTCTCTTAACAGAACTTTGACAACCTCAGGTAGTTGCAAGGTTCATTGGCAGACTCCGACTTCAACAAGAGGACAGCAATGCAGGGAAAGGCATCCAGCAAGATGCCACATCTGCACGTGTAGAATCGCTGTCTCCTATGGCAACGGTCTTTAACAGTTCCTAGCACAAAGTATAACGGTTCCTTCACTTCTACTACGATCACTTCCTGTAGTTCTTCAGCCAACCAAGCTCCCGGTCTCTCACTAGACTAGTTGATTCGCTGCCACTGAATCCTTTGAGCTCCTCCAATCTTCACGGTGGTATCTCCCTCAAGCACCACCCCCCCCCCCCCGCTTCCTGCTACATCCCTATCTTGGCACTCCAGATACCTCTCAATATTTACCCCACTGGCCTGCTCAGTCCCTGGTTTGACACACAAGGCTGCTCTGCAAGCATCCCCTCCTCCGGCTGAGTCCCTCGCTTGATACCCGGTTGGTGGGAATGCTGCTCCGGTACTGGCTCCAGTTACTCACTGTGGTCCCTGGTAATAAGGTGGTTGGCCCCTTAGTGGCGACAGCTTCCCCTTCTACCTCTAACCATGACAGGCTCTCAGGCCGTAAGAACCGTCATTTCTGGTTGGACTAGAAGCCGAAAAGCAGGCCAAAGGATTTAAGAAAACCTCTGCCCATTGGCTGAGATACCCCATATACCTAATCTGACCTTGCAGTGCCCTTCTCACATCTAATGCCACCAAGTACCCGGCCACCTAGTGGCAAAAGAGAGAAGTGCAGCAATTAGAGACTAAGGCCGCGTACACACGCGGGGACTGTTCGCTCAACTTTGTCCGCTGAACAGTGTTTCGGCGGACAGTCCGCTCGTGTGTGGGCTTTTAGCGGACAGTTTCAGCGAACAGTCTGCTGAACAAAGTTTTTCGGAATTTCCGAAAAACTGTCCGCTGAAACTTGTTCGGAATTTCCGAAAAACTGTCCGCTGAAACTTGGTTTCAGTGAACAGTCCCCTCGTGTGTAGGCTTGTTCGTCAAACTAAGTTCCGCGCATGCTCAGAAAGGATTTACACGCCAAAGTTTGCATTGCAGTGTATAGACGTCGTTTTCTAGTCCCGTCGTACGTGCCGTTCACGTCATCGCGCACGGTTTCAGCGGACTGTTCGTTCGTCGTGTGTGGCCAAGTCCGTCCATGCTAATTTTGAGCGGACTGTCCGCTGAAACTGTTTGACGAACAAAGTTGAGCGAACAGTCCCCGCGTGTGTACGCGGCCTTAGAGTGAAATCGATTGATCCTCCACAATTAGCCAAGGTAGCCATACCCGGCAGGTAAATTTAGGGATCTCTGATCCTCGGGACAGTTTGGGTTTTACTCCTCTCAGTGGCAATTTAGACTCACCTGGAACCTGCAGTCAGTGCTTAGCGCCTGGGGAACAGACAGGTTGGGTCTGTTAGAGCTATAAGGTTGGTGAAAAGCAAGCATGCTGTGTGTGTGGAGCTGACAAGCGTTAAGCTTGTACAGTCTGATAGTCAGAGCTGTGATTTGTCTCAGGGGCGTACCTACAGGGGTTGCAGGGGTCGCAATTGTGACCCGGCCCCATGCTGCAGGGGCCCCTGTACACCTGGTAAGGAGGAGCGGCGGTGGCTGCATATAGAGGAACTGATCTCTCCATTTGCCTCCTACAGCTGCTGAAAACCTACGGGAGGGGAGAGAAGGAGAAGGGAGCATTCAATGGCTGCATTCAGAAATGGAGAGATTGGTTCCTCTATAAGCAGCCGCCACAGTCGCTTCTCCTATCCAGCATCTGTCTGCTGTCCCCGTGTGTTCTCCTGCCTGCCTTTGCTGTTTTCAGCTCCCCTCTCCTGCCCTCTCCTCGCCCCCTACAGCTCTGCCAGATTCCCACCGTACCCTCTCCTGCCCCCTCATCGCCCCCTACAGCTCTGCCGGATTCCCACCGTCCCCTCTCCTGCCCCCTCCTCGCCCCCTACAGCTCTGCCGGATTCCCACCGTCCCCTCTCCTGCCCCATCCTCGCCCCCTACAGCTCTGCCGGATTCCCACCGTCCCCTCTCCTGCCCCCTCCTCGCCCCCCTACAGCTCTGCCAGATTCCCACCGTCCCCTCTCCTGCCCCCTCCTCGCCCACTACAGCTCTTCCGGATTCCCAACGTCCCCTCTCCTGCCCTCTCCTCGCCCCCTACAGCTTTCCCGGATTCCCACCGTGCCCTCTCCTGCCCTCTCCTCGCCCCCTACAGCTCTCCCGGATTCCCACTTTCCCCTCTCCTGCCCTCTCCTCGCCCCCTACAGCTCAGCCGCATTCCCACCATCCCCTCTCCTGCCCCCTCCTCGCCCCCTACAGCTCAGCCGCATTCCCACCGTCCCCTCTCCTGCCCCCTCCTCACCCCCTACAGCTCTGCCGGATTCCCACCGTCCCCTCTCCTGCCCCCTCTTTGCCCCCTACAGCTCAGCCGCATTCCCACCGTCCCCTCTCCTGCCCCCTCCTCGCCCCCTACAGCTCTCCCGGATTCCCACTTTCCCCTCTCCTGCCCTCTCCTCGCCCCCTACAGCTCTGCCGGATTCCCACCGTCCCCTCTCCTGCCCCCTCCTCGCCCCCTACAGCTCAGCCGCATTCCCACCGTCCCCTCTCCTGCCCCCTCCTCGCCCCCTACAGCTCTGCCGGATTCCCACCGTCCCCTCTCCTGCCCCCTCCTCGCCCCCTACAGCTCTGTCGCATTCCCACCGTCCCCTCTCCTGCCCCCTCCTCGCCCCCTACAGCTCTGCCGCATTTCCACCGTCCCCTCTCCTGCCCCGTCCTCGCCCCCTACAGCTCTGCCAGATTCCCACCGTCCCCTCTCCTGCCCTCTCCTCGCCCCCTACAGCTCTCCCGGATTCCCACCGTGCCCTCTCCTGCCCTCTCCTCGCCCCCTACAGCTCTGCCGGATTCCCACCGTCCCCTCTCCTGCCCCCTCCTCGCCCCCTACAGCTCTGCCGGATTCCCACCGTCCCCTCTCCTGCCCCGTCCTCGCCCCCCTACAGCTCTGCCGGATTCCCACCGTCCCCTCTCCTGCCCCCTCCTCGCCCCTACAGCTCTGCCGGATTCCCACCATCCCCTCTCCTGCCCCCTCCTCACCCCCTACAGCTCTGCCGGATTCCCACCGTCCCCTCTCCTGCCCCGTCCTTGCCCCCTACAGCTCTGCCGGATTCCCACCATCCCCTCTCCTGCCCCCTCCTCTGCCCCTACAGCTCTAACGGATTCCCACCGTCCCCTCTGCTGCCCCCTCTTCGCCCCCTACAGCTCTGCCGGATTCCCACTGTCCCCTCTCCTGCCCCCTCCTCGCCCCCTACAGCTCTGCCGGATTCCCACCGTCCCCTCTCCTGCCCCCTCCTCGCCCCCTACAGCTCTGCCGGATTCCCACCGTCCCCTCTGCTCCCCCCTCCTCGCCCCCTACAGCTCTGCCGGATTCCCACTGTCCCCTCTCCTGCCCCCTCCTCGCCCCCTACAGCTCTGACGGATTCCCACCTTCCCCTCTCCTGCCCCCTCCTCGCCCCCTACAGCTCTGCCGGATTCCCACCGTCCCCTCTGCTGCCCCCTCTTCGCCCCCTACAGCTCTGCCGGATTCCCACTGTCCCCTCTCCTGCCCCGTCCTCGCCCCCTACAGCTCTGCCGGATTCCCACCGTTCCCTCTCCTGCCCCCTCCTCGCCCCCTACAGCTCTTCTGGATTCCCACCATCCCCTCTCCTGCCCCCTCCTCGCCCCCTACAGCTCTGCCGGATTCCCACCGTCCCCTCTCCTGCCCCCTCCTCGCCCCCTACAGCTCTGCCGGATTCCCTTCGTCCCCTCTCCTGCCCCCTCCTCGCCCCCTACAGCTCTGCCGCATTCCCACCGTCCCCTCTCCTGCCCCCTCCTCGCCCCCTACAGCTCTCCCGGATTCCCACTTTCCCCTCTCCTGCCCTCTCCTCGCCCCCTACAGCTCTGCCGGATTCCCACCGTCCCCTCTCCTGCCCTCTCCTCGCCCCCTACAGCTCTGCCAGATTCCCACCGTCCCCTCTCCTGCCCCCTCATCGCCCCCTACAGCTCTGCCGGATTCCCACCGTCCCCTCTCCTGCCCCCTCCTCGCCCCCTACAGCTCTGCCGGATTCCCACCGTCCCCTCTCCTGCCCCCTCCTCGCCCCCTACAGCTCTGCCAGATTCCCACCGTCCCCTCTCCTGCCCCCTCCTCGCCCACTACAGCTCTTCCGGATTCCCAACGTCCCCTCTCCTGCCCTCTCCTCGCCCCCTACAGCTTTCCCGGATTCCCACCGTGCCCTCTCCTGCCCTCTCCTCGCCCCCTACAGCTCTCCCGGATTCCCACTTTCCCCTCTCCTGCCCTCTCCTCGCCCCCTACAGCTCAGCCGCATTCCCACCGTCCCCTCTCCTGCCCCCTCCTCGCCCCCTACAGCTCAGCCGCATTCCCACCGTCCCCTCTCCTGCCCCCTCCTCACCCCCTACAGCTCTGCCGGATTCCCACCGTCCCCTCTCCTGCCCCCTCTTTGCCCCCTACAGCTCAGCCGCATTCCCACCGTCCCCTCTCCTGCCCCCTCCTCGCCCCCTACAGCTCTCCCGGATTCCCACTTTCCCCTCTCCTGCCCTATCCTCGCCCCCTACAGCTCTGCCGGATTCCCACCGTCCCCTCTCCTGCCCCCTCCTCGCCCCCTACAGCTCAGCCGCATTCCCACCGTCCCCTCTCCTGCCCCCTCCTCGCCCCCTACAGCTCTGCCGGATTCTCACCGTCCCCTCTCCTGCCCCCTCCTCACCCCCTACAGCTCTGCCGCATTCCCACCGTCCCCTCTCCTGCCCCCTCCTCGCCCCCTACAGCTCTGCCGCATTCCCACCGTCCCCTCTCCTGCCCCGTCCTCGCCCCCTACAGCTCTGCCAGATTCCCGCCGTCCCCTCTCCTGCCCTCTCCTCGCCCCCTACAGCTCTGCCGGATTCCCACCGTCCCCTCTCCTGCCCCCTCCTCGCCCCCTACAGCTCTGCCGGATTCCCACCGTCCCCTCTCCTGCCCCGTCCTCGCCCCCCTACAGCTCTGCCGGATTCCCACCGTCCCCTCTCCTGCCCCGTCCTTGCCCCCTACAGCTCTGCCGGATTCCCACCATCCCCTCTCCTGCCCCCTCCTCTGCCCCTACAGCTCTAACGGATTCCCACCGTCCCCTCTGCTGCCCCCTCTTCGCCCCCTACAGCTCTGCCGGATTCCCACTGTCCCCTCTCCTGCCCCCTCCTCGCCCCCTACAGCTCTGCCGGATTCCCACCGTCCCCTCTCCTGCCCTCTCCTCGCCCCCTACAGCTCTGCCAGATTCCCGCCGTCCCCTCTCCTGCCCTCTCCTCGCCCCCTACAGCTCTGCCGGATTCCCACCGTCCCCTCTCCTGCCCCCTCCTCGCCCCCTACAGCTCTGCCGGATTCCCACCGTCCCCTCTCCTGCCCCGTCCTCGCCCCCCTACAGCTCTGCCGGATTCCCACCGTCCCCTCTCCTGCCCCGTCCTTGCCCCCTACAGCTCTGCCGGATTCCCACCATCCCCTCTCCTGCCCCCTCCTCTGCCCCTACAGCTCTAACGGATTCCCACCGTCCCCTCTGCTGCCCCCTCTTCGCCCCCTACAGCTCTGCCGGATTCCCACTGTCCCCTCTCCTGCCCCCTCCTCGCCCCCTACAGCTCTGCCGGATTCCCACCGTCCCCTCTCCTGCCCCCTCCTCGCCCCCTACAGCTCTGCCGGATTCCCACCGTCCCCTCTCCTGCCCCCTCCTCGCCCCCTACAGCTCTGCTGGATTCCCACTGTCCCCTCTCCTGCCCCCTCCTCGCCCCCTACAGCTCTGCCGGATTCCCACCATCCCCTCTCCTGCCCTCTCCTCGCCCCCTACAGCTCTGCCGGGTTCCCTCGTCCCCTCTCCTGCCCCCTCCTCGCCCCCTACAGCTCTGCCAGATTCCCACCGTCCCCTCTCCTGCCCCCTCCTCGCCCCCTACAGCTCTGCCGGGTTCCCTCGTCCCCTCTCCTGCCCCCTCCTCGCCCCCTACAGCTCTGCCGGGTTCCCTCGTCCCCCTCTCCCGCTGGCTGCTGTGGGGGATCTATCAGGATGGAGAGCGGGGAAGGGGCCAGCAAATGTGTCATTTACCAGCCCCTTCCTCTTCTGAATGGAGAGTATGTGATCCATACCGTCTCTCTGTCTATTCATAACTGAAACCGAGTAAATTGTGTTTACTATGCTTCAATTTGTGAATGACCGAGAAGCTGTGAACAGAGCTATTCCTGTCCGTTCATTCTGTGTAGCTGAGACTGCAGAGATGGAGATTGAGCGCTGAGTCCTCAATCTCCTTTCTGTGTCTCAAAGGTGAAAAAAAAACTGATATCTCACCAAAGCCCCCCAACGAGGCTCCTAAAAATTGTAAAAAATACAAAAAAATAAAAAAAAGGTTAAAAAATAAATGAATAAATAAATAAAAAAAAAATTACTGACCCCAGTGGCGGAACTACCAGGGTCACAAAGGTCGCGCTCGCAACCGGGCCCTGGCATTCCGCTACCGGGCTGTGAGGGAAGGGCCCCAGATGGGGGTCGTGGTTTCTTGCACCAGGGCCCCGAAGGTTCTAGTTACTCCACTGATTTGTGTAGTCGGTGCCGGGACAGGGCTAGGATTTTGTTTTGTACGTTTTTGGAACCGTTTTTCTGCTGATCACACTGTACAGCGCCGGTATATAGACCTGTATATAGCACCAATAAACACACCATTGTTTGATTCTACTCCATGGAACTGGTATCTGTGTCTGGAAGTCTGCCCACCCCAGGGAGCTTTTGTACCCGCTATCTATACCCGGCTCACAAAACAATACATTCTGCTCCATTCAAAATATACCATTGAAAGTATTTTGTTATATTTGTGCAATAATCCTGCCAGAAGCCTAATGAGCCGATAACTTCCTGTGCTCTGTGCCGACTGTTATCAGTTGCTATCTTTCACAGTTTTCTCTGAGAACTACTGGTCATGTCCTCCCTCTGTTATAGAGAAGAGGAGAAGGAAGGTGGTCTTTGGTCCTAACACATACTATATTGTCAAAAGTATTGGGACACCTGCTTTTACACGCACACGTTAATGGCCTCCCAGTCTTAGTACGTAGGGTTCAATATTGGGTTGGCCCACCCTTTGCAGCTATAACAGCTTCACCTCTTCTGGGAAGGCCGTCTACAAGGTTTAGGAGGGTGTCTATGGGAATGTTTGACCGTTCCTCCGGAAGAGCATTTGTGAGGTCAGGCACCAATGTTGGACGAGAAGGCCTGGCTCGCAGTCTCCGCTCTAATTCACCCCAAAGGTGTTCTGTCGGGTTGAGGTCAGGACTCTGTGCAGGCCAGTCAAGTTCCTCCACCCCAAACTCTCTCATCCATGTCTTTATGGGCCTTGCTTTGTGCACTGGTGTGCAGTCATGTTGGAACAGGAAGGGGCCGTCCCCAAACTGTTCCCATAAAGTTGGGAGGATAAAATTGTCCAAAATGTCTTGGTATGCTGAAGAGTTCCCTTCACTGGAACTAAGGGGCCAAGCTCAACCCCTGAAAAACAACCCCCACACCATAATCCCCCCTCCCCCCACACCATAATCCCCCACTCCACCAAATGATTTGGACCAGTGCACAAAGCAAGGTCCATAAAGACATGGATGAGCGAGTTTGGGGTGGAGGAACTTGACTTTCAGTCACCCATGTGAATGAAGTCTTATGCCGAGTACACACGACCGGAATTTCCGGCAGACTAGGTCCGGCGGTCTTCCCGACTGACTTTTGGCAGAGTTTCGACGGACTTTCCAAACTAACGGACTTTCCGGCAGACTAGGTCCGGCGGTCTTCCTGACGGACTTTTGGCGGAGTTCCGACGGACTTTCCGAACGAACGGACTTGGCCACACACGACCGGACTAAGTCCGTTCGTTTTGAACGTAAACGGGACTTTCAATAGTCAGTAGCCAATAGATGCCCTTGCGTAGTATTTGGTCCGTCGGACCAGCACACAGACGAACGGTCGTCGCCCCCCCCCCCCTCCCCCCCCGATTTGAGTCCGTCGGAATTGAGTCCGTTGGATAGATTTGAAACGTGTTCTATTTCTAGGTCCGCCGGATTTTATTCCCGAAAAAAGACGAACGGATTAGCCCACACACGATCGGATTGTCCGACGGACTGATCCCGTCGGACCTAGTTTGCCGGAAAGTCCGGTCGTGTGTACGCGGCGGCATAATAGCGATTTTAGTAGACGCGTGCACTGCCGAAAAAAATTTCTTCGTTTTCGTTTCATTCTTTTGTTTGGGTTTTTTGTTTTCCGTTTTTCAGATCAACCGTTAGGATCGCAATTAATAAATTTGAAAATTCATAGATTTGAAAATTTTAAAATAAGAAAGAAAGTCCGAAAATTCCTAAGAATAACGAAATAGTAAATGATAACTGAACTATTACTATTAAATGATAGGTCTTGGAATTAACTTTCAAATTTGGCTGTTAGCGAAGGTAAAGAATACAAATTTATCCGAAAATAACGAATGGCGCATCTAAACGAATGGAACGGAACAAATTAGTAATAAATAATAATAGTAATAAAAAGTTTTCATTATTATTATTGTTATTTATTATTAATTCATTACGTTTCCATACGTTTAGATACGGCATTCATTATTTAGGATAATTCGTAGCTTTGGATACATTCGTATTTGTTATGTTCTCTAACAGCCAAATTTGAAAGGAAATGCCAAGACTTATAATTTAATAGTCTTAGTTAAGTTATTATTAGTTATTATTTCAGACTTTCAAATTTTCATATTTTTGAATTTCGAATTTCGGAATTTGAGAATTTCCGAATTGTCGAAGTTACGAATTTCTGAATTTCTGAATTGTCGAAGTTACGAATTTCTGAATTTTCGAATTTCCGAATTGTCGTAGTTACGAATTTCTGAATTTTCGAATTTCCGAATTGTCGAAGTTAGGAATTTTTGAATTTTCGAATTTCCAACTTGTCAAAGTTACAAATTTCAGAATTTTCGAATTTCCGATTTGTCGTAGTTACGAATTTCTGAATTTTCGAATTTCCGAATTGTCGAAGTTACGAATTTCAGAATTTTCGAATTTCCGAATTGTCGTAGTTACGAATTTCTGAATTTTCGAATTTCCGAATTGTCGAAGTTACGAATTTCTGAATTTTCGAATTTCCGAATTGTCGAAGTTACGAATTTTTGAATTTTCGAATTTCCGAATTGTCGAAGTTAGGAATTTTTGAATTTTCGAATTTCCAACTTGTCAAAGTTACAAATTTCAGAATTTTCGAATTTCCGATTTGTCGTAGTTACGAATTTCTGAATTTTCGAATTTCCGAATTGTCGAAGTTACGAATTTCAGAATTTTCGAATTTCCGAATTGTCGTAGTTACGAATTTCTGAATTTTCGAATTTCCGAATTGTCGAAGTTACGAATTTCTGAATTTTCGAATTTCCGAATTGTCGAAGTTACGAATTTCTGAATTTTCTAATTTCTGAATTGTCGTAGTTACGAATTTCTGAATTTTCAAATTTCTGAATTGTCAAAGTTACGAATTTCTGAATATTCGAATTTACGAATTATCGAAGTTACGAATTTTCCAAATTGTTGAAGTTGTGAATTTACGAATGTTCAAATTTACAAATTTATGATTTTTTTACGAATTTTCAAATAATCGAGTTCACGAATATTCGGAAAAATACGTTAACCACTTACGGACCACCCGCTGCAGTTTTACGGCGGCTGTTTGAAGGAGGATGTTGTTATGGTAGCAGCTTGCCGCCATAACCCCAGTATCCCCTTCTTCAGCGGGCTGTCCACTACAAGATAAAAGTGTTTCCTGCGCCGGATTTAGGATAATTCGTAACTTTGGATACATTCGTATTTGTTATGTTCTCTAACAGCCAAATTTGAAAGGAAATTCCAAGACTTATAATTTAATAGTCTTAGTTAAGTTATTATTAGTTATTATTTCAGACTTTCAAATTTTCATATTTTTGAATTTCAAATTTCGGAATTTTGGAAGTTCCGAATTGTCAAAGTTACGAATTCCTAAATTTTCGAATTTCCGAATTGTCGAAGTTACGAATTTCTGAATTTCCGAATTTCTGAATTTCCGAATTTCTGAATTTCCGAATTGTCGAAGTTACGAATTTTTGAATTTTCGAATTTCCAACTTGTCGAAGTTACGAATTTCCGAATTGTCGTAGTTATGAATTTCTGAATTTTCGAATTTCCGAATTGTCGAAGTTACGAATTTCTGAATATTCAAATTTCCGAATTATCGAAGTTACGAATTTTCCGAATTGTTGAAGTTGTGAATTTACGAATTTTCAAATTTACAAATTTATGAATTTTTAAAGAATTTTCGAATATTCGAGTCCACGAATATTCAGAAAAATACGTTAAACACTTACGGACCACCCGCCGCAGTTTTACGGCGGCTGTTTGAAGGAGGATGTTGTTGTTATGGTAGCAGCTTGCCGCCATAACCCTGGTATCCCCTTCTTCAGTGGGCGGTCCGCTACAAGATAAAAGTGGTCCCTGCGCCGGATTCACCGCGAGATTACTTTTATTGGTGGCGGGAGAGGGCACCCCCTCCCACCGCGATCCAGAGCCTTCCGCCGTTTACCGGAGCTGTCGGCAGCGGCGGAGGCGATTGAGTCCTCCTGTTGGCTCGGTATGGAGACGAGTGAGGGGGAAGATGGCCGCCACCCATCTCCATACAATTGCTGGGCGGAAGCGACATCAAAACGTCACTTCCGCCCACAGCTCTTAGAGGGACAATTATTTTTTAATGATTTTTTTAAATTACAATTTTTTTTTTTAATTTTTTATTGCATTTTAGTCTAAATAGGAGATCAGAGGACTTTTTGACCTCAGATCTCATATTTAAGAGGACCTGCCATGTTTTTTTCTATTACAAGGGATGTTTACATTCCTTGTAATAGGAATAAAAGTGACAATTATTTTTTTTTTAAACAGTGTAAAAATAAAAAGTAAAAGGTAAAATAAATAATCATAATGAAAAAATAATAATTTTAAACCCCCGTCCCACTGAGCTCACGCGCAGAAGCGAACGCATACGTGAGTAGCGCCCACATATGAAAACTGTGTTCAAAGCACACATGTGAGGTATCGCCGCGATCGGTAGAGCGAGAGCAATAATTCTAGCCCTAGACCTTTTACGCAAATCATGCAACCTGTAGAATTTTTTTAAACTGAGCTTTTTAAGGGTAAAGGTTTGTCGCCATTCCACAAGCGGGGGGGGCACAATTTTGAAGCGTGACATGTTGGGTATCAATTTACTTGGCGTAACATCATCTTTCACAATATATATTAAAAAAATTGGGCTAATTTTACTGCTGTCTTATTTTTTTATTCAAAAAAGTGAATTAATTCCAAAAAAAGAAGTGCGCTTGTGAGACCGCTGCGCAAATACGGTGTGAAAAAAAGTATTGCAACGACCGCCATTTTGTTCTCTAGGGTGTTTGAGAAAAAAAACAATTCTAAGTAATTTTCTAGCAAAAAAAAACAATTCTAAGTAATTTTCTAGCAAAAAAAAACAGTTTCAAACATGTAAGCACCAAAATCTCAAAACGAGGCTGGTCCTTAAGTGGTTAAACAGGATTTTTGTAATTCGGATATTTAAAAAAACGAATTCAGAACGAAATGAATTGCCCGTGTCTAGATTTTAGTAACATTTACCTGAAACAAATTTTTGACGTGCTTTTCTCATTATGACTTACTTGGTCTACCATGATGGTTGTCCTTATATATAGAGTTGTTGAGTCTCCCTCTAGTGGCTGTCTGCATGTTAATCACTGAGGTCAGCACCCTTGCTGAACTTTCTGAAACTGTTCATAATAAGTCATCGGGATGATATTGTGTCCAATAGCTCATTATCAGCCTTGGTGGGTCCAAAGATTTTCCCTTAGACATTGGAGCAGTAAAGCGCAGTCACTTGCGGCACTTCTACACATGGAGGCGCAGTAGGCGGTCTATACGCCCCCGATATGCATACAATATGAGAGATACACAGAGACAAGAGGTTTAAAATACTTGTAAAACTATTTAGAATAAAATGACAAGTTAAACATTTTGAATGGAAAATATAAATCACTTTATATGTAACACTAATATGTTTAACAAACTAAAAATGTATCTAAAGCTGAACTTCTGGAATGATCTGCATTACATAGCCGGGTCCAGGTTGGCACAATTTACAATGTATATTTCATACCTAATGGGCTGCTGGGAAGGCTGATAAACCATGTAGTAGTCGGTGCTACTATAGTGTTAGCCGCGATCTTCCAGGCCCTGTGTGGGCGGCTTCCCCTCCGCACACTGACCACTGAGGGGCGCTCCCTCTGCACTGCCTCTTTTCAAAGAATGTCTGATTGGGCGAGGGGGAGATCACGTTGTCACTGCTCCTCCTCTCCACCTTTTCCACTGAAAAAAATGTCAGCAATAGCGGTCAAACTGACTATGGAAAGTGTGCCATGTTGTGGAACTCAAGTGGGACCTGGAAAATCGCAGCTCTCGCTGTAGTAGCGCCAACTACTACGGCAGTGGGGGTTAACAATCTTGATATGGTGGGCCTCAAGCGTGGTCCTCAACATCGCCAAAGGGCTGCACATAAAATTCTATGAGTATTCCAGAGTATGCCAGAGACAGCAGAAACACAACAGGACATAATCAAAGCCTAATGACTTGGTACAGCAGATAGTCAGAGCCGTGCAGACATGGTTTAGGAGATGGTCAGAGACTGTAGACATAGTAAAGGAGATGGTCAGAGACTGTAGACATGGTATAGGAGATGGTCAGAGACTGTAGACATGATACAGGAGATGGCCAGAGCCTGCAGACATGATACAGGAGATGGTCAGAGACTGCAGACGTGATACAGGAGATGGTCAGAGCCTATAGACATGGTATAAGAGATGGTCAGACTGCAGACATGGTATAGGATATGGTCACAGACTTTGGACATGGTACAGGAGATGGTCATAGACTGTGTACATGCTGCAGGAGATGGTCAAAGGCTGCAGACATGGTATAGAAGATGGTCAGAGACTTTTGACATGCTGTAGGAGATGGTCAAAGACTGCGGACATGGTGTAGGAGATTATCAGAGACTGCGGACATGATACAAGAGATGGTCAGAGACTGAGGACATGGTATAGGAGATGATCAGAGACTGTGGACATGGTATAGGAGATGATCAGAGACTGTGGACATGGTATAGGAGATGATCAGAGACTGAGGACATGGTATAGGAGATGATCAGAGACTGAGGACATGGTATAGGAGATGATCAGAGACTGTGGACATGGTATAGGATCGTGATGGCGAACCTTGGCACCCCAGATGTTTTGGAACTGCATTTCCCATGATGCTCCATTACACTGCAGAGTGGATGAGCATCATGGGAAATGTAGTTCCAAAACATCTGGGGTGCCAAGGTTCGCCATCACTGGTATAGGAGATGATCAGAGACTGTGGACATGGTATAGGAGATGGTCAGAGACCACAGACATGATACAAGTGATGGTCAGAGACCATGGACATATTGAGACTGGTAGAAGTTACTGCCTTAACAAGACCATAAGAAATACAGATTTTGTGCCTGCAGGGTTCCCCGAGGGCCACAAAAAAGTTTTTATAGGACTGCATGTGGCCTCTGGGTCCCAGGTTGGGCACCAGGGTAGTACAGTGATTCCTATTAAATAGGGGCCTAATAGGGGCTACATTAGGGCCCTTGCCACATGTTTTTTGTCCTGGTGCCTGTTACTGTTTTCTGCTGGAGATATTCACCATCTCTATTTGTCCTGCAGACCACGGTCATTGAGACTGAAAGTGTTGACAAGTCCAACATTTTGCAGCTTTCCACCAGATCAAGAGACAAGGCCAAATCTTCCTTTGGGGATTTCCCCTCACTTTGTAGAGATTTTCTCTGGCTTCCCGTTGCATCTTCTGTCACGTTACTACTACAGTGAGCCCACAGACGAGCAGGTGACACGGGATCCCCCAGGGCGTGGAATCTAAGGGCCAGCCGGTATTCTGCCAGGGACCCTCCTCACGAGGGTTTGGGTTTAGCTGCATGCTGACCCCAGGTCATGACCCCCGGGTTCACCCAGCTCGCTAGGGGAGTACCAGAAGGCACAGTCAGACAAGGATGGATGGATGGATGAAGCAAAGGAGAGCCAGATAGTGAGCCAAGGTCAGGGCGGGCTGCAGACAAAGTAATCAGGACAAGCCGAGTCAGTACACAAGAGATCAGTTCACGAGAGGGCAGGTTAAAGCAGGTTACACGAAGGGGGCTCAGAAACAAGCGTTGCTCAAGCAACCAGAAGTTGATCTGGAAGGAATTTAAATAGAGAAGCACATGGGGGCTGGACAGGAAGTAGCAGGAAGGAATGATATAATTAAGCAACAGGTGGAGCCGGCAACACCCATAGTTGCAGAGTGCAGCAGAGCTGAACACAAGCTAGTGGAACAGGTGCCAGCCGACCCACAACAGTAAAGGTAAGACACAGATCAGCTCCGCATGCTGATCTGTGGCATCTTCAGGACAGGAAGTGAAGGGAAGTCTCCTAAATTGGACATAGATAGCGAAATATTCTATCCAAAACAAAAAAAAAATCAATGTTATGACTATGCATAATTATTTAAGTCCAACTCCAGGAATAAGAAAAATAATCTACCCTTTCATTGGCCTCCCCCCTGCACTGCAATAGATAGATGTTCATTATGTCTTGGGGGTGGAGGAGCATGCATTGTTGCTTGTCCTCTCTCCAGCTCCAAAGCTCTGATCTGTAGAAGGTCCCTCAACATCATCACATACAGTGCAGGGCTATTAATCCTGCACTGTATGTGGTGAGGGACTGAGGGAGACCACTACAGAGACCACCTTAGAGAAGAGGCTGCGGGGACCGATCGCACCTCCAAGGTGAGTATTTGCTCCTTATTCAGTCACCCCCTAGATGTAATGGGCATTTAATCCTTGTTCTATTTCTTAGAGTCGGGGGTATAATTACTCTTATCAGTATAAATATCCATCTTACATCAGTATCTTAGTCCTACTCTCGCTCAAGACAAGAGTGCTCTTTAGATGAGGATCTGCTCCTTTTGTATGTGACCGATCTTGATACCTCTTCATTAAACGCATTTTCCATGAGCGCACCTATAGACTGTCGTACTTTACTCTTCATCTCTTTCCCCATGAAGGCGTACAGTATCGGGTTGATACAACTATTAAAGTGAGCCAAGACCTGGGCTGGAGCATTCAAGGAAACCACAAGCTGATCTTCGGTGTACAGCAGAAGAATTCCCATGACGTGGAATGGAGCCCAGGTGATGAAGAATGCCACTATTACGGTAAAGGCCAATATGGTGGTTTTCCTTCCTGCTTTTGAAAGCCGTATATTTTGTGCTTTAAAGGCCAGACGGATGTAGCAGGTAAAAATTATAGCAAGTGGAATCAGAAATCCAAAAACCATTCGAGTAAGAGTGATGGGAACCATATAATCTTTCATATAGATACATACAGTCATATTATTCTCAATGTCCGTTGTCCGGTAGATGATAGTAGGTAGACCCAATATAACGGACACAATCCAAATAACCAAGCAGACAATCCACACTGTTGTTAAGCAGCGGTGGTTTTGGGCCCACACAGGCCAGACCACCAGGATGCAACGGTCGATGCTGATGGCCACCAGGATAAAGACGCTGGAGAACATATTGAGGATGAGGATGAAGGGTAAAATTTTGCACAAAGCTTTTCCATATGGCCAATGGGGATAGAAATTAATTACTAGGATGAGTGGGACAAATGAGCAACAGATGATATCGGCCAGAGCAAGGTTCCAAAACCAAACGGTACTGACTGTGCGTTTCATCTTCACTCCGGTGACCCAAAGCACCAAAGCGTTGCCGGGGACCCCCACAAGGAAGATGACAAATAGAACCACGATGATGAAAATGTTCCCATAGCTCAAGGACTTGGTTGTGTCCGTCACATTGCTGATATTTGACATCGTTATTTCCTATAAAGACACAGAGAGTTACCGGATGAATGTGATCGTTATCTCGTCTTCTTAAAGGAAGCAATATATCCCTTACTGTATAATATAATACAGAGATCTTTTTTGCTCCATACTCTTTCCCTCTCTACTGCTCTCTTTTTTGTTTTTATTCTCTCTTATTCTTTGTTGTTGTCCTTCTATCTTCTTTTTTCTTCTGTAACACCATTTCTTTTTTGGATTTTTTTTCTCTCTCCCTCCCACCACCAACAACAACACCAACACCACCAACAATAACAACAACACCATCACCACCAACAACATCACCACCAACACACCCAACACCACCAACAATAACAACAACACCAACAATAACAACAACACCATCACCACCAACACAGCCAACAACACCACCAACACACCCAACAACACCACCAACAATAACAACAACACCATCACCACCAACACACCCAACAACAACACCAACAACACCACCAACAATAACAACAACACCATCACCAACACACCCAACAATAACAACAACACCATCACTACCAACAACATCACCACCAATACACCCAACACCACCAACAATAACAACAACACCATCACCATCACCACCAACAACATCACCACCAACACACCCAACACCACCAACAATAACAACAACACCATCACCATCACCACCAACAACATCACCACCAACACACCCAACACCACCAACAATAACAACAACACCAACAATAACAACAACACCATCACCACCAACACAGCCAACAACACCACCAACACACCCAACAACACCACCAACAATAACAACAACACCATCACCACCAACACACCCAACAACAACACCAACAACACCACCAACAATAACAACAACACCATCACCAACACACCCAACAATAACAACAACACCATCACTACCAACAACATCACCACCAATACACCCAACACCACCAACAATAACAACAACACCATCACCATCACCACCAACAACATCACCACCAACACACCCAACACCACCAACAATAACAACAACACCAACAATAACAACAACACCATCATCACCAACACACCCAACAACACCACCAACACACCCAACAACACCACCAACAATAACAACAACACCATCACCACCAACAACATCACCACCAACACACCCAACACCACCACCAACAACACCACCAACAATAACAACAACACCATCACCAACACACCCAACAATAACAACAACACCATCACTACCAACAACATCACCACCAACACACCCAACACCACCAACAATAACAACAACACCATCACCACCAACACACCCAACAATAACAACAACACCATCACTACCAACACCATCACCACCAACACACCCAACAACACCAACAACAACACCAATAATAACAACAACACCATCACCACCAACAACATCACCACCAACACACCCAACACCACCACCAACAACAACACCATCAACAATAACAGCAACACCATCACCACCAACAACATCACCACCAACACACCCAACAACACCACCATCACCACCAACAATAACATCATCAACAACATCACAACCAACCAGTGGCGTAGCGTGAGTTGTCAGCGCCCGAGGCAAGGCTAGTAATTTGCGCCCCTCTAACCTGCGGACTTTTAGCACTCCGAGTCCCTTCCTACAATAATACTGACCAGCCCGATTCCTATACTGACCACTACACTGACCAACCTGATTCATATACGGACCACTACACTGACCAACCTGATTCCAACACTGACCACTACACTGACCAACCTGATTCATATACGGGCCACTACACTGACCAACCTGATTCCAACACTGACCACTACACTGACCAACCTGATTCCTATACTGACCACTACACTGTCCACTACCTACTACACTATACTGACCACTATACTGTCCACTACATTACACTGACCACTATACTATCCACTACACTAGACATTACACTGTACACTATACTGACCACTACACTGCACTAACATCTATACTGTCCACTACACTACACTGACCGCTATACTGTCCACTACACTAACCATTACACTGTTCACTACACTGACCACTATACTGTCTACTACGCTACACTGACCACTATACTGTCCACTGCACTACACTGACCACTATACTAGCAGCTACCTTGTTTCCCCAAAAATAAGACCTAGCGTGATTGTCGGTGATAGCTGTAATATAAGCCCTACCTCCCAAATAAGCCCTACCCTGTTTACTCAAAAATAAGCCCTACCCTGGAAATAAGACCTACAAGGACTTTAACTAGGGCTTATTTGGGGGGTAGGGCTTATATAGCAGCCCTCACCGACAAGCACACTAGGTATTATTTTCGGGGGAAACAGGGTATACAGTTCACTACACTATACTGACCACTACACTGTCCACTACACTGCATCATCAACACCACCATCACCAACAACAACACCACCACTAACACCACCAATAACAACGCTACCATCTCCACCAACACAGCCAACAACACCAACACCCCCATTACCACCAACAACAACAATATCACCAATGACACTGCCACCATCATCACCACCAACAACAAAAACACCACCACTAACACCACCAACACAGCCAACAACAGCATCACCACCAACGACTCCAGCCCCAACAACAATAACAGCAACACCACCACCAACAAAAACACCAACACTAACAACACAATCAAAACCATCACCACCAACACAGACAACACCACCAACAACACTCTCACCATCGACCACCAACAACACCACCACTACCATCATCACCAGCAACAACAACAACAACATCACCACCACCAACACTAACACTCACCCCAACACCCACACCACCAAAAAAAACAAGTACACCAACACAAATACCAACACCCCCACCAACACCCTGTTGGTTTGTCCATTTCACTTTTCCCCCCTTTCTCTCTGTTTCTTTTTTTCTTTTCATAAACTTTTTTTTTTTTAATTTTTCTGCAATAAGTTGCAGTATAAGCAAACAGATACAAATTGAAAAAAGTTTACAATATCACAGTATCGTACACTAGTAGGATCACAAAAAGCACAAGGATATTTTACAGAAAACCCTCATACATTTGAGTTAAATATATGGTGTAAATCAAGTGCAACATGGAATGGTGCTATGGTTCCTTATGCCGCGTACACACGAGCGGACTTTTCAACATCCAAAGTCCGAAGGACTGAGTCCGTCAGACTATCCGATCGTGTGTGGGCTGCAACGGACTTTTGACTCGCCAAAGTCCGAAGGACTTTAGAATATGGAACATGCTTCAAATTTTTCCGAAGGAACTCCGCCGGACCCGGTCCCCTTCGAAAAATCCACTCGTGTGTATGCTACTCCGACGGACTAAAACCGACGCTAGGGCAGCTATTGGCTACTGGCTATGAACTTCCTTATTCGAATCCAGTCGTACGTCATCACGTTCGAATCCGTCGGAGTTTAGTGTGATTGTGTGTGGCCAGGTACGCTCCGCCGAAAAGTCCGTCAGAACTCCGTCGGAACTCCGTCGGAACTCCGACGGAACTCCTTCGGAAGTCTGTCGGACATAAGTCCTCTCGTGTGTACGGGGCTTTAGGCAGCCTCTCTGTCCAAAAATGGCTGTAAGGAGTTCCTGGAAAAAAAAAATCCAGGAAAAAAAAACAAGATAAAAAGAAAACAGGAAAAAAAATAAAGAAGGAAAACTTTCTCTCCATTTCACCCTTTTCCCTTTCTCTCCTTTTCCTTTTTACCTCTTTTATTCTTCTTTTACCTAACTCCTACTCTTGTTTGCTTATTCTTTGCTCTACTGCTTCTTTCTTTCCCCCTCCCCACCAGTCTCACCCTCTTGCTTCCTTTCTCCTCTCACTTTTCTATATTACCTCCCTACTACCAACCCCCGCCCTGTCACCCCCCGCCTTATATCTAAAGCTGGCCATGCACTGGCAGATTTTCAAACTAATGTTCATATGAAAAATCTTGTCAGTGCTTGATGAATTTCAATCAAAAGTATTTCAAAATGCTGTTTGCTTTGAACATTCAGTTTAGGAATGAAAACCACATTCACTATTAGAAATGTGTTCATTTGAGAGAATAAATTCCAAAGTCTCCTTGGAATTTTCTTCTCACGTTGGTCGAAATGAATGTCAGTTTGACCTCAATAACAATTAGAAACCTTTCACACACAATTCTTCTTGTGTATGGCCAGCTTAACGCTCTTCCCCCCATTTCTACACTTCCCACCTTTCTTTTTATCTTTACTTTTCTAAAGCAAACCTCCCCTCTCTCCCCCACCTTCCCGCTTTCTATCTCCCCTCTCTCCCCCACCTTCCCGCTTTCTATCTCCCCTCTCTCCCCCACCTTCCCGCTTTCTATCTCCCCTCTCTCCCCCACCTTCCCGCTTTCTATCTCCCCTCTCTCCCCCACCTTCCCGCTTTCTATCTCCCCTCTCTCCACCACCTTCCCGCTTTCTATCTCCCCTCTCTCCCCCACCTTCCCGCTTTCTATCTCTCCACCACCTTCCCGCTTTCTATGTCCTTCTCTCCCCCACCTTTCCGCTTTCTATGTCCCCTTTCTCCACCGCCTTCCCGCTTTCTATGTCACCTCTCTCCCCCACCTTCCCGCTTTCTATCTCTCCACCACCTCCCTGCTTTCTATCTCCCCTCTCTCCCCCACCTTCCCGCTTTCTATCTCCCCTCTCTACCCCACCTTCCCGCTTTCTATCTCCCCTGTCTCCCCCACCTTCCCGCTTTCTATGTCCCCTCTCTCCCCCACCTTCCCGCTTTCTATCTCTCCACCTCATTCCCGCTTTCTATGTCCCTCTCTCCCCCACCTTTCCGCTTTCTATGTCACCTCTCTTCCCCACCTTCCCGCTTTCTATCTCTCCCCCACCTTCCCGCTTTCTATCTCTCCACCACCTTCCCGCTTTCTATGTCCCCTCTCTTCCCCACCTTCCCGCTTTCTATGTCCCCTCTCTTCCCCACCTTCCCACTTTCTATCTCTCCACCACCTTCCCGCTTTCTATCTCTCCACCACCATCCCGCTTTCTATCTCTCCACCACCATCCTGCTTTCTATCTCTCCACCACCATCCCGCTTTCTATCTCTCCACCACCTCCCCGCTTTCTATCTCCCCTCTCTCCAGCACCTTCCCGCTTTCTATCTACCCTCTCTCCCCCACCTTCCCGCTTTCTATCTCCCTTCTCTCCACCACCTTCCTGCTTTCTATGTCCCCTCTCTCCCCCACCTTCCCGCTTTCTATCTCTCCACCACCTTCCCGCTTTCTATGTCCCTCTCTCCCCCACCTTTCCGCTTTCTATGTCCCCTCTCTCCACCACCTTCCCGCTTTCTATGTCACCTCTCTCCCCCACCTTCCCGCTTTCTATCTCTCCACCACCTTCCCGCTTTCTATGTCCCCTCTCTCCCCTACCTTCCCGCTTTCTATGTCCCCTCTCTCCCCCACCTTCCCGCTTTCTATCTCTCCACCACCTTCCCGCTTTCTATCTCTCCACCACCATCCTGCTTTCTATCTCTCCACCACCATCCCGCTTTCTATCTCTCCACCACCATCCCACTTTCTATCTCTCCACCACCTCCCCGCTTTCTATCTCCCCTCTCTCCAGCACCTTCCTGCTTTCTATCTCCCCTCTCTCCCCCACCTTCCCGCTTTCTATCTCTCCACCACCTTCCCGCTTTCTATGTCCCCTCTCTCCCCTACCTTCCCGCTTTCTATGTCCCCTCTCTCCCCCACCTTCCCGCTTTCTATCTCTCCACCACCTTCCCGCTTTCTATCTCTCCACCACCTTCCCGCTTTCTATCTCTCCACCACCATCCTGCTTTCTATCTCTCCACCACCATCCCGCTTTCTATCTCTCCACCACCATCCCACTTTCTATCTCTCCACCACCTCCCCGCTTTCTATCTCCCCTCTCTCCAGCACCTTCCTGCTTTCTATCTCCCTTCTCTCCACCACCTTCTCGCTTTCTATGTCCCCTCTCTCCACCACCTTCCCGCTTTCTATGTCCCTCTCTCCACCACCTTCTCGCTTTCTATGTCCCCTCTCTCCCCCACCTTCCCGCTTTCTATCTCTCCACCACCTTCCCGCTTTCTATGTCCCTCTCTCCCCCACCTTCCCGCTTTCTATGTCCCCTCTCTCCACCACCTTCCCGCTTTCTATGTCCCCTCTCTCCCCCTCCTTCCCACTTTCTATGTCCCCTCTCTCCACCACCTTCCCGCTTTCTATGTCCCCTCTCTCCCCCACCTTCCCGCTTTCTATCTCTCCACCACCTTCCCGCTTTCTATGTCCCCTCTGTCCCCCACCTTCCCACTTTCTATGTCCCCTCTCTCCCCCACCTTCCCACTTTCTATCTCTCCACCACCTTCCCGCTTTCTATCTCCCCTCTCTCTCCCACCTTCCCGCTTTCTATCTCTCCACCACATTCCCGCTTTCTATCTCCCCTCTCTCCACCACCTTCCCGCTTTCTGTCTCCCCTCTCTCTACCACCTTCCCGCTTTCTATCTCCCCTCTCTGCACCACCTTCCCGCTTTCTATCTCCCCTCTCTTCACCACCTTCCCGCTTTCTATCTCCCCTCTCTCCACCACCTTCCCGCTTTCTATCTCCCCTCTCTCCACCACCTTCCCGCTTTCTATCTCTCCACCACCTTCCCGCTTTCTATCTCCCCTCTCTCCACCACCTTCCCGCTTTCTATCTCCCCTCTCTGCACCACCTTGCCGCTTTTTACCTCCCCTCTCTCCACCACCTTCCCGCTTTCTATCTCCCCTCTCTCCACCACCTTCCCGCTTTCTGTCTCCCCTCCCTCCACCACCTTCCCGCTTTCTATCTCCCCTCCCTCCCGCTTTCTATCTCCCCTCCCTCCCGCTTTCTATCTCCCCTCTCTCCACCACCTTCCCGCTTTCTGTCTCCCCTCCCTCCACCACCTTCCCGCTTTCTATCTCCCCTCCCTCCCGCTTTCTATCTCCCCTCCCTCCCGCTTTCTATCTCCCCTCCCTCCCGCTTTCTATCTCCCCTCTCTCCCCCACCCTTCCACTTTCTGTCTCCCCTCTCTCCCCCAGCTTCCCACTTTCTGTCTCCCCTCTCTCCACCACCTTCCTGCTTTCTGTCTCCCCTCTCTCCACCACCTTCCCAATTTCTATCTCCCCTCTCTCCCCCACCTCCCTGCTTTCTGTCTCCCCTCTCTCCCCCACCTTCCCGCTTTCTGTCTCACCTCTCTCCGCCACCTTCCCAATTTCTATCTCCCCTCTCTCCCCCACCTTCCCGTATTCTATCTCCCCTCTTTCCCCATCTCACCTTTCTACATCACTCTCTATCTCCCTCACTCCCCGGCTTTATTTCTTTCTCCTCTCTCCTTATCTCTGTTCATCTTTCTCTGTGCTTTTTATCTCTCTTCACATTCCTCTCACTTTCCTTTGTATCTCTTTCATTTTTTCTATCTTCATCTCTCCCACTTACTGTTGAATCTCTCTCTTTCTCTTCATTTCCTTTACCTTTATTTCGCCATCTCTCTGGCTTTTTCTCTCTTTTGCCTTTGTATCTCTCGCCTTCTCTCTCCTCATCTCTCCCTCTTTCGCTCTATCTTTTTATTTCTCCCCCTTCCCACCTCACCCTGTTCTCCTGCCCCTCTCTCCTTCCTATATTCTAACCCCCCCTCCCCTCTCTCTCTCACCCCCTTACCTCCTTTCTCCCTCTCCTAATAACTCCCACCTGGAATCCTTTTGTCTGGAGAATTAAATATAAACCAGAACTGTCAAGGACGTGTCACTCACAGATATACGCACCCAACAAATGAAGAGATTTAGTAGTATGAACCATTAGATGAAGAGCCAATGAGATCTGAAATTGTCCCCATACAGAGTACTTCTCTCTATAGTTAGATAGGCGCTCTGAGCAGAGAGTACAGAAGACATGGAGACCATTAGTAGAGGTGATGGCGTCCATCCATTGTGGAATGACGTCTTCACGGCTGGTCTTACCTCCACCTGTCCTCAGCAGGAAAGCTCGCCACCTCCTCAGAATATCGCTGTCAGTGAATTGTTCTTCTTCTTCTTCAGGTTAATTTTACATAACTGTTATAATATCACAACTTCCTTCCTGTGGGACCTGAAATCATTTAGTTAGAATTTTCCCCTAAACTAGACCACATTGTGTAAGACGATGGCTTCCAATGTGCTGCGAGTAGAATGTCAGATCGGTTGTCTTTATTCTTCGTTGGTCCTGGTGAGAACAGAATGGAGAATCCTGGCTTGTGTTATATTATATCCTTCTGTAGAAGAGAAATGTACAATTATATATGTGGAAATGGAATTGTGCTTTCACAATGACTAACCGGTTTGGTTACTTCAGGCATCAAATAAAAATACAACTTTCTGATATTACTATAGCACTGCCATTGCTGACCTCTCCTTGGGAATGTTCGTTCCCCAGCGATAATGGTAAATGCCTTGGCATCAATTTTTTCTGAGTCTCTGTTAAAATGTTGTGCTCTCTGTACATACTGGGGAGTAAATCTTCACTCCATCATGAAGGGTTTTCACTATCCCTGCACTGAGTTTGATGGTCTTTATACCTGCTGCGCCCATTATGAGGGGTCCCAGCATACCTGTGCTAAGTTGCCAGGTCTGTACACCCGCTCATGACAAGCATGCGCTATGTGTTTTTTTAAATTTAATACTCCTAAAATCACAGTTGGGTTTTAGGATTGATTATGCCAAATTATGATTTCAGTGCCAGTCTAGCTGGATTGCACTGGGTTCTCTTTGACCATAGGTATCGCTGTCACTGCTGGCAAGTGTGAGAATGCAGTTTAGCTAGGCGTATTGAGTGCCATTCTTTCTCGGAACCAGCCCAGTGGGTGTGTCATCCTGCTGTGCATTCTTGGAAAGAGTATTTAAGGTACTGAGATCAGGTGCTTCTGGGTTCTGGTCCAGAAGATCTTTCTGTCTGTTTGGTCCTGGTCCTCCTGACCAGCCCCCATGGCCCTCATGGGATCCATCCAATTTTGAGTCTCGGCGCTGAATAGCCCGAGGCAAAGTAACTGAGAGGAGGATTCAAAGGTGGTCCGGTGCCTTCTTGTCTGAGGAGAGGCCCAGCAACTGGAGAAGCACCCAGGGGAGGATTCTTCGGGAGAAGACCATGCATAAGGCTGGCTTCTCAGAAGGCTCAGTTGAAAGACACTAAAGGATCTACAATCATACGGTATCGCAGGACCGACTGCGAGTTACTGGTACCATATGATAGTTCTCTAAATTTACCTACGTCCCTCAGTTACATTAAAGTCTGTGGCAGAGACTTTGTTTAAGTGTTCTACATCCAAGTCTGTGGCAGAGACTTTGCTTTTCTTAAACACTCTATCGGCTGCTAGGCCTAGTGAGAGGAGGCCTATCAGGTAGCTGTGAGAATCCAGTTGTGAACGGTGATTCTCTGGATTTCTATAGTGAGAGATTGCGTTCTTGTCTGCTAGCTTCTGATTTTCAGCTCGTTCTTTCAGGCCTTGCTGTTTTTCAGTGCTTTCTGTTTAGTTCGTTCTGACCAGACGACCATTTTGAAGCAATGTTGCCTGTACGTACTCGTTTAAGAGTTTGTGCTGTGCGGGGGCTTGGTGTTGGGCTTCTTGCTTTGATACAAGCCCAGTCCATGAACAGGGCGAGGAGGAGTTCATGGACGAGAATTGGTTGCTCCATCGTGACCAATTCTCTCACGTGCCTTTGCTGCGGGAGATCTAGGAGAATAACCTGCTGATTTCAGGATTTTTTTCCCGGATGATGGACCCTGTTTTTCACAGTTTGTTGGCTTTGCTGTCCCCTTCTATTAGCAGGCAGGATACCTGCATGCGGCAAGCCATCACTCCCGAGCAGAGGCTAGTCACCACGTTGCGGTACTTGGCAACTGGGAGAAGCCTGCAGGACATCAAGTTCTTGAAGGGCATCTCCCCTCAGGCTCTGGGGATCATTATCCCAGAGACCTGTTCTGCCATTATTCAGGTCCTGCAGAAGGACTATATTAAGGTAAGATTTCTCCTTTATCATCACATTCTATGTATTTAATGTTTTCTAATGTATTGTATTTCTTTCATCATTCCCTAATTACCATGATTGTAATATGCTGTGAATCTCCCCTTTATCCTCATGCATGCTGGAATTTTTAAACTTCCTTTTTTGTCCTTCATACATATTTGCTTTCACTAACCTCTCCAGCATGCTATCCTGGGCTCATATACATCTAGCCTAGTCACTTAACAATGTATTTTGTCATCTCCATTGTAGTGCTTTTCCCTAAACACCCCCTAAAATGTGTACAAATGTTATTTGTGTGCTTTAATTCAGGCAGAGTGCCAGAGGCTTTTTTTGGGGGGTCCCAAAATCATTTGGAACCCTCCCTCCCCCCAACCGCTAAGTCAACTGATACCAATCCTCTATCTGCTGACTTTGCCAAAGCCAAACACACTATATCTACCTCTTTTGTGTTCATATTTATGGACAAATTCACCAAAGCATGTAGTGAAAGGGCCTGCCTCAATACTTTCAAATGGTACTGTTTAAAGTTTTGTTCTCCTATTATCTTGATAGGTAATTGCAAAATGTAAAAATGTCCTTCCTTTTGTACAGTGTGTATTTATTTTTGTATTATGACACTTCTTACCTGTCCGGTGGGCTGCCAATAGTGTAAGTAAGGAGGGGCTGGCCAAAGTAACACACATTATTTGTGCATTCAGCTCTCAATGAAGTGGAGAGGATTACCTGTCCAAAACATCCCTGCCTAAAATATTTACAATGGGCCATCACAGGGGGTGACTAATCTGCTAAGTAAATACTCCTTAAAAAAAATGTAAATACTGATGTTGGGCAAGAATGTTTGTGCCTAATCTGCTTGCAATGTTTATGTGCAAAATGACAAATTTTTTTTTTCTTGTTTGACGCCACAGTTTCCTTCAACGTCACAGGAATGGCAGACTGTGGCATCCCACTTTGCCCAGCGGTGGGACTTTGCCAACTGTGGAGGGGCAATTGATGGGAAGCAAGTCCACATCGTCCCACCACCCCATTCGGGGTCATGCTATTATAACTATAAGGGGTTTTATAGTATCGCGTTGATGGCGGTGGTGTCGGCGACATATGAGTTTCTGTATGTGGACGTGGGGAGGAATGACCAGATGTCGGATGGTGGAGTATTTGCCCGGACCGAGTTCTATCGATGTCTCGAGAGTGGTGGCTTGGGATTGCCACCTCTGGAGGAGAAACGTGGAAGGACTCCCATTTGTGTTCGTAGCAGATGAGGCATTCGGTCTGGGTGACCACGTGATGAGGCCATTCCCCCAGAGGACCCTCACCCCGGAGAAGAGGGTTTTTAATTACTGGCTGGCCAGAGCCAGAAGAGTCGTAGAGAATGCGTTTGGGATACTGGCCAGCCGGTTCCGCCTATTTCATATGGCCATAAATATGGCGGAACACAAACTAAATCACATAATTTTATCTTGCTGCATCCTGCATACGTTTTTAAAACGCAATAATCCTAATTATGTTGCTTCAGTTGGGCCTGAGGCTGGACTTCATGGAAACGGGCCGTCCTGGCTTGCCCCCCCCCCCCCCTCAAAGCGCTTGTGAAATGAGGAAAAAATATGTAGAATATTTTACGGTTGGGGGGGCCATTGCTTTGCCAGCAAATTAGTAATACATTTTATGTTTTATCAGATAAAATCTTGATTTTCATTTACTGCTTGGGTTTATTTTTGCTGTCTCCTAGGTTCTCCTAGTGCACTTGTAGTGCAAAGTGGTTTTTCCATAATTAAATAACACCCATTGTCACTGTAAACTCCAACTTAACACAAAAACTGGTATTGATCATTGAAAGAAGAAGCCACACATTGAGTATAAAACCTTTTTATCATGTGCACAGGCACATGTGCGTTGTAAAAATTTTTTTGTTTAAAAACCAAAAATCTGGGTTTGATAAAGTTACATTTTTTTTTTTTTTTTTTTTACGGTACATAAACAGGCATGTTTCAAAACATAACATTTGCAGCGTTCCAAGCTGAACACATGATTTTTATCCCTTAACAAAGCTGGAATATTTACCTTTTTTGGTCAAGTTTCACACATGTAGACACCCCAAGTATCCACTGGAGTACCTGTGTGGGACACCCTAAAAAGTTTGTTCTGGTGTCCCACACTAGTGCACCTGAGTCCAGATGTGTAAACAGCTGTTGAGTGTCCTCTTCTTACATTACACTGAATCAAGTTTGCAATTCCTTCTACTTTCCAAGACATCTAGACAACAATGTCCTAAACTTCTTTTTATACAAATTATCAAGACCAAATATAGTTAACCCTGTATCTGGCAAAAACATAGTTTCATAGTTTCATAGTTAGTAAGGTTAAATAAAGACACCAGTCCATCCAGTTCAACCTGAGTGAGTGTCCACAATTGTCCCTATCCCCGTACATTGCACACTCACATCGGTCCCTACCCTCAATGAGCCCACAATCCCAGGTCCCCATTCATATACTAGGGCCAATTTTGGACATAAGCCAATTAACCTACCTGCATGTCTTTGGATTTGTATTTAGTTGGCAAACAAACGATGTTTACTACGACCGATTACTGTATGAAAGCAGCCATTTTAAACTGTCCAACAGTCAAGAAAAGCATATGGCGCAGCATGCAAGTAATAATAATAACACCACACGACAACGACCTACTTTTTAGAAGCACTTTCTTGATCGTTCTGAAGAGGGGGGAGGAGGACCAAAGGACTGAAGAGGGGGGAAGAGTCCCGGCTGGTTGGGGGAGGAGGACCAAAGGACTGAAGAGGGGGGAAAATGTATTTATTTATTTATTAGGACATCCTCTACTGAGATATGTGGCTCAGCGATGCCTTCCTTGCTGGTTTGTTGCAATATAAGGGGTTTTTCACATCCCACAAATTCCGCATATCCCTGTATTTCTCTATGAATTGGCCCATGAAATCCTGGTCTTTAAATTGTTTCATTTTTGCTGAAAGACCAAACACAAGACAAAAACACTAAATATCAGGCTAAACTCTCCTAATCTTATCCCATTATAGGCCTCAATCTAGAATCAGTATAGGCCACTCATGTCCCAAGTTAAAATGTTACCTTTGTTATTACGTCCGTCGCTTCCGTTCCTCCGCACACAGAACGTACGTACGACACACGTGTGTTCCACTTTATATACACTGCACATGCGTGAAACTCCGCCCGCCCCTGACGCTCTTTCTAGAATATTCCCCACCGCATCTCTTTCGTCGCAGTGGGAGAGGAACATGGCAGATACACAGCAGGTGCATAATAACAGTAACGAGGAGGAAAGCCCGGAGCCAGAAACGTCCCGATCCCGTAGGAGCTTTAAGGCCTCAAACATGTCCTATGTGGAGTACAATTCCTGTGCAGACTCTTCACAACTTTTGTCATGATCTTGGCCTTTCTCGGATTTGGGTTTGAGTACAGCCCATACTTTCCATCATAGTCGGTCCTCCTCAAGATTTCCACCATCTCCAAAGAACAGTTTATGTAACACCTTTCCAGACTGTGGTAGGTTACAGTCTCACGGAAAAGGTGGTCTTTGGAAGACTGTCTAGGCTGCATAGCTTTGTGATTTTATCTTGAAGTAATTTTTTGGTATAGGTTTCATGGGCACAATAAACACCCAAGGACCAATTTTCCCACAGCTGTTTGACTGGTGCATCAGATTTTAGATTTTTTTTTTTTTTACAGCAAGGCCAGTGCTTGCTTTCATCAAGAGTACCTCTATGGGGTTACGGTGTGAAGGCACCACAACACCCAAAGACCAATTTTTCCGCAACTGTTTGACCAGGGTATCAAATGAAATTCTTGCTTTATCTCTATAGGGTTACGGCGTGAAGGCATCACCAAAACCCAAAGTTCAGAATGTCTGCAACTGTTTGACCGGGGCATCAGATTTCAATTTTTTACAGGAAGGCCATTTCCTGCTTTCATCAAGAGTACCTCTATACAGTTACAGTGTGAAGGCACCACCAATACCCTAAGCCCTTGTACACACGGTCGGAGATTCCGACGGAATGTGCCTGATCGGACCGTTTTGTCGGATATTCCGACTGTGTGTGGTTTCCATTGGACTGTTTCCATCGGAGTATCCGACGGACCAAGTTTTCCAACTTGTTGGTAAAATTTTCAGACAAAATGCTCCGATCGGACATACTCCGATCATGTGTAGAGAATTCCGTTCGGACAAAGTGCCACGCATGCTCAGATCAAATTCCTACACCAAAGCTATTGGCTACTAGCGTGAACGTAGTCCTGTCGTAACGAAATAACGTCATCACGTCGGATTTTCCGACAACTTTGTCCGACCGTGTGTATACAACAGTTTCGGACAAAATCCGTCGGATTTGGTTGTCGGAATCTCCGACCGTGTGTTACAAGGGCATAGACCAATTTTTCCACAACTGTTTGACCGGGGCATTAAATAAATTTTTTTTACAGTAAGACCAATTCTTGTTTTCATCAAGAGTATCTCTATACAGTTACAGCGTGAAGGCACCACCAACACCCAAAGACCAATTTTTTAACAACTGTTTGACCGGTTTATTACATTTACATGTTTTACAAGACCAATTCTTCCTTTCTTCAATCGTACCTCTATACGGTGATGGTGTGAAGGCACCACCAACACCCAAAGACCAATTTTTTCGCAACTGTTTGACCGGGGCGTCATATTTACATTTTTTAAAGCAAGACCAATTCTTGTTTTCATCAAGAGGTACCTCTATAGGGTTACGGGGTGGAGGCGTCACCAACGCCCAAAGCCAAACTTTTCCGCACCTGTTACTTCTATATTCTATTCAAAGTCTGTGAAAGAAACACAAGATTTTATCTAAAAAAATTGTTAAACTTGGCCTGAGTGTACTATAATTTGGCTTCTTCACATAAGACTTGCTCACTGTGGTGCAAAACGTTGTTTTTTTCTACCCAAAGTCTGCCAAAGAGACACCAGAATTTATCCAAAAAATCTCTAATCTTGTTCCCAGTGCACTACATTGTGGCCTCGTCATACAGACTGGCTCCCCCTTTAGATCATAAAGAAAGCTTGCAGGGAAAATCGATTTAAATGCCATTTTTTTCTTTATAAATGTCAGTTTTGCTGCAGCAGGTTCTATACATGGTACAGATGCGCCACTTTACAGGCAGACTAAAGGGACCCCCCATGCACTATATTTTAAGTAATTTTTCATTTTTATTGTTTCATTTTAAGCATCATTAACCACTTGCCGAGCAGCCGTCGCAATTATAATAGAGCAGAGCGGCTCTATTACGTGAATCACTGTACAGGCACGGTGCTTCATGTAATAGACACAGTGGGTGTACGATTGGCACCGTAGGCGCGCCCGCTGCATGGCACCAGAGCCGATGCGTGTTGCAGTCCCACTAAAAATGGCGTGGGGTTATGTTTCAGGGGCTTCTCAGTCCCAGTGAAAGGGAACTCTTAAGGCGTCAGCATACCAAGACATTTTTGACAATTTCATGCTCCCAACTTTGAGGGAACAGTTTGGAGATGGCCCCTTCTTTTTCCAACATGATTGCACCTAGGTGTGATTGACTTACCTTTATGTATGGGAGTCCATTCATTCTGGTAAGCGCGCATGCTTTATCTTGTGGTGGATCCCTGATTACACTGGTCTCGGAAAGCCTCGGAAATGAGAGTAGCTAAATTTTACCAGAATTGGGTCACTAATAAAGGAAGATTAAGTCCTGAGTATTAATTGGGTCCAGTTTCCAAGATACAGCTTCACGTCAAAAGTGCATCAACATAATTCAAAATTACGAGGGGGATGTGCTCCATAACTTTTCTGCAAAATGTGATATAGCAACGAGAAAGGTGCCACACCAATCATTTTAAATGTATCTTTTTTTTTTATATCAATAACATAACTTTCATTTCATTTATTGGTTTTTCATGTTCCCTCCACACCATTGGGACTGTGAAAGGCATGGACTTTTTCTTCTTGTTTATCCAATGACGCAGATAAGTTGCACATGTAATGCAACAATAATGAGGGGCCCAACTCTTGTCCTGATCCCCTATTTTGTATCCAAAATATCGGCGGTATGTCTTTTTTACCACGGCCGTCATACTGCACTTGTGAGATGCTAATGTAACCTCACCACACATGTAGTAGAAGTTATCTGCGTTGTTTACACGGTTTTGAGGCATTGTGACTTCTGAGGGAAAACATCACACAACTGTTCCTTGGAAATGTTAGGCAATGACACTTTCACAAGTCACCAGAAGTAACTGTATGATGTGTAGATCTACCCAAAACAAATGCCCCTTGCAATAAAAAAATGATAAATTACAGTTAGGAAATAATCTGTAGTCTCAAAGTGAAGATACATTTTTATTTTTACACTTCCATGTGGCACCATTTTCATTTTTCTACCGTACTTTGTTGAGAAGTTACGAGGCATCATGACCATCAGACACCCCCCTCCCTTGTAGGAAAATATACCCCCCCCGTGTGTATAAATATTTATTATGACATATATTGGAAACTTTCACCCACCAGCACCTTCATCACCTGTTTTCAGGGCTGGACTGGGACAGAAATTTGGCCCTGGACTTCATCCAGACTGGCCCACTTACATTTTGAGTGTCCCATCAGCACCCCCTTACATCAGATTATCCCATCACCAGCCCCCTTACAACAGAGTATCCCATCACCAGCCCCCTTACATCAGAATGTCCCATCACCAGCCCCCTTACAACAGAGTATCCCATCACCAGCCCCCTTACAACAGAGTATCCCATCACCAGCCCCCTTACAACAGAGTATCCCATCACCAGCCCCCTTACAACAGAGTATCCCATCACCAGCCCCCTTACAACAGAGTATCCCATCACCAGCCCCCTTACAACAGAGTGTCCCATCACCAGTCCCCTTACATCAGAGTGTCCCATCAGCACCCCCTTACATCAGAGTGTCCCATCACCACCCCCTTACATCAGAGTGTCCCATCAGCATCCGCCTTACATCAGAGTGTCCCATCAGCATCCCCTTACATCAGAGTGTCCCATCAGCAGCCCCCCTTACATCAGAGTGTCCTATCAGCAGCCCCCCTTACATCAGAGTGTCCCATCAGCAGCCCCCTTACATCAAAGTGTCCCATCAGCAGCCCCCTTACATCAGAGTGTCCCGTCAGCACCCCCTTACATCAGAGTGTCCCATCAGCACCCCCTTACATCAGAGTGTCCCATCAGCAGCCCCCTTACATCAGAGTGTCCCATCACCAGTCCCCTTACATCAGAGTGTCCCATCACCAGTCCCCTTACATCAGAGTGTCCCATCAGCACCCCCTTACATCAGAGTGTCCCATCAGCACCCCCTTACATCAGAGTGTCCCATCAGCATCCGCCTTACATCAGAGTGTCCCATCAGCATCCCCTTACATCAGAGTGTCCCATCAGCAGCCCCCCTTACATCAGAGTGTCCCATCAGCAGCCCCCTTACATCAGAGTGTCCCATCAGCAGCCCCCTTACATCAGAGTGTCCTATCAGCAGCCCCCCTTACATCAGAGTGTCCCATCAGCAGCCCCCCTTACATCAGAGTGTCCCATCAGCAGCCCCCTTACATCAAAGTGTCCCATCAGCAGCCCCCTTACATCAGAGTGTCCCGTCAGCACCCCCTTACATCAGAGTGTCCCGTCAGCACCCCCTTACATCAGAGTGTCCCATCAGCCCCCTTACATCAGAGTGTCCCATCTGCAGCCCCCTTACATCAGAGTGTTCCATCCGCAGCCCCCTTACATCAGAGTGTCCCATCAGCAGCCCCCTTACATCAGAGTGTCCCATCTGCAGCTCCTTACATCAGAGTGTCCCATCACCAGCCCCCTTACATCAGAGTGTCCCATCACCAGCCCCCTTACATCAGAGTGTCCCATCAGCACCCCCTTACATCAGAGTGTCCCATAACCAGCCCCCTTACATCAGAGTGGCCCACTGAGCCATCGGCCCACCGGGAAACTCCCGGTAGTCCCGATGGCCAGTACATGCCTGCCTGTTTTCTAGTAAGAATTAGCACATTTTATCTCAGAGGTCGAAAATTTACCAAAATTTATAGACCAGTGTTACCCGAGTGTCTCACGGATCAATACATGGTGTTCATTATAGAAGAGGACACTGGGATTGTCACCGTGGTCTTCAGATTTTGGACTCTATTTATTATTACTATAAATATTTTTATGTAAAGTATGGTGTAGCGCTACACCATACTTTACATTTGTTTGCATATTGTATCCAGCAATATTGTGTTAGCTGCTGTGTTTTTATTTGTTTGTTTTCTTTTGCTTTTAGCGCAACAATTTTTTTTTATATATATATATTTATATTTATATTCTTTTCAATATTCAAATGTTCACATCTTTTATTATTTGTTTAAAGCACTACACTATCTTTATATTTTTAGGGGCTAAGAAGAGCTGAAGACTAATATTGATTTGGCTGACCACCAACTAGCGTAATGTCAATTAACACCTATGCCGCGTACACATGACAGGATTTTCCGACAACAAAATCCATGTTTTTTTTTTTTTTTCCGACGGATGTCGGCTCAAACTTGTCTTGCGTACACACGGTCACACAAATCTTGTCGGAAATTCCGAACGTCAAGATCCCGGTGACGTACAACACGTACGACGAGCCGAGAAAATTGAAGTTCAATAGCCGGTGCGGCTCCTTCTGCTTGATTCGTGGAACTTTGTGCGTCGGAATTGTGTACACACGCGATCGGAATTTTCCGACAACGTTGTCGGAAAATTTGAAATCCAGATCTCAAATTTTGTGTGTCGGAAATTCCGATGGAAAATGTAAAATGTCCGATGGAGCCTACACACGGTCGGAGTTTCCGACAAGAAGCTCCCATCGCACATTTTGCATCGGAAAATCCGACCGCGTGTACGCGGCATTCCATAGTAGCTCATTGAATTTATTCACTATTGATAAGAGGAGATTAAGGGGGGGATATGATCAACATGTACAAATATATAAGGGGTCCATATAGGGAACTTGGTGTTGCGTTATTCACTTTACAGTCAACACAGAGGACAAGGGGGCACTCTTCACGTCTAGAGGAAAAGAGATTTCATCTCCAGATACGGAAAGGTTTCTTTACAGTAAGAGCTGTGAAAATGTGGAATAGACTCCCTGCAGAGGTGGTTCTGGCCGGCTCAGTGGATTGCTTTAACCGGTTCCCGACCAGCGCGCGCCAATGTACGTCGGCAGAATGGCAAAGGCAGGCAAATGGGCGTACCTGTACGTCCCTATAAATTTGCCGCCCTGCCATTGCGAGCACGCCGCCGCCGGAGCGCTCGCGTGCCGGTCGGGACCCCCGTGAGTCCGGTCATGGGTCCTGCGGACTCGATCGCTGCCGGCATACGCGTGATTGTCTCACGGGGCGGCTGAATGGAGAGATGCCGTTGTAAACAGCATTTCCCCATTCTGCCTAGCAACTAGTGACGCTGATCTCTGCTCCATGTGATTGGAGCAGAGATCAGTGTTCACTAAATGAAAGCCCAGCCCCCTCACAGTTAGTAACACACCCCTAAGAACACTTAACCCCTACACTGCCACCCACTGGTTAACCCCTTCACTGCCAGTGACATTTACACAGGAATCAGTGCATTTATATAGCACTGATTATTGTATAAATGACAATGGTCCCAAAAATGTGTCAAAAATGTCCGATGTGTCCGCCACAATGTCGCAGTCACAATAAAAATCTCTGATCGTCACCATTACTAGTAAAAAAAAAAATATTAATAAAAATGCTATAAAACTATCCCCTATTTTGTAAACGCTATAACTTTT
Source organism: Lithobates pipiens (assembly GCF_037356315.1). Taxonomy (NCBI): domain Eukaryota; kingdom Metazoa; phylum Chordata; class Amphibia; order Anura; family Ranidae; genus Lithobates; species Lithobates pipiens. The sequence goes on along the minus strand of NW_027507871.1, from coordinate 5,909,797 downwards.
GCGCAAACCAATCAATAATCGCTTATTGCGATTTTTTTTTTTACCAAAAATATGTAGAAGAATACGTATCGCCCTAAACTGAGGGGGAAAATTTTTTTTTTTATATATTTTTGGGGGATATTTATTATAACAAAAAGTAAAAAATAATGCGTTTTTTTCAAAATTGTCGCTCTCTTTTTTGTTTATAGCGCAAAAAATAAAAACTGCAGAGGTGATCAAATACCACCAATAGAAAACTCTATTTGTGGGAAAAAAAGGACGTCAATTTTGTTTGGGAGCCACGTCGCACGACCGCGCAATTGTCAGTTAAAGCGACGCAGTGCCGAATCGCAAAAAAGTGGTCTGGTCTTTGACCAGCAAAATGGTCCGGGGGCTGAAAGTGTTTAAGAAGGGCCTGGATTATTTCCTAAGTGTACAGAATATAACGGGGTACTGACATTTATAGGTAAAGTTGATCTAATTGCCTCTCGGGGGGATCAGGAAGGAATTTTTTCCCCTACTTTAGCAAATTGGATCATGGCTCTGGGGTTTTTTTTGCCTTCCTCTGGATCAACTGTGGGTATAGAATTGGGTATATGGGATTGTATGATATTATTATTATTATTATTATATATTTTTTTGTGGTTGAACTGGATGGACTTGTGTCTTTTTTTAAACCTGACTAACTATGTAACTATGTAATTGTAAAATAAATAATGATCTTTGAGAAAATGCCCATTATATATATTCTCTGAAAGCAGAGGCCCTGTAGAATAAAAAGGTGATAGTTGCAAAATTTTTGTTTCACGTGATATTTGCACGACTTTTTTTAAATGCAAATTTTCCAGAAAAAAAAATATAAGAAAATTAATTTTAGTGCAAAATCACACCATATAATACCCATTTTTGGTTAAAACATAAAAGATGGGGTTGTGTTGAGTAAATAGGCACCAAACCTTCCATGTCTTAAAACTTGCTCAAAACTTTGGTGCCCAAAAATCACCATAGGATGGCGCTTTAAAAGCCGTTATAGCTCATCAATTTAGAGTTGACTAGGAGCTCTTGTACTAGAATTATCGTTCTTGCTCTGACGTTCGCGGGCGATATGTCACATGTGTGGTGAGACCGCTGTCTGGCCGCCGGTGTGGAGGGGGGGAGGGTGACAAAGACGGAATGCCGAAACCTTTAGTTATCCATACATTAGAATGAATTGTTAGCGGCCCGTTTATTGACCATTTGATATAAGAAGATCGGTAAAGCTTAACCTCCTGGCGCCAACCACACGAAAATCTGTGCCCTCTAGGCGGGTAGGCCTTGGTGGCGAGTGGCTGCATATTTGCGCACAACGGTGCAAAAACAGGTGTGCCAAGAGCAATGCGTCCTGTGCGCTCCCGCAACAGCTACCGGCAGCTAATGGAAAGCTCCCAATCGCTGCTTGCGGTCAGGAGCTTTCCGATCATGTGACACTTAATCGCGACGGTCACATGATCACAAGCCCCGCCCATCTCTCAGCATCCTAAACCCCTTGTAGGGCTGGCTCCAAGGGTTGAACCACTTCAGCTCTACAAAGATTTACCCCCTTCATGACCAGGCCATTTTTTCTATTCAGCCCTGTGCTACTTTAAATGGCAATTTGCGCGGTCATGCAGCGCTGTACCCAAACGACAATTAAAAGCAGGGGAAAAATCGTGGGTGTGTGTTATACGCTGATCCCGGCTAGCCAAGCGCCACCGATATACACCTAGCCAAGTGTACTGTGTACTCGGTTAGGCTCGGCTCTGCTTGCAGTCACGCCCAGTCACGCCATTGGACCTGTGTTATGTCCATCATAGGAGCTGGGCCAAGGGGCGGGACTGAGCGGGACTGCGAGAGGAGCCTGCAATGACACTGGGCAAGGCTGCAATGACACTGGGCAAAGCTGCAAAAGACACTGGACAAGGCTGAAAAAGACACTGGGCAAGGCTGCAATGACAATGGGCAAGGCTGCAATGACACTGGGCAAGGCTGCAATGACACTGGGCAAAGCTGCAAAAGACACTGGACAAGGCTGAAAAAGACACTGGGCAAGGCTGCAAAAGACACTGGGCAAGGCTGCAAAAGACACTGGGCAAGGCTGCAATGACACTGGGCAAGGCTGCAATGACATTAAGCAAGGCTGCAATGACACTGGGCAAGGCTGCAATGACACTGGGCAAGGCTGCAATGACACTGGGCAAGGCTGCATATTACACTGGGCAAAGCTGCAAAAGACACTGGGCAAGGCTGAAAAAGACACTGGGCAAGGCTGCAATGACACTGGGCAAGGCTGCATATTACACTGGGCAAAGCTGCAAAAGACACTGGGCAAGGCTGAAAAAGACACTGGGCAAGGCTGCAAATTACACTGGGAAAGGCTGCAATGACACTGGACAAGGCTGCAATGACACTGGGCAAGGCTGCATATTACACTGGGCAAAGCTGCAAAAGACACTGGGCAAGGCTGAAAAAGACACTGGGCAAGGCTGCAATGACACTGGGCAAGGCTGCAATGACATTAAGCAAGGCTGCAATGACACTGGGCAAGGCTGCATATTACACTGGGCAAAGCTGCAAAAGACACTGGGCAAGGCTGAAAAAGACACTGGGCAAGGCTGCAATGACACTGGGCAAGGCTGCATATTACACTGGGCAAAGCTGCAAAAGACACTGGGCAAGGCTGAAAAAGACACTGGGCAAGGCTGCAAATTACACTGGGAAAGGCTGCAATGACACTGGACAAGGCTGCAATGACACTGGGCAAGGCTGCATATTACACTGGGCAAAGCTGCAAAAGACACTGGGCAAGGCTGAAAAAGACACTGGGCAAGGCTGCAATGACACTGGGCAAGGCTGCAATGACATTAAGCAAGGCTGCAATGACACTGGGCAAGGCTGCATATTACACTGGGCAAAGCTGCAAAAGACACTGGGCAAGGCTGAAAAAGACACTGGGCAAGGCTGCAATGACACTGGGCAAGGCTGCATATTACACTGGGCAAAGCTGCAAAAGACACTGGGCAAGGCTGAAAAAGACACTGGGCAAGGCTGCAAATTACACTGGGAAAGGCTGCAATGACACTGGACAAGGCTGCAATGACACTGGGCAAGGCTGCATATTACACTGGGCAAAGCTGCAAAAGACACTGGGCAAGGCTGAAAAAGACACTGGGCAAGGCTGCAATGACACTGGGCAAGGCTGCAATGACATTAAGCAAGGCTGCAATGACACTGGGCAAGGCTGCATATTACACTGGGCAAAGCTGCAAAAGACACTGGGCAAGGCTGAAAAAGACACTGGGCAAGGCTGCAATGACACTGGGCAAGGCTGCATATTACACTGGGCAAAGCTGCAAAAGACACTGGGCAAGGCTGAAAAAGACACTGGGCAAGGCTGCAAATTACACTGGGAAAGGCTGCAATGACACTGGACAAGGCTGCAATGACATTAAGCAAGGCTGCAATGACACTGGGCAAGGCTGCATATTACACTGGGCAAAGCTGCAAAAGACACTGGGCAAGGCTGAAAAAGACACTGGGCAAGGCTGCAATGACACTGGGCAAGGCTGCAATGACATTAAGCAAGGCTGCAATGACACTGGGCAAGGCTGCATATTACACTGGGCAAAGCTGCAAAAGACACTGGGCAAGGCTGAAAAAGACACTGGGCAAGGCTGCAATGACACTGGGCAAGGCTGCATATTACACTGGGCAAAGCTGCAAAAGACACTGGGCAAGGCTGAAAAAGACACTGGGCAAGGCTGCAAATTACACTGGGAAAGGCTGCAATGACACTGGACAAGGCTGCAATGACACTGGGCAAGGCTGCAATGACACTGGACAAGGCTGCAATGACACTGGACAAGGCTGCAATGACACTGGACAAGGCTGCAATGACACTGGACAAGGCTGCAATGACACTGGACAAGGCTGCAATGACACTGGACAAGGCTGCAAATTACACTGGGAAAGGCTGCAATGACACTGGACAAGGCTGCAATGACACTGGGCAAGGCTGCATATTACACTGGGCAAAGCTGCAAAAGACACTGGGCAAGGCTGAAAAAGACACTGGGCAAGGCTGCAATGACACTGGGCAAGGCTGCAATGACATTAAGCAAGGCTGCAATGACACTGGGCAAGGCTGCATATTACACTGGGCAAAGCTGCAAAAGACACTGGGCAAGGCTGAAAAAGACACTGGGCAAGGCTGCAATGACACTGGGCAAGGCTGCATATTACACTGGGCAAAGCTGCAAAAGACACTGGGCAAGGCTGAAAAAGACACTGGGCAAGGCTGCAAATTACACTGGGAAAGGCTGCAATGACACTGGACAAGGCTGCAATGACACTGGGCAAGGCTGCATATTACACTGGGCAAAGCTGCAAAAGACACTGGGCAAGGCTGAAAAAGACACTGGGCAAGGCTGCAAATTACACTGGGAAAGGCTGCAATGACACTGGACAAGGCTGCAATGACACTGGGCAAGGCTGCAATGACACTGGACAAGGCTGCAATGACACTGGACAAGGCTGCAATGACACTGGACAAGGCTGCAATGACACTGGACAAGGCTGCAATGACACTGGACAAGGCTGCAAATTACACTGGGAAAGGCTGCAATGACACTGGGCAAGGCTGCAATGACACTGGGCAAGGCTGCAAATTACACTGGGCAAGGCTGCAATGACACTGGGCAAGGCTGCAAATTACACTGGGCAAGGCTGCAAATTACACTGGGAAAGGCTGCAATGACACTGGACAAGGCTGCAATGACACTGGGCAAGGCTGCAATGACACTGGGCAAGGCTGCAAATTACACTGGGCAAGGCTGCAATGACACTGGGCAAGGCTGCAAATTACACTGGGAAAGGCTGCAATGACACTGGACAAGGCTGCAATGACACTGGGCAAGGCTGCAATGACACTGGGCAAGGCTGCAAATTACACTGGGCAAGGCTGCAATGACACTGGGCAAGGCTGCAAATTACACTGGGAAAGGCTGCAATGACACTGGACAAGGCTGCAATGACACTGGGCAAGGCTGCAATGACACTGGGCAAGGCTGCAAATTACACTGGGCAAGGCTGCAATGACACTGGGCAAGGCTGCAAATTACACTGGGAAAGGCTGCAATGACACTGGGCAAGGCTGCAAATTACACTGGGCAAGGCTGCAATGACACTGGGCAAGGCTGCAAATTACACTGGGAAAGGCTGCAATGACACTGGACAAGGCTGCAATGACACTGGGCAAGGCTGCAATGACACTGGGCAAGGCTGCAAATTACACTGGGCAAGGCTGCAATGACACTGGGCAAGGCTGCAAATTACACTGGGAAAGGCTGCAATTACACTGGGCAAGGCTGCAATGACACTGGGCAAGGCTGCAATGACACTGGGCAAGGCTGCAATGACACTGGGCAAGGCTGCAACAGACACTGGGCAAGGCCATCATATGACATCCTCCCGGCAAAGTAGGTCCGCGCTGCAGCCGTCATTCAGCACAGCAATGTCTCAAAAAAATAATAAACATATACGATTTTATTAAATCCATCCAATAAAAGGAATCAATACCTGTAATTATGGATGCGTTTTAGCCTCTTACCTATGACTAAGGCTTATGAAAGAGGCTGAAACGCGTCAATAATTACAGGTGAGTGACTTGTATAGCGCTACCTATGCAAACTGAATCGCCTCAGGGCGCTTTCTTGCCACCAGAGTCCATCAAGGTATTGATTCCTTTTAATGGACGGATTTAATAAAATCGTATATATGTTTTATTTTTGAGACATCGCGGTGCCGGATTTTTTTTCTCTTTGATTGTACATTTAAAAAATGATTTTTATTCCAATTTTGGGTCAGTTTTCAATAAAAAAAAATCATTAACATTGACCACTAAATGAAGGCCCAACGTATCCTGAAAAAACATATAATTTACTGGGCTCCAAGAGACATCCCAATCCGGCAGAGAGACATTCCCAAATAGCAAAGAGAGATCCCAATCCAGCAAAGAGACATCCCCATATAGTTGTAGCGGATGACATTTTGGACAAAGTGTCATTTATGTGTAAATTGAGTTGTTCCTCAGAACCATAATGGGGTTCTGAGGGTTAATTATGTAGGTTGAACTTTGGCCTCAGTCTGGCCGGGCTGTGTTAGGAGCTCTGCCTGGTCATGTGTGCAGTGAGGTGCACATGACAAGCCAGAACCAGGCCTGGTTGGACATTTTGGGTATCACCGTTCTCCGGAACCAACCAGTGGGTGTGTCGGGCCTCGCTGAGGAGTCTGGGAAGGGGTACTTAAAATGTGTGGGTCACGTGTACAGGAGAGGAGTTCGTGAGGCCCGTGTGGTCTGGTCTTGTTTCCAGGACCGGGGTAGCCCCGTGAGGGGTCCCGGTCACGGGGTGTTTGACACCCCTTAACATGCTTCTGCTGGTTACCCTCAATAGACCGTCTGGTCTGGGGTAGGGATCCGTCTGTTCCCTAGTCTCGGAACCGGCTGGTCCGAGGCGCAGGAACTGAGGGAGGATTTAAGGTGTGCTCTCGGCTTGGAGGGGCACCACAGCTCGTGGAAGTGACCGGGGGAGGACTCTTCGGAGGAGGGCCAACAAGTGGCATCCCGAGAAGTGCCTGTTCACTGAGTTGGGAAGGACATTGACGAATCCACGTTTTTCCAGTCCTGCCAAGGACACAGAGAACGTCCCAGGTACTGAGGATAAAGGTTCCTGTTCACTTTCAGTTATAACTTGTACATGTTCAGAGGATTTTACAAGTGCTGAATCAACGTGCTGATTGCCGTGATCTCTGGCTAGAGATCTGTTCAGCCTTGAAGTGCCCAGCTGCGAGTGGCTGCTCTCTGGGTGGTATGAGAGACTTTGTTATGACTGCAGTTCAAGGTGCCTGAGTTCTTCACCCCTTGCCTTCTGTTCCTATACGAGAGACTGTGTTATTGGATGTTACCCTTGCAAAATAAAACCTTTCAAAAAGGACTTTATTGGTGTCATCGTCCAAGTTGTTGGGTATCAACCCTGGGAACCCCTAGAGGTGGAAGAACCAGCCAAGCGGAGGTGACTGGTCAGCCCAATAAGTTAAGGTCGTCCCTACCTAGGGCCGGTACATAGTAATAAGACAGCCCAATCCAGCAAAGAAACATCCCCATATAGCAAAGAGAGATCCCAATCCAGCAAAGAGACATCGCCATATAGTAATAAGACAGACCAATCCAGCAAAGAGACATCCCCATATAGTAATAATACAGCCCAATCCAGCAAAGAGATATCCCCATATAGCAAAGAGAGATCCCAATCCAGCAAAGAGACATCCCCATATAGTAATAATACAGCCCAATCCAGCAAAGAGACATCCCCATATAGCAAAGAGAGATCCCAATCCAGCAAAGAGACATCCCCATATAGTAATAAGACAGCCCAATCCAGCAAAGAGATATCCCCATATAGCAAAGAGAGATCCCAATCCAGCAAAGAGACATCCCCATATAGTAATAAGACAGCCCAATCCAGCAAAGAGATATCCCCATATAGCAAAGAGAGATCCCATTCCAGGAAAGAGACATCCCCATATAGTAATAAAACAGCCTAATCCAGCAAAGAGACATCCCTTATCCAGCAAAGAGAGATCCCAATCCAGCAAAGAGACATGCCCATACAGTAATAAAACAGCCAAATCCAGCAAAGAGACATCCCCATGTAGCAAAGAGAGATCCCAATCCAGCAAAGAGACATCCCCATATAGTAATAAAACAGCCTAATCCAGCAAAGAGATATCCCCATATAGCAAAGAGAGATCCCATTCCAGGAAAGAGACATCCCTATATAGTAATAAGACAGCCTAATCCAGCAAAGAGATATGCCCATATAGCAAAGAGAGATCCCATTCCAGGAAAGAGATATCCCCATATAGTAATAAGACAGCCTAATACAGCAAAGAGACATCCCTTATCCAGCAAAGAGAGATCCCAATCCAGCAAAGAGACATCCCCATACAGTAATAAGACAGCCGAATCCAGCAAAGAGACATCCCCATATAGCAAAGAGAGATCCCAATCCAGCAAAGAGACATCCCCATATAGTAATAAAACAGCCTAATCCAGCAAAGAGATATCTCCATATAGCAAAGAGAGATCCCATTCCAGGAAAGAGACATCCCCATATAGTAATAAAACAGCCTAGTCCAGCAAAGAGATATCTCCATATAGCAAAGAGAGATCCCATTCCAGGAAAGAGACATCCCCATATAGTAATAAGACAGCCTAATCCAGCAAAGAGATATCTCCATATAGCAAAGAGAGATCCCATTCCAGGAAAGAGACATCCCCATATAGTAATAAGACAGCCCAATCCAGCAGAGAGACATCCCCAGATAGCAAAGAGAGATTTCAATCCAGCAAAGAGACATCCCCATATAGTAATAAGACAACCCAATCCAGCAAAGAGACATCCCTTATCCAGCAAAGAGACAGCCCACTCATGCTCGGATGGCTCCAGCACTCAGGCCTCCAAATATACAATCAAAGAGAAAAAAATCCGGTACCACGATGTCTCAAAAATAAAACATATACAATATTATGAAATCCATCCAATAAAAGAAATCAATACCTGTAATTATTGATGCGTTTCAGCCTTGTACCTATGAAACGCGTCAAAAGTTACAGGTGTTGACTCCTTTTGTTGGACGGATTTAATAAAATCGTACATATGTTTTATTTTGGAGATATCATGGTGAGGGGGCACTCGATAGGAGGGAGGGGCCAGGAGCACCAAAGAAGGGCCCAAGAGGAGGAGGATCCGGGCTGCTCTGTGCAAAACAAACTGCACAGAGGAGGGAAGTATAACATGTTTATTATTTAAAAAAAAACAAAAAAACTGGACTTTACAATCACTTTAACCACTTCAGCCCAGGAAGGTTTTACCCCCTTCCTGACCAGGCCATTTTTTGTGATACGGCACAGAGTTATTTTTACTGACAATGGCGCGGTCGTGCGACGCTGTTACCAAATAAAATTGATGTCCTTTTTTTTCCCCCCACAAATAGAGCTTTTTTTTGGTGGTATTTGATCACCTCTGCGATTTTTATTTTTTGCTCTAAAAAACAAAAATAAGCGACAATTTAAAATAAAAAAATATTTTTTACTTTCTGCTGTTAAACACATCCAATAAAAAAAAATGTAAAAAAACGAATTTCTTCTTCAGTTTAGGCCTATATGTATTCTGCTACATGTTTTTGGTAAAAAAAAAAAAATATCCCAATAAGCGTATATATATATATATATATATATATATATATATATATAGGTTTGCGCAAAAGTTATCGCGTCTACAAGCTTTTGGTATCGTTTTATGGCGTTTTTATTTTTTACATTTTCTTTTTTACTAGTAATGGCGGTGATCAGCAATTTTTTGTGGGACTGCGGCATTGCGGTGGAAAAAACAGACACCTAACTGAGACTTCTGACACTTTTGCAGGAACCGGTAACACTAATACAGTGATCAGTACTAAAAATATGCACTGTCACTGTACTAATGACACTGGCAGGGAAAGGGTTAACACCGGGGGCAATCAAAGGGTTGGCTGTGTGCCTAGGGGGTGGATTGTTAACTGTGTGGGGGATGAACTGACTGGGGGAACACAGGGATCTGTGTTCCTGCTTAGCGCCTGCATGCAAGACTTTGCGATCGCGCATGCACAGGCACAATCCCTGTTGGCGCCAGACGGACTATTTAAAGGGAGTTCATTCCTATATCCTTTGCTGACTGTTCTTCAGCTGTGCCCTGTGTCCTGATTGATCCTGCATGTTCTCCCTGTTACTTACCTGGCGTGTTCTTGGTATGATCCTGGATTCTGCTTCTGTCTTGTCGGTTACCCTCGACCTGGCTCCGTTCCTGACTGTGTCTCAGGTCATGACTTGGTACCTCGCTGCCCACCTGTTGACGACCCCCCGGCTATTCCCGAGACCCTGCTTCTGCCCCTGATCCTGTCTCCTGTGCTTGCCTGGCTGTCTGCTGCACCACCTCTGTACACCACTGTATGTCCAGGCCTCCAGATCCCTGACAAGCTGCCTATCCAGAACCATCTGCGTAGGCTTGGCGCCAATCGGCCTATTTAGGTGTCCCCTGCAATGTCCGATCTGCAGCTCCCTGTGCCCTAGTACCCGTTACCTTGCTTTGAAGCTCCTGATCTCCTGACTACCCGGCTTGACCTTTGGATCGTCCCGTTTGCTGCCCGCCCTTGACCTCGGCCTGTCTGTGACCTTGAACCTCCACTGTACCGCGCTGCCCTCCTGCTGCCAACCCTGCCTGTGGCCCGGACTTTGAACTTGCCTGATCCCTTGTACTGCACCACCTGTCTGTTGCCGACCGTGCCTGTGTCTGGACTTGCCTCACCAGCTCTTGCTCTGCATCTGCTGCCAACGTCCAGCTGCCTAGGGACCTCCGACCCATCTGCATCAGGCCCTCGGGCCTCTTCTCCTGCATCAAACCCCCCAGGCTCTCATACCAGTCTGCGCTCCCGCGCCATACTACCAGGGGGCCCGCGAACCAGACACGTAAGGGAGGCCTTCCCCTGCTACCTCAGGCTCATCAGTCAGGTACATTAGGTCTGACACCACCACAAGGGGGCACTGCGGTTGAATTTTCACACTGTAGGGTTTTTCAGAGCTCATGCTGTAGACTCGCCAATGCAACTTTGCTCTCGCTAGAGACTTGCCACGCAAATTTCCCTACAAATTGGAAAAGTGTCAACTGGGACTCGTGCTTCAAGCGCTCGGCACATGTACAACTTGGCGGTGAAAAATGTGCAGCAAGTTAAGAGACTTACAATTCGACACTGCCACACATTTGTGGCAAGTTATCCTTGCTGTCTGGTAGATCGTTGAATGGTGAGATAAAATAATAATCTTTGAGAAATGCTCGTGTCATGCAAAAAAAAAAAAAAAAAAAAAAAATCCACACCAAAATATTTATGTTTATGAATTGAACATTTCTGAAGGAGATCACAATATAAAATGGCATATAGAGTAAGATAAACCTATTTATTTATCTATTTATTACAGGTATTTATATAGTACCAACAATGTATGCAGAGCTTTATATATTGTACATTCACATCAGTCCCCGCCCCCAAGGAGCTTACAATCTGAGGTCCCTAGCTCACATGTATACAGTACATATACTGTGTATATATATATATACTAGGTAGTGAGGCCAACTGAGACAGGAGCCAGTTAGCCTATCGGCATGTCTATCTTGGTGTATTGAGCCTATTATATCACTGTTACATCACCAAAGATCCGCTATTCATTGGTATTTATGTAAATAGGAACCCATTCATTAGTGATGATAAGTATTAGACCCCGGTAACATTGGCCATCAGTGAAGTGCCCTCAGTCATTGGTTTCCAGTGGGGGAAGGCCCTATTACATTGGTGTCATCACGTGAAGGTCCCCTACTCATTGGTGTTTATGTAAATAGGAACCCATTTATTGGTGATCAGAAGATTAAGGTCCCGGTAACATTGGCCGTCAGCAACATGCCCTCAATCATTTGTTTCCAGGGTTAGAAGGCCCTATTACATTGGTGTCATCGGGTGAAGTTCCCCTATTCATTGGTATTTATGTAAATAGGAACCCGTTGATTGGTGATCAGAAGATTAAGGTTCCGGTAACTGGCCGTCAGCAACATGCCCTCAATCATTGGTTTCCAGTGGGAGAAGGTCCTATTACATTGGTGTCATTGGGTGATGTTCCCCTATTCATTGGTATTTATGTAAATAGGAACTCATTCATTAGTGATCATAAGTATTAGACCCTAGTAACATTGGCCATCAGTGAAGTGCCCTCAATCATTGGTTTCCAGTGGGAGAAGGCCTTATTACATTGGTGTCATCACGTGAAGGTCCGCTATTCATTGGTATTTATGTAAATAGGAACCCATTCATTTAGTGATCAGAAGATTAAGGGCCCGGTAACATTGGCCATCAGCAACATGCCCTCAATCATTGGTTTCCAGTGGGAGAAGGCCCCATTACATTGGTGTCATCGGGTGAAATTCCCCTATTCATTGGTGTTTATGTAAATAGGAACCCGTTCATTGGTGATCATAAGTATTAGACCCTGATAACATTGGCCATCAGTGAAGTGCCCTCAGTCATTGGTTTCCAGTGGGGGAAGGTCCTATTACATTGGTGCCATCGGGTGAAGGTCCCCTACTCATTGTTGTTTATGTATATAGCGATACCCTCACTTAAGAGGGCCGCAAGTTTGGTTTGGGCCCTGAGCACAGCTCCGCCAACCCCCCCGGCAATCTGCTCTACCCACTCTGGCACAGTTAGTATCTAGCAATACACATTAAATCACTTATACTCTAAATATGTGTGTGCGTAGGTGGATAACTCAAGCTCATAGACAATCTTTGAAAGTATATAACTGACTTTACTTGTTGTTTTTATAAAAGGAATAACATGAATCGAACATTTGGTTTGCAACACATAAGCAGGTCCCTGCAGTAACCAGTAATAAAGATAAACAGAGTAATCAGCATAATAAAGTATTGCTATGCAACTCTAGCGCTGCCCTTTTTCAGCTACTTCCCCGCATGGGTAAACTAACACCCAGCACTATCTACCTATGCCGTCAGGCCTGACTGATCTAGATGGAAGTCCAGTGAAACAATATTCGCTAGCAATCTTTCGGTGGTGCACTTGAAGAACAACTTTGTAATCCAAACGAATAATAAAGATAAAGTATCTGTCTTTAAACAGCTCTCACCACCCGGACAAGTCCAAGTCCGTTTCCTTCGCCGATTCGTCTAGGAACAGGAATCCACCGACCTCCGAGTCTTCAATCCTTCTGGTGTACTGCAGCAAGGATGAGAAAATGTCTCTCAGGTGCAGCTAGGCTGGCAGAGGGCTCTTTGGAAAAGAGCACAAGGCCCAGGCTTCAGGCCTTGTGCCTCCAGCAGTTCAGCACAGACCTCCTCTTGCTAGGAGAGGGGGGGGGGGGTGTCCAAAAAGAACGAACTAGGCCTCTCCCCCTCCTTATATGCCCTCCCCCATGAGTCTCTGGGGCATAACTCCAAACATCCTGGGAACCAGCGGGGTTCTGGGAACAGTAGTTTTATAGTCCTTAAAGAGACCCCGCTACACACTCCTCCCACTTAAACTCTTTGGTCCCCAAAGATAAACTTTTAACACATATCCTGTACCAATTTTGAAAGTGCTGGGTATGATGTTGGTACAGGGAATTTCCACCAGAACTCAGAGGTGGGATTCCCTGTCCCACAGATCACACTGGCATGAGTGGCCTGCCTAACTGTGCCAGAGAGTGAGCTGGGGTTGCCCTCCACCAAATGGTCAGTGGAGGGATTAGAGCGTTCAGCACTTCTTCTAGCAGTCACAACAGAGTCCTCAGAGCTCTCCCCCATTTGAGAGTAGGTTAGCTTCTTGGGGGGTCTCACAACTCGGCGAGCTCTCTGTTCTCTTGGGACTTCAGGCTCTGGTGCCACAGGCTCTACTTCAGGAACACACTCTGACAGCATCACTGGTTCTGGAACATCGGTTCCTTCCTCTTCTGAGTAAATGCTAGGGATATCTTCCCAGCCTCAGGCACACCACTAGATGGAATGAACTCTGTAGCTTCTGGGTTCAGTGTCCCATCCTGTGTATCCTCAGTAGGTGGGAGATCTATGGCAGAATTTCCTGGAGTTGATGAAGGCCACAGCCACTCAAGCTCTCCTCTTCCACCTTCACCTCGTTGGGAATCTTGTCCATCTCTAACCTGGGAGGTCTGAGACCGAGTGCTAGGTCCCGGGGTATCCAGAATGGAAACAGATTCAGGTGGATTTCTCACTGGAGGTATTCTGACTGCTTCAGTAAGCGGGAGCAAATGATTCCTGTGCCAAGTCTTCAAGGGCCCCACTTTCCCCTCTGGTTTTAACTTATACACAGGCAATCCAGGTAGCTTTCTGCAAATGACATAGGGCTCCGATCTCCATCTATCAGCAAGCTTGTGCTTCCCAGGGATCCCCAGATTGCGTAGCAGTACACGGTCCCCAGGCTGCAGGTCTTGCACTCGAACCTTCAGATCGAAGTTCCTCTTGTTGCGGGCTCCCCTTTGGTCCGAGGCCGCCTGAGCTCGTTCATGGGCCACTTTCAAATTGTGTCTAAGTCGGTCCACATATCCCTTGTGGGAGGTAGCAGAGGCATGGTCTAGGGAAATGCCAAAGGCCAGATCCACCGGCAATCTTGCTTCTCTCCCAAACATGAGCCAGTAGGGGGAGTAACCCGTCACATCACTTGTGGTGCAGTTGTAAGCGTGCACCAAAGCTGATATGTGCTGGCTCCAGTGTTGCTTCTTCTCTGTCTCTAGAGTTCCAAGCATGTTTAGTAAGGTCCGATTAAACCTCTCAGGTTGGGCATCTCCTTGTGGATGATAAGGTGTAGTCCTGGTCTTTTCTACTCCCAATGAGTCCAGTAGGTTCCGGATCAGACGACTCTCAAAGTCCCTTCCTTGGTCTGAGTGGATTCTCTGTGGTAATCCATAGTGGACAAAGTACTTTTGAAATGAGCACCTTGGCCACAGTGGAGGCCTTTTGGTCTTTGGTGGGGAAAGCCTGGGCATAACGGGTGAAATGATCGGTTACCACCAGAACATTTCCCAATCCACTCAAATCGGGTTCGAGGCAGAGAAAGTCAATGCACACCAGATCCATTGGACCCTGACTCTGTAGGTGGCCCATTGGGGCAGCTTGATGGGGTAGAGTCTTCCTCTGGATGCATCGTGCACAAGAATGGCAATATTCCTCCACTTCTGCCCTCATACAGGGCCAATAGAACCGGCTTCTGACAAGCTGGAAAGTTCTCTCCGCCACTAGATGGCCATGCTGGTCATGTAAGGCAATTAGTACCGTCTCTCTGTGCTTCTCTGGGAGAAACAACTGCCACTTATCTTCTGAGTTATCAGAGGGGCCCCTTCGGTAGACCACTCCCTGATGTACTTGTAGCTTATCCAACTCTTTCCTCAGCAGGCGAGCCTCCTTGGAAGGGTGATGTTGAAGTCCCTCTGGATTCTCGTTCTCCAAAGCTTCAAGGACCAATCTCCCCATGGGGTCTTCCAATTGGTCATAGCTCAGCTCCTTTCTGGACAGCTTTGGCAGGAGTTCCTCTGCTAGTTGAGTTACCCCACAGTAGGGTTGAGGGACTCCCACTGCGGTGACTCCTATCTCCTCTGCTCTGGAGCCCCCTCTTGCTTGAAACTCAGCACCCTGACAGAGTGCTCGCACTCCTTCCGGTGCTACCTGGGTCCAGTCTTCCCAGTCATTGACCATGACATGAGATCTTCGGGACAGGGCATCTGCATCCCTATTTCCAGCCCCTGGTCTGTACTTTAGACTGAAGTTGAATCCGGATAATGCAGCCAACCATCTGTGTCCGGTTGCATCTAACTTTGCAGTAGTGAAGAGGTAGGTCAGAGGATTGTTATCTGTCTTTACGGTAAACTCCGCCCCATAGAGGTAGTCCTTCAGTTTGTCTACTACTGCCCATTTGAGGGCCAAGAACTCCAATTTATGAGTGGGGTAGTTCTTCTCCGAGGGAGTCAGGCTCCGGCTCACATAGGCCACTGGTCGCAGCTGCTCTTTATACTCTTGATAGAGCACTCCGCCTAGGCCCTCATGACTGGCATCGACATCTAGCTCATATGGTCTGGTGGGGTCGGCATAGGCCAGGACTGGGGCCGTGGTGAGGCTCCTCTTCAAGGTTCGGAAAGCCTCTTCACACCTTGGGTTCCACTGATCTTGAACCGACTCACCGGCCCTCCTAGGTCCCAAGCCATCCTATTCTCCTTCAGTCTTGAGCAATTCGTTTAGTGGCTTGGCAATCCGGGCAAACCCATCCACAAATCTTCTATAATAGGAGAAGAACCCCAGGAAAGATCTGAGCTCTGTGACTGTTGTCGGTCTTGGCCAAGAGGTAACTGCCTCCAACTTCTCAGGGTCTGTAGCCACTCCCTTTTCAGACACTATGTGTCCCAGATAGTTCACAGAGGATTGGTAAAACCGGCACTTCTCGGGAGAAAGCTTGAGTCCCTCTTCGCTGAGTCTTCTCAACACCTTCTCCAACCTGGCCTCATGTTCTTCCAAAGTCTTCCCGAAGACAATGACATCGTCCAAGTACACAAGGACTTCTATGAGGTTCATGTCTCCAACGGTCTTCTCCATGAGGCGTTGAAAGGTAGCAGGGGCTCCAGACAGGCCCTGAGGCATTCTGTTGAATTCAAAGAATCCCACTGGGGTTATGAAAGCTGTCTTCTCTCGGTCTTTCTGGTGCATGGGGATTTGGTAGTACCCACTCTTGAGGTCCATTACACTGAACCACTTGGCACCAGACAAACTCTGTAGGGCATCCTCTATTCTCGGTGTGGTATACTGGTCAGGGATGGTCCTCCTGTTGAGAGTCCTGTAGTCGTTACAAAGCCTCAACGACCCATTCTTTTTCCTGACCACCACTATGGGGGAGGCATAGGGACTTCTAGACTCCCGAATCACACCAGTCTTCTTCAACTCCGCAAGCTGCTCCCTCAGATCCTCCAGATCAGCTAGAGGGACCCGCCTAACCCTTTCCCTGAAGGGTTTGTCTTCTTGGAGGCGGATTCGGTGGGTGGCACTCCTGGCACATCCCACATCAAACTCATCCTTGGCTCTCTCCTTCCAGGCTCCAGGTAGGTCCGGGTTCTCCATGGAAAGTTTTTCCCAAACATCTCCTCCTTCACCCGTTCCTTTTACTTCTCACCAGCTGACTGGGGCCGCAGGACTCACCTGCCCCAACAGCATCCTGGCAGGGATCTCTATGGGTGTCACGGTCGTTCCACCACCCCGGTCACCCAAGTAAGACTTACCCGCAGGTTCCCGGTACGAGGGGATCGTCGGTGCCTTCGGACGCGGGTTGGCGCTAACGAACGCACGCGAGTGCACATAGTCCCCAACAGGCGCACGCGGGTGCGCGTTGACACGAGCGGGCGCACGCGGGTGCGCGACGAGCCGAACGGGCGTACGCGGGTACGCGGAGTCACGTACGGGAGCACGGTCACCCGCGGGGATACGTAGACGTACCGTGCGACCGTTCTTGGCGCCCAGTTGCCTACTTAAGGGACCTGCTCCTGCTCCTCTGTGCTGTCCCGTCTGCAGCTTTCCCGTGACTCCTGCTATCTGTTCCTGTGTGTGTGTTCCTGATTCTGTACCCGGCCTGTTCCTGGACTTTGCCTGTTTGCCGCCTGCCTCCGACCCTTTGCCTGATTGACCACGCTTCTGCCTTCTGCCTTGTACCTCTGCTGCCCGATTGTTGCCGACCCAGCTCGTCCCTGACTACTTCTACCAGCCTGCCTACGGACCTGCTCTGACTACTACTTCCGCAGCTCCTGCCTGCTCACCTGTGCCAGCCGCCCAGCGGTTCCTGTCCAGCATCCTGCGCTGGTTACACCCTCTGCTCCGGTCCACCATCTGCTCCGGTCTTCTCTACCAGCTGACCAGTCTGGCACTTGTGCCCTCCGGACTCCTGAATCCCTGTTCCCATCTCCAGGGGCTCTCGAGCCGGGGCTTACGAGGCGCCGCTCCCTGCACGCTTGGGCTCTCCAACCAGGTACGTGACAATGGGTCTCTCCGTAGGGTTTCTCACACTCACTGGGACTCTTCCTCGAGCCTTCTTCAGGGCCTTGATTAGAATCACTTCCGGTATCACTTCCAGGCCTGAGTGGTCCTCCCTTGGATTGGATTCCAGCATGACAAAGGGGCCAGGCTGCTCCCAGGTAAGCTTCACCGTGGCCCTGAGGCAGGCTACCTCTCCGAGCGGCAGCACCACTCCTTCTCTCCCAAGTCTCCACACCTTCCCTATCCCCTCTCTTGGGGTCTTTTGCTCTAGGACCAACCGTTGGTAGGCTGTCTTCAGCATGGGATGGATATTGGGATCTTGATGGTTTCTCGTCTTCACTAGAGGGGTCAGAAGTCTTCGCACCAGATCCGTATTGGTCCCTATGATGAGGGACATCTTGCTGGCCCCGGGCGGTCTAGGACACACAACTGCCAGGGTGTCAAACACCTCTGTTTTCCCCGCCACAGATAGATCGAAGGTCAGCTTTATGGGCAGGTAACCATCGTAGGGGAAACTCTGAGCTCCCAGGCCCCATATCTCCAGCTCTTCTATCTTCTGTATAGGCAAATGGCTAAAGTGCCTATCATAGAAGTCTCTGTACAACAAAGTCACTTGAGCTCCAGTGTCCAGGAGGGCCTTCGTGTAGACTCCTTCCACCTGGATGGAGACAGTGGGGGACGGGCCGACCAATTCTTCTGGGTAGGGCTGGGTTGAGGCCACCCTCTTCTGGGGACCCGTCTTCATCCAGTTGGTTTTTGACTTTATTCTTTTTCGAGCCTGGTATGCATTGACCCTCCCCACAGTAATGGGAGTACAAACCCGCTGAGGGATGTTATTGTTTCTTATTTGTAGACATTCCTTCTGAGGGGTCTGGTTTTCTCTCTTTCTCTTCCTTCTATTCAGTTTGGAGTTCACTGAAAGGCATGGGCACCCGGTTGACTCCCTCACCGGGGCCCTCTGGAGTTTCCCGCCGGCTGTCGGTTATCTATCTTCTTCTTCTTGGGACTGGAACATCTACCCGCAGTTGTAGCATAGCATCTCTTCTCGGTCTCGAGTGGGGCTTGGTGTTGGTGTATCTGGAAACAACTCCTTCCTAGGACTTGGTTTCTCGGCTCCCCCTTGACCTTTCGCCATCATAGCAGTCAACATCTCCATCACCTGGGACATCTGTAACTTCAAAGTGTCCACCTCCTTATCTCTAGCGGGAGTCATGGCCGGTGTAACTATTGCTACCGGTTGTTTGACGGGCTCGGTGAGATGTTCTTCCCTTTTCTCTTCCAGTAGGGCCTCTTCCTCTCTGATCATTCGGATGAGGTCAGTGTACTCCAGATTCTTCCCATCCTGTCGGGCACGCAGTGTCCATGCAATAGGATCCATGGGTTGAGCTCCCCTCAGTACCTGTTGAGCACGGGCCTCATCTACTTTCCCTGGGCTGATCCCCTTCCTTAGGATCATCCTATGCAGGATTTTATCTAAACGTCCCATGTAGTCTGATAGTTTTTCACCTTTCTTCTGGTAGCAATGCTCTAACTGATAAGCAAGCTCAGAGATTTTCTCTGTCCCACCAAACACATTCTGTAATACATCTAGGTACTCCTGCGCATTACAGTCTGTCTTGCTCATCTTCAGGTTGCGTACGGCCTCTAGAGCGGGCCCCTTTAGACTTTCCACAATCCTCTGCTTCTTTCTGCGCTCTGGAACTTCCCATTCCTCTAGTGCCTGAGTTGCGCTATCTAACCACTCTTCAAATCCCTCTTCTTCCGAAGGTACAGGTTTCCTCCCTGAAAACATCCGGAGTTTTCTGTACCCCGACATCGGGTAATCTGTGGGATCCTTCTTGCACTGGGCCACAATCTCCCCCAGGACAGCACACAGTTCTGCGCTAAGGGTGGCCGGTGCTGGTCTGAGACTCTCGGGTGAGGTACGGGCCACAGCCTGCGGTGATCCCGTTGGCGATGGCTCCTCCTTTGTTGCGTGCGCCAACCTATAGGATCTGTTGTCTTGTGTCCGTACACGGTTGCGCTTGCAAGCCTCCGGCATCCCATCCCAGTATTCCACTAGCGCGTACTGACATGAGATGTCTGGGTCTGATTTTATCTCCATCACCCATGGTTCATGGTCTGGGGACACTGACTTCATTAACTCCTCTACGGTCTCAGTCGACCATTTCTCCCCTGGGAGGCTAATGACCACTGACTGACTTGGGTCGGCCTTAGCCGCTTCACACCACGCTCTGACTCCCTGTGGGTCCATGCCGGTACCTCTGGCGTGTTCACCGCTGTCTCAGAAATCCCAGACGAGCCCCCACGTGTAGCGATACCCTCACTTAAGAGGGCCGCAAGTTTGGTTTGGGCCCTGAGCACAGCTCCGCCAACCCCCCCGGCAATCTGCACTACCCACTCTGGCACAGTTAGTATCTAGCAATACACATTAAATCGCTTATACTCTAAATATGTGTGTGCGTGGGTGGATAACTCAAGCTCATAGACAATCTTTGAAAGTATATAACTGACTTTACTTGTTGTTTTATAAAAGGAATAACATGAATCGAACATTTGGTTTGCAACACATGAGCAGGTCCCTGCAGCAACCAGTAATAAAGATAAACAGAGTAATCAGCATGATAAAGTATTGCTATGCAACTCTAGCGCTGCCCTTTTTCAGCTACTTCCTCGCATGGGTAAACTAACACCCAGCACTATCTACCTATGCAGTCAGGCCTGACTGATCTAGATGGAAGTCCAGTGAAACAATATTCGCTAGCAATCTTTCGGTGGTGCACTTGAAGAACAACTTTGTAATCCAAACGAATAATAAAGATAAAGTATCTGTCTTTAAACAGCTCTCACCACCCGGACAAGTCCAAGTCCGTTTCCTCCGCCGATTCGTCTAGGAACAGGAATCCACCGACCTCCGAGTCTTCAATCCTTCTGGTGTACTGCAGCAAGGATGAGAAAATGTCTCTCAGGTGCAGCTAGGCTGGCAGAGGGCTCTTTGGAAAAGAGCACAAGGCCCAGGCTTCAGGCCTTGTGCCTCCAGCAGTTCAGCACAGACCTCCTCTTGCTAGGAGAGGGGGGGGTGTCCAAAAAGAACGAACTAGGCCTCTCCCCCTCCTTATATGGCCTCCCCCATGAGTCTCTGGGGCATAACTCCAAACATCCTGGGAACCAGCGGGGTTCTGGGAACAGTAGTTTTATAGTCCTTAAAGAGACCCCGCTACATGTAAATAGGAACCCATTCATTAGTGATCATAAGTATTAGAGCCTGGTAACATTGGCCATCAGTGAAGTGCCCTCAGTCATTGGTTTCCAGTGGGGAAAGGCCTTATTACATTGGTGTCATCGGGTGAAGGTCCCCTACTCATTGGTGTTTATGTAAATAGGAACCCATTCATTGCTGATCAGAAGTTTAAGGGCCCGGTAACATTGGCCATCAGCAACATGCCCTCAATCATTGGTTTCCAGTGGGAGTAAAGCAATATTACATGGGTGTCATTGGGTGAAGGTCCCCTATTTACTGGTGTCCATGGGAAAAGGGATCCCCCCATTAGTAGTCAGTGGTTACTTACCTAAAACAGAAGCTTCTCGGGACGTGCCAATTCCTGCACCAGAACCATACTTTGTGTTTGGTGCAACCCAAAGACCCAGAACCCAGCCAGGGCACCTTCATTTTCTTAATGTTCCTTAGTGGTCACCTGGCCACCGAGATTCTGGGTCCCATTACAGGCCAGGGAAACCAATACCTATAATGTCAGAGGTCCTTGTGCATGCGCAAGGGCTGCACAACTGATACGTAGCGTATGTGCATGCCACTGATTTTTGCATCCGGATTCTTGTCATCACTGGCACTTCACATGCGGGTGTGGGAAGTTATATGAACTGTCTCCGCTCACAGATCAAGTGATGAGCAGGGAGCCGCCACACACTAGAGGGATCACTGATGTCCACATTTATTAGGAAGGAAATCCACAAGCTTGACAGTAACTAAGGCCTGTGGGTGAAATGCGTTAGTGGGGTGAGGACTGTCAAAGTCAAGCTTGTGCCTATTCTTCCCAATAAATGCAGACTCCAGTGACCCCTCTAGTGTGCAATGGCTTTCTTATTACCATGTAGACCAGTGGTCTCCGAACTGCAGCCCTTTGCTTGTCTTTATCCAGTCCTTGGGGCATTATTCCTCCTATTGATAAGAGACACTATTCTGCCAACATACACCAACAATGGGGCACTATTCCACTCAATGACACCAATGATGGGGCACTATTCTTCTCAGTGATGGGGCACTATTCCTCTCAATGAGGGGGCACTATTCCACTCAATGACACCAATGATGGGGCACTATTCTTCTCAATGAGGGGGCACTATTCCTCTCAATGACGCCAATGGTGGGGCACTATTTCTCTCAATGACACCAATGGTGGGGCACTATTCCTCTCAATGACGCTAATGATAGGGCATTATTCCTCTCGATGACACAAACAATGGGGTATTATTCCTCTCCATGACGTCAACAATGGGGCACTATTCCTCTCAATGACACCAACGATGGGGCACTATTCCTCTCCATGATGTCAAAAATGGGGCGCTATACCTCTCAATGATGCCAATGATGGGGCACTATCCCTCTCAATGACGCCAATGATGGGGCACTATTTCTCTCAATGACGCCAATGATGGGGCACTATTCCTCTCAATGACGCTAATGATAGGGCACTATTCCTCTCGATGACACAAACAATGGGGTATTATTCCTCTCAATGATGCCAACGATGGGGCGCTATTCCTCTCCATGACGTCAACAATGGGGCACTATTCCTCTCAATGATGCCAATGATGGGGCACTATTCCTCTCAATGATGCCAATGATGGGTCACTATTTCTCTCAATGATGCCAATGATGGGGCACTATTCCTCTCAATGACGCTAATGATAGGGCATTATTCCTCTCAATTACACAAACAATGGGGTACTATTCCTCGCAATGACACCAACGATGGGGCACTATTCCTCTCCATGACGCCAACAAAGGGACACTATTCCTCTCAATGGCACCAACAATGGGGCACTATTCCTCTCCATGACGCCAACAAAGGGACACTATTCCTCTCAATGGCACCAATGATGGGGCACTATTCCTCTCAATGGCACCAATGATGGGGCACTATTCCTCTCAATGACACCAATGATGGGGCACTATTCCCCTCAATGACTCCAATGATGGGGCACTATTCCTCCCACTGACACCAATGATGGGGCACTATTCCTCTCAATGGCACCAATGAAGGGACACAGTTTCTCTCAATGATGCCAGTGATGGGGCACTATTCCTCTCAATCACACCAACAATGGGTGTCATTGGTGATCATAAGTATTAGACCCCGGTAACATTGGCCATCAGTGAAGTGCCCTCAGTCATTGGTTTCCAGTGGGAGAAGGCCCCATTACATTGGTGTCATCAGGTAAAGTTCCCCTTTTCATTGGTGTTTATGTCAATAGGAACCCATTGATTGGTGATCAGAAGTATTAGACCCCGGTAACATTGGCCATCAGTGAAGTGCCCTCAATCATTCATTTCCAGTGGGAGTAAAGCAATATTACATGGGTGTCATTGGGTGAAGGTCCCCTATTTACTGGTGTCCATGGGAAAAGGGAACCCCCTCATCAGTAGTCAGTGGTTACCAGGGCTGGACTGGGACAAAAATTTGGCCCTGGACTTCATCCAGACCGGCCCACTTTAATTTTACAAACACGCAAAAAACAGTATATAAACTGTATGCAATTGCGCAAAAAAGCCCCTAGAGAACCCCCCTTACATCAGGGTCCCCAGAGAGCCCCCCACTTACATCGGGGTCCCCAGAGAGCCTCCCCTTACATCAGGGTCCCCATATAGCCTTCCCCTTACATCAGGGTCCCCTGAGAGCCCCTCTTACATCAGAGTCCCCAGAGATCATCCGCCTTACATCAGGGTCCCTAGAGAGCCAACCCCTTACATCCGGGTCCCCACAGAGCCCCCCCTTACATCCGGGGTCCACAGAGAGCCTCTCTCTTATATCAGGTTCCCCAGAGAGCCCCTCCTTACATCAGGGTCCCCAGAGAGACCCTCCTTACATCAGGGTCACCAGAAAGAGGGCAGGTAGTGGGCCGGGACCCTGTGGTTGGGGACTCCTGGACTGACTTGGGGCTATGGGCCCCAGATTCGGGGGCTATAGCCCCAAAAGTCCCCCCCAACGATGCCACTGGCTGTCACTGAAATCGGCCTACTGAGCCATCGGCCCACCGGGAAACTCCCTATAGTCCCTATGGCCAGTACATGCCTGCCTCTACAGCCGGCCATATACTCCATATACTCCCCATTACACCTCAGAGCTCGCCTCACACCACAGAGCACACACTACATTGTGTCTGACCTACCCCCCCACCTACTTACCTCCCCGGGCTCTCTTCCCCTCTGTACTCCTCATCTGTAAAGCTCTGCTCTCCTCACTCACCAAAATTCCCACAGAGCCCCCCCTTACATCCGGGGTCCACAGAGAACCTCTCTCTTATATCAGGTTCCCCAGAGAGCCCCTGGCTTACTTCAGGGTCCCCAGAGAGCCCCTCCTTACATCAGGGTCACCAGAAAGAGGGCAGGTAGTGGGCCGGGACCCTGTGGTTGGGGACTCCTGGACTGACTTGGGGCTATGGGCCCCAGATTCGGGGGCTATAGCCCCAAAAGTCCCCCCCAACGATGCCACTGGCTGTCACTGAAACCGGCCCACTGAGCCATCGGCCCACCGGGAAACTCCCTATAGTCCCTATGGCCAGTACATGCCTGGTGGTTACTTACCTAAAACATACGCTTCTTGGGACAATGATGGGGCACTTTTCCTCTCAATTCAAGAAGGAAATCCCCCCTCCCCCCTTAATGGGACTTTAATAGACCACCGACACCATCAAAGTACAACTAAAACATACGTTTTATTTATAATATACAGAATAATAAAAAGAGACACATAAACATTAAATGTCTGCGCTAAAATACATTGTTACAGCAAAACAACATCTGTACAAAGACCACTAGTACTCTCCTAGATATCCCAAACCCGACGCGTTTCCAGTTGCTGTTGTTACAGAACCTTCATCAGGGGTAGAGAACAGGAACCGGTAATATAGTAGTATTTCTACAGCAAAAAAACACAAAAGAGAGATATGAAAAAAAAGGGGGGGGGGAGTTTAAAAAAGAAAAAAAGAAAAAAAAGGGAACAGAAAATAAAAATATCTTATAACACACACGGGTCCACAGCGTGGACTTCTTCAATAGTATGTCAACATAAAGCCCGCCTTTTTAGAAGCGTTTTATTGATTTTTTTATATTATTTTTTATTTCATTACTATTTTTTTTTTCTTTTACATACTTTTACACTTTGATGATCATTGTAACATCAATATTTCATACTGTCATGAATAGGATTACATTCATAACAGCTGTGATTACTAGTGATCTGTGATTGGCTACAGCTAATCACATGGTACAGGGTGCTTCGATTGGCCCGGGGCAATCATGTGATAGCTGTGGGCCAATCGAAAGCATAGTAAACACAACTGTTATGAATAGAAGAAATATGGTGCTTGGGGGGAAAAGGGGATTATTACGGTGCCTAATAATAATAATAAGGTATATCGAAAATAAAGTAATTAAATCAGCAATAGAGAAATAAGAAGCTAACAATATTAAATACAATACATAGTTTAAAAGAGATGAATACTAATTCTTTATTAAATGGAATAATCATAAAAGTATGTATTATCAAAATTGATTCACAACAATACACGATACATTAGATAAAATCGTCGTCTACTCAATATAATGTGGTCGATATTTATTATTATTGCTGGTCAAAGGAGTCCCAACATGTTTCGCCATACCGATGGCTTCTTCAGGGGGACAAAAAAAATGTTTTGACCCAAGGGGAGACGAACAAAAACTATAAATGATAACAAATAAACAAAACAATTATTATATAAAATAGTTTTGATGAATACCATCTGGTCCTTAGTCAAGGTAAGCTCTACATGAGGACAGTAAATCTTAAGATGAACACATAAGAGATGGGATTTGGACTCAATAAAGAGATATTATAATGGTTAAATACATACCCCCCCCCCCCCAGCTCACCTCCAAGCCTACAACTGATGAAACACTCCCAACTGTTATGAATGAATTCATGAATAGACATTGTGATCATGTGATTGCATATCGATCACATGATCACCGAGCCACAGGCTACGAGTATTCGCACTTCGCAGGAGCAGCGCGCTGTGCGCTCCGATTCCAAGAACAGGCTGGACGACGTGCACGGGGGCGCGATCCAGCCTGCCTGTGCTGGCCGCCCACAGTAAAAGTACTGTGGGCAGTCATCAAGTGATTAAGGAGGCAACACAGCAACAAGTAAATATGACTGCCCTGTATGCATACACTATATTACCAAAAGTATTGGGACGCCTGCCTTTACACACACACACATGAACTTTAATGGCATCCCAGTCTTAGTCCGGAGGGTTCAATATTGAGTTGGCTCCGCCCTTCGCAGCTATAACAGCTTCACCTCTGTGGATGTGTACATAAAAAAAAAATAAAGTTTTCAAAAACAACTCATATTGGTAAAATTCCTTACACATTGACTTATGAGACTAAAAAAAACATAAAAGCTGCACTACACGCTGATTTAATACAGTTTATCAAATTTAAAGGGAAGCTCCTTCAATGACCTGCAGGGGTTGGACAAAGATATGGAAACACTACAGGATTTGCCAAGACAGTAAAACTCAGTTCACATTGGGACGACTTGCAAGGCGACTTAGCCGCCTGACAAGTCGCGTCCCGTTCTGTACAATGGAACCGTTCTAATAGGAGCGACTCAAGTACAATGGAACCGTTCTAATAGGAGTGACTCAAGTACAATGGAACCGTTCTAATGGGAGCGACTCAAGTACAATGGAACCGTTCTAATAGGAGTGACTCAAGTACAATGGAACCGTTCTAATGGGAGCGACTCAAGTACAATGGAACTGCTCTAATAGGAGTGACTCAAGTACAATGGAACCGTTCTAATAGGAGCGACTCAAGTACAATGGAACCGTTCTAATGGGAGCGACTCAAGTACAATGGAACCGTTCTAATGGGAGTGACTCAAGTACAATGGAACCGTTCTAATAGGAGTGACTCAAGTACAATGGAACCGTTCTAATAGGAGCGACTCAAGTACAATGGAACCGTTCTAATGGGAGCGACTCAGTACAATGGAACCGTTCTAATAGGAGCGACTCAAGTACAATGGAACTGCTCTAATAGGAGCGACTCAAGTACAATGGAACCGTTCTAATAGGAGTGACTCAAGTACAATGGAACTGCTCTAATAGGAGTGACTCAAGTACAATGGAACCGTTCTAATGGGAGCGACTCAAGTACAATGGAACCGTTCTAATAGGAGTGACTCAAGTACAATGGAACCGTTCTAATAGGAGTGACTCAAGTACAATGGAACCGTTCTAATAGGAGTGACTCAAGTACAATGGAACCATTCTAATAGGAGTGACTCAAGTACAATGGAACCGTTCTAATAGGAGTGACTCAAGTACAATGGAACCGTTCTAATAGGAGTGAGGCCGCGTACACACGCGGGGACTGTTCGGCCAACTTTGTCCGTCAAACAGTTTCGGCAAACAGTCCGCTCAAAATTAGCATGGACGGACATGGCCACACATGACGTACGAACAGTTTGCTGAAACCGTGCGCGATGACGTGAACGGCACGTACGACGGGACGAAAAATACGACGTCCTATACACTGCATTATAACTTTCGACGTGTAAATCCTTTTTGAGCATGCGCGGAACTTAGTTTGTCGAACAAGCCTACACACGAGGGAACTGTTCGCTGAAACAAGGTTTCAGCGGACAGTTTTTCGGAAATTCCGAAAAACCTTGTTCAGCGTACTGTTCGCTGAAACTGTCCGCTGAACGCCCACACACGGGCGGACTGTCCGCCGAAACACTGTTCAGCGGACAAAGTTGGCCGAACAGTCCCCGCGTGTGTACGCGGCCTGACTCAAGTACAATGGAACCGTTCTAATAGGAGTGACTCAAGTAGAATGGAACCGTTCTAATAGGAGTGACTCAAGTACAATGGAACCGTTCTAATAGGAGCGACTCAAGTACAATGGAACCGCTCTAATAGGAGCGACTCAAGTACAATGGAACCGTTCTAATGGGAGCGACTCAAGTCGCTCCAACTTAGAAAAAGGTTCCTGCCCTACTTTGAGGGCGACTTGAGGCGACTTGCATTGACTTCTATACAGAAGTAGTTGCAAGTCGCCGCGCTGCTTTCGCGTGCAGGTCGCCTGAGGCAGTCGCGCTGCCAGTCGTGCTGCTTCAGTGCGAACCGGTGTAACGACATATTCGGCGACCCATCGCAGTTTGCTACAGAAGCGACATTCCGTCGCCTCCATCTTGCTACACCACACACTCGTCCACAGTAAGGATACACTAATGCTGCATACACATGATAGGACTATCTGGCAGACCAGAGTTTGCTGGACAATTCGATTGTGTGTGGGCTCCAGCAGACTTTTTCTTCCCAAAAGTCCGGCGGAGTTAGAAATAAGACTGGCTTCAAAATTGTCCGCCGGACTCGGCTTTCTAGCGGACAATCCGTTCGTCTGTGTGCTGGTCCGGCGGACTAAAACCGACCCTAGGGCAGCTATTGGCTACTTGCTATGAACTTCCTTATTCTACGTCATCACGTTGGAATCCGTCTGACTTTTAGAGTGATCGAGTGTGGCCAAGTCCGTTCCTTTGAAAGTCCGGCAGACCTCAGCTGCAAAGTCCGCCGGATAGACCGATCGTGTGTACGCGGCATTAGAAGGGGGAAAGCGGACATGTTGTTACACCCACCGCAGTTTTGCATTTTAGATGTATTTATAACAGTAAAGTGAGTTTCTATAGTGATATACATGTCCGCTTTCCCCCTTCTAATGCCGCGTACACACGATTGGAATTCTCGTTGGAAAAAGCTCTGATGGTTTTCCCGACGGAATTCGGCTCAAGTAGAAAAGATGTAGCTGGATAGCCGCACTCCGAATTATTCAACTTTATTTCAAAAATGTAATTAAAATCATAGCATCTAGGCTGGTAGACAGACTAACTGCACAGCCGCTGACATGTTTCACACCGAACACGGTGCTTAGCCATGACTATGTTTACCAGCCTAGATGCTATGATTTTAATTACATTTTTGAAATAAAGTTGAATAATTCGGAGTGCGGCTATCCAGCTACATCTTTTCTACTTCAGTTCCTGTTGCAAACAGAGCCAGCACCCTGTGGGATTGTGGAGACAGCTGTTTTGGGAGAAGTCATTACCTTAGAGCGGTAATTCTTTGGAATTCGGCTCAAGCTGTCTTGCCTACACACGGTCACATCAAATTCCGATCGTTTATAACGCGGTGACGTACAACACGTACGACGTGACTAGAAAAAGGAAGTTCAATAGTCAGTAGCCAATAGCTTCCGTCTCGTAGTTGAATCTGAGCATGCGTGATTTTTGGCGTGTCGGAATTGCATACACACACGATCGGAATTACCGATAGAAAGTTTTTCCGTCTGGAAAATTGAGAACATGCTATCGATTTTTGGCTGGTGGAAATTCGGACAGCTAAATTCCTACGGAGCCCACACATGGTCGCATTTTCTGATGAACAGCTCTCATCGTTCTTTTTCTGGCCGGAATTCCGATCGTGTGTACGCGGCATTAGTGTATCCTAAAGCCCTGTACACACGGTCGGAGAATCTGTCGGAATGCATCTTATCGGACCGTGTCGTCAGATAATCCGACTGTGTGTGGTATGCATCGGACTGATTCCGTCCGAATCTCCGTCCGACCCAATTTTCCAACATGTTGGAAATATTTCCTGACCAACTGGGCAGGTCGGACCTAATCCGATCATGTGTATAGCATTTTGATCGGACCAAGTGCCACGCATGCTCAGATCAAATTCCTACATCAAAGCTATTGGCTACTAGCCTGAATGTAGTCCCGTCGTAACTAAATTACGTCATCACGTTCTGAGCGATCGGATTTTTCGCCAACTTGGCCCGACCGTGTGTATGCAACAGTTTCGGACACAATCCGTCGGACTAAATCCGACCGGCAAAATCCGACAGATTTGGTTGGCAGAATCTCCAACCGTGTGTACAGGGGCATACTGGGGACGAGTGTGGGGTGTAGCAAGATGGCGGCGACGGAACTTCACTTCCGTAGAAAACTGCGATGGCTCGCCCAATATGTGGTTACACCGGTTCTAATACTCAGATTCACACAGCTGGTTTTGTCAAATCGTGATTTGGACGAGCATGTAGGCAAAGTCTCGCACCTTCCCTGGTCGCCGGAACCTCAATGTCATAGAGCCACTATGGTCAGTTTTGGAGAACAAGGTTCTGCCTTGGTTTTCTGTCACAATTCCAAGCAATTTTGCATGAAGAGTGGTATTTGTTTCAATTATCCACCATCCAAGACTTAGCCCTTGTACACACGATCGGAGATTCCAACAACCAAATCCGTCGGATTTTGTCCGTTGGATTTTGTGCGACGGATTTTGGAAAAATCCAATCGTTCAGAACGTGATGACGTTATTTCGTTACGACGGGACTACGTTCAGGCTAGTAGCCAATAGCTTTGGTGTAGGAATTTGATCTGAGCATGCGTGGCACTTTGTCCGATCGGAATTCTCTACACATGATCGGAGTATGTCCGATCGGAGCATTTTGTCGGAAAATATTCCCGGCAAGTTGGAAAATTTGGTCAGACGGATATTCCGACGGAAACAGTCCGATGCAGACCACACACAGTCGGAATATCCGACAAAACGCTCCGATCGGACACATTCCGTCGGAATCTCCGATCGTGTGCACAAGGGCTAATATGTGTCAATTCCCAGGAGAATTCAGGTCTTGGATGCCGGAGATGGTCCAACAACCATATTCGTTAGATGATTTCTTTATTTCACCTGCTGTTTCCATCATTTTGTCCAACTCCTTACTGCCGTAGGTTGGCATCTCTTCACTCTTACAGCCCCTCCAGACATGTGCCCTCCCCACTCTGGCTCCTTCTGGAATCTGAGCTCCTCAAGGTTGATGGGTCTTCATGAAACACACTTTCCATGAGCCCACGGATGGACTGTCTCACCCTTTTCTTCATATCTTTCCCAATGAAGACGTAGAGTATCGGGTTGATACAGCTGTTGAAATAGACCAGAGACTGAGAGAAAAGGTCCAGGATTACAACAACGTGATTGTCTTCAAAAAGCAAGACAACGCCCACGATGTGGTAGGGGGCCCAGGTGATGAAAAATGCGACTGTAATGCCTAGCGCCACCTTGGTGCATCTTCTACCTACATCTAAAAACCGGATGTTGTATGCTTTAATAGCCAGAGAGATGTAACAGGCAGAAATGGTTATAAGAGGAATCAGAAACCCAAAGGTTAGATGTATAAAAGTGACGGCATATTTGTTGTGATCTTCTGAAGAGCAAAAGGTCATGTTGTCCGAAGTTTTGGTACTACGGTAGATGAAGGGAGGCAGACTCATCGCAGAAGAAAACACCCAAATAGCCAAGCATATCATCCACGCCGTGCGCACTCTTCGGTGATTTCGGGCCCACACCGGCCGGACAACCAGAATCCAACGGTCAACGCTGATAGCCATCAGGATGAAGACACTGGTGTACATGTTAAGGGTAATGAGAAAGGGTAAAATCTTGCAGAGGGCAGGACCGTACAGCCACGAGGGGTAGAAGAACTGCACTACACTGAATGGAAGACACAAGCAGCACATGATATCGGCCACAGCAAGGTTCCCA
The DNA here is from genome assembly GCF_037356315.1 of Lithobates pipiens. Taxonomy (NCBI): domain Eukaryota; kingdom Metazoa; phylum Chordata; class Amphibia; order Anura; family Ranidae; genus Lithobates; species Lithobates pipiens. Next base: position 5,878,256 of record NW_027507871.1, on the reverse strand, counting down.
AACAAAATGGTGGTCACGGTCCGCTCCATCTTCACTCCGGTAACCCAAAGCACCAGAGCATTGCCGGGGACACCCACGAGGGTGGTGAGAGAGAAAAGCAGGATGGTGAACAAGTGATCATGGCTGTAAAAGACGTCTGGTTCGGTCTCATGGCTGAAATTTGACATTTTGCTTCCCTGTAAAGGAATTGACACAGTTAGTGGGTGTGTCTGATCATTATCGTATTTCTATTGTGTTACACATAGGAGATATAACAAGTCACATAATCAGGGCTTTCTTTCTCAGAGAACAAGTGCAGGAACCCCCTTCTGAGCAGCCCCTCGTCTCTGCCCGCTACCTACCTCTGAGCACCATCCCTTGGTTCCAACCCCTATGTACCACCCCTTTTAGAGAATACAGAACCAAATAGCATTTTGTGCTACTAAGTCATTTTTATGGAATGTGATAATGATAACAAGAAAGATAGTAAAACAGTGAACAACAATAGACCCCACCCCAGCAGCAATAGATCCCTCACATAATAATAGAGCCCCCCCCCCAGCAGAAATGGACTCCCCCCACAACAAAATATAACCCCGGCAACAATAGACTCCCAGCAGCCACAACAGATCTCCCAGCAGTCAGCCTCAATAGACCCTCCAACAACCAGCAACAATAGACCTCATCCTCAACAGTAGCTCCTAGCCAGCGACTAATGATCCCCCAGCAACTTAAGACCCCCCCCCCCCCAGCAACAATAGACTTCCAGCAGCAACAATATATCTCCCAGCAGTCAGCCTCAATAGACCATCCAACAGCCAGCAACAATAGACCTTATCAGGGGCGGACTGACCATTCGGCCACTCGGGCACTGCGCGAGGGCCCCGGGCCATTAAGAGACCCCATCAGGGTTGCCAGCCTTAGTAAAACCAGGGACAGTATGTAAAGATCTGTGTTTTTTTACATCTGTCTTTGAAATGTCCCTTACCGACATCCTTTTGGTCTACAAATCCCGAGATTATAGCTGCCCCGCCTCTCCAGTATCTTCTCAGCCAATAGAAACATGTCTGTGTATACTGTGTGTGTGTGTTTGTGTATACTGTGTGGCCCATAATCTCTGATTGCCTGGGGGCCCCATGAGTTGTCAGTCCGCACCTGGACCTCATTCTCAACAGTAGATCCTAGCCAGCGACAATTGATCCCCCAACAACATAAAACCCCCCCCCCCCCGCAACAATAGACCTACCTAGCAGCAACAGACCCCCACACAAAAATAGAACCCCACCAGCAACAATAGATATGCGTGTCGTAAAAAGGGTCCCTTCTGCACCCGGGCCCAGGCCCAAGGTCACCTCCCCAGACTACGGGGCACCCTCAAGGGCCACCAATAACCTAACACTCCATCTCCATCTTCCACCCAAACTCCACTGCCCCCAGCTGGGCTGACCCGGAGTATTTGAGGGGGCCTATTACCTGCCAACCCATCAGGGCCTTCAGAATACTCCAGGCAGCTACTCCTCACCTCCACTCCCATCCTTCAAGAATCTCCTGCAAGTTTCTAGAAGTAGGGGGAGGTCTCAGAGATGCTGCCTGTGAGTCATTCAGTCCTCCCTGAGTCATTACCCTGACCCAGAAAAACACCAGGCTTGGCTGCCAACCAAGCCCGGACAATTTAACTATGCTAACCAAAAATGCTAGCACTCTAGCAACACAGCTAGGGGGTGCTACATAACATAATTAGGATGGCACTATGAGTTTTCAGATGAACGTTCATCCCGGTGTGAAAAAAGAATGATCATGTGAGTGTAGGTGGGGTGCAGCAATAATTCAGACAGTGAGGTGCAATGGAAAACAGTTCACAACAAACCCAGTAGGAAAGCTGCCCAACCCGGTGCACTCACAGACGCCAGTAATGTGCAGAGAGCGGGAATTCAGCATCTGTATAGAGTGCAGCCTGGCCATCTAGTGCCCAAGCTGGATGGTGTCCAAGGAATTGCGAGCTTATGCTTTCGCTCCTCATCGAGAACCTTTCTCTTACCGCTAGTACTGTCCCTAACAGGCGGGGTAACTGTCCCTGCTCTATCAACTTGCAAAATGTGCACCAAACCTGTGAGCCAGGGCCTTAAATAATCTCTACCTGACCCAAGATGGCTGCTCGAGTCACATTGGGCAGCAGCATCCAATAGGATAGCTTGCCCAGTGATCCAGGGAACCATAGAGGAACTTTGTTCCTTTTGACTCCCTCTCCAAAAACAGTGCTGCAGCAAAAGAGTGCCACCTGCAGTGGAGAAAGTAGACTGCACCTGCTTACATGTCCCCCAAGCAAAATGCAAAATAAGTAAACGAAAAGGAAGCAAATACAGTTAAGGGAGAGGAGGGGAAGTGGAAAGAGGTGTAGAGTGGTAAAAATGGGAAGTGGGGAGGGAAGGGGGAGGCAAGATTGCTTAAGGTGGACCCGGGTCTTATCCCATCGATGACATCATCATATATACAGTATCTCACATAAGTGAGTACACCCCTGACATTTTTGAGGAGCAGAAGAAGACTCCGGCGGCAAACTGTGAAGCTCTGGTGGACTCCATGCCCAGGAGGGTTAAGGCAGTGCTGGAAAATAATGGTGGCCACACAAAATATTGACACTTTGGGCTTAGGGGTTTTCACTTAGGGGTGTACTAATTTTTGTGAGATACTGTACATATATACATATTTATGGAGAGTCAAGGAGGTGCGTCTTCTTCTGAGGCACCACATACACTATATTATCAAAAGTATTGGGATGCTTGTACGTGACCTTTAATGGTGTCCCAGTCTTAGTCCGTAGGGGTCAATATTGAGTTGGCTCCGCCCTTTGCAGCTATAACAGCTTCAACTCTTCTGGGAAGGCCGTCCACAAGGTTTAGGAGGGTGTCTATGGGGATGTTTGACCGTTCTTCTAGAAGGGCATTTATGAGGTCAGGCACTGATGGAACAAAAAGGCCTGGATCACAATCTCTACTCTAATTCATCCCAAAGGTGTTCTATCGGGTTGAGGTCAGGACTCTGTGAAGTTCCTCCACCCCAAACTCGCTCATCCATGTCTTTATGGACCTTGCTTTGTGCACTGGTCCAAATCATTTGGTGGAGGGGGGATTATGGTGTGGGGGGAGGGGGGATTATGGTGTGGGGGTTGTTTTTCAGGGGTTGGGCTTGGCTCCTTAGTTCCAGTGAAGGGAACTCTTAAGGCGTCAGTATACCAAGACATTTTGGACAATTTTATGCTCCCAACTTTGTGGGAACAATTTGGGGACGGCCCCTTCCTGTTTCAACATGACTGCGCAAAGCACCTGGGTGAGGCTGCGATGGCACCAACTGCCGGGCGAATTGACGCCCAGGTGCCGGTGCCCCCCTCCCCCTGCCATGCTCATGTGTGTGACGCTGGGGGTTGGTCTGTGGCGGCGTGCATTTATACGCAACTGCCCTGGTGGGGTCTGGGTTGCTCTGAGCTCTCTTGCACATTGGCCTGGTTTCCTTCCCTCCCTTCAAGCACCAGGTATTTATCAGACCCTCACAAGCCATTCCCTTCCTTTCATCCCTCCCCCCACTTTCCCTTCTCCCGCAACCTGGGAGTCTTGGTGGCGACCTTCTATTATGGTCTTCCACCTCCACTCCTGATTACGCTGCGTACACACGACTGGACTTTCCCGCAGAAAAGGTCCGACTGAATCATTTCATCGGATATTCCGATCGTGTGTGGGGGGCTTCAAAATTTCTGACGGACCTAGAAATAGAACACGTTATAAATCTTTCCAACGGAATCAATTCCTATCGGGGAAAACCGTTCGTCTCTATGCTATCCCGACGGACCAAAAAAACGACGCAAGGGCAGCTATTGGCTACTGGCTTTGAACTTCCTTATTCTAGTCCCTGTCGTACGTCATCACATTCTAAACCAACGGACTTTGGTGTGATCGTGTGTAGGCAAGTCCGTTTCAGTGGAAGTCCGTTCGGGAAAGACGGTCAGAGTTTATTCTGACGGAAAGTCCGGTCGTGTGTACGCGGCATAAGTCCCAACAATATCAGTTTTCATTTCTGCACTAAATATCTTTACTATCCAGTCCACCCCCACTATCAGGGGCGTAACTATAGGGGGTGCAGCAGTCGCGACCGCAACTGGGCCCTGTGCTGCAGGGGGCCCATGCAGCCCCCTCTACATATGGCCGGCAGCAGCATAGGCAGCTAGTGGTACCAGTGCACCATGCACACGGGTGGCTGGAGGTGGAGGGTGACTAGCAGAGCTCCATGCTCGACTATCGCACTGGCTGCTCTTTAGTTGTGCATTCCCCGCATGACCTGTGTCCTCGGCCGGCTCCTCAGAGTACCCCTCTCCTGCTCCATGCATCGCCGCTCAGTCCGATGTCTGTTCTCCTCATCTCTTCTGGGGACGGGGACCCCATGCTGCCTAGGGACAGTCCCCAAATGGGGCAACTAAAATAAAAAAAAAACTACTGATGCCAGTGGTGGAACTACGGGGCTCACAAAGGTTATATCTGTGACCATGCCCTGGAGTTCCACCGCCGGACTCGGAGGGAAGGGCCCTGGCTGGGGTTCAGGGGGGCCCTTCATGGTTTCTTGCATCGGGGGCCCTGAAGGTTCTAGTTACGCCACTGCCCACTATTAATTATTCATTCACTCACATAGCCCCAATATTGGTTTCATTTGATTGACTCACTCATCACAGATGCTTCCCATGTTCACACCAGGTGTGCTCGGTGTGCCCGGGTTCTGCCTGGGGCGTTGTCTGTGATGGGTACCGCCGCTGAACATGCCCCCTCAGCTCCCCGATACTGATGCCCTCGGGTTGGCTCACGGCTCCTGACATTATGCCATTAAGTGCACATTCACCTGTAAGCGATCTTGTTTTCTATCTACCCTCCCCTTGATACAAGCTAGTTTACTTAGTTCATTTACTCTACCATTGCAGATACATCACATGTCTGCTCCTGAAGAGCGGCTTACAGACGCGAAACGCGTTAAGCTACCAGATGTTGTGTACTTCCATTACACGCTCATTAAGATATGTGCTCATATATACAATTTTTATTGTGACCGGGATCAGAAAGACCATAGACCGTGCAGATTTCAATATGTGTATATCCAATCATGAATGTTGGCGGATTCCATAATCTTATCATGTGATTAATGTTAATAAATATGTTACTACCAGATATTGCGGTTTTAGAAATGGGCACTCTGGAAGTGTGCATTTCTATGAAATGTAATGCATGTAAACATGTACCCATGTGTTATTAAATATTTTACTATCCACTATTCTATACATTTAGTTACCATGAGCTTCATATAACCCCCCCCCCCCTCCTTTTCCTCACCCGTCCGCCTCTGATGGTGCTTCAGGTTGCGGTCACGGATCACATTCCCACGGTTCCCGTGAATGATGTCCCCGGTGGACTTCCAGCTCCTTGCAATGCACCTCCAACACACAGCTTAGTAGGGCTTGGTCCAAACGGATGTCTTGTAGTTTCTCCCTAATAGGTTTTGGTCCTAATGGAAGACTTTATATTATAGTTCAGATCACCCGCTCGCTCCTGATGAGTGGTACTTACCCCCCGGCCACCAAACGTGTCCAGCTCACTAGAAGACGTGTTCCAACTCTATATTCATATACACGCCCATTATGCCATATTGATAATGGTATCATGTGGCTCTGGGATCCATATGTAAGTTATTATGGGGTTCTAATCCATTGCAGCTTATGTGGAGGAGCTAGACTGGAGGATGTGTACCAGTGGCAGGTGGTGCTCAAAATCTTTGGGGGGGGTGCAAACAAACTGAAAAATTCTGAAAAAAAAACTCCATCAATTGCACCATCAATAGGAGCCACTGTGCCCATCAAATGTAGCCACTGTGCCCCATAAAATGCAGTCACTGTGCCCATCAAATGTAGCCACTGTGCCCATCAAACGCAACCACTGTGCCCATCAAATGCAGCCGCTGTTCCATCAAACGCAGCCACTGTGCCCATCAATTGCCGCCACTGTGCCCATCAAATGCAGCCACTGTGCCCATCAAATGCAGCCATTGTGCCATAAAATGCAGCCACTGTGCCCATCAATTTCTGCCACTGTGCCCCATCAAATGCAGCCACTGTGCCCATCAAACGCAACCACTGTGCCCATCAAATGCAGCCGCTGTTCCATCAAACGCAGCCACTGTGCCCATCAATTGCCGCCACTGTGCCCATCAAATGCAGCCATTGTGCCATCAAATGCAGCCACTGTGCCCATCAATTTCTGCCACTGTGCCCCATCAAATGCAGCCACTGTGCACATCAATTTCCGCCACTGTGCCATCAAATGCAGCCACTGTGCCCATCAAACGCAGCCACTGTGCCATCAAATGCAGCCACTGTGCCACTCAATTGCTGCCACTGTGCCCCATCAAATGCAGCCACTGTGCACATCAATTGCCGCCACTGTGCCATCAAATGCAGCCACTGTGCCCATCAATTTCTGCCACTGTGCCACATAAAATGCAGCCACTGTGCCATCAAATGCAGCCACTGTGCCAATCAATTGGCGCCACTGTGCCCCATCAAACGCAGCCACTGTTCCCCATAAAATGCAGCCACTGTGCACATCAATTGCCGCCACTGTGCCATCAAATGCAGCCACTGTGCCCATCAATTGCCGCCCCTGTGCAATCAAACGCAGCCACTGTGCCTATCAAACGCAACCACTGTGCCCATCAATTGCCACCAATGTGCCATTGAACACAGCCACTGTGCCATCAAATGCAGCCACTGTGCCCCATAAAATGCAGCCACTGTGCCCATCAATTGCTCCCACTGTGCCCATTAATTGCCGCCACTATGCCCATCAATTGCTCCCTCTGTGCCCCATCAAACGCAGCCACCGTGCCACATCAAATTCTGCCAGTGTGCCCCCCGCCGGCCCGCCGTCTGCACTTACCTGTCTCGTGGGACAGCTCCTCGATGTCTTCTCCCATCCTCTCTTCTCGTCCTCTGCTATGATAGGACGCCTGGTGCCCAGCATGGCGCTTGCAGGTCACCTTTTTTGACGTCTATTAGAGCCCATGGCTCTAATCAGGTGCTTCAGAACCACCCCCCGCTGCTGTAATTCAGGCGCCCTGCGCACGAAAAGGGACGCCTGAATAGGGGGTGGCAGCGGCGGCCATAGATAGATTCATGCAATGCATGAATCTATCTATTGGTGCTAGAGGGGTGGCAGAAGAGAGGGGGCGGCGCCCGTGCACCCTTATGGACGCGCCGCCGCTGCTATATACAATCAACCAATGTGCTTACATTTTGCACAGCAGTATTCGCCCTCGATTGGATGATCAAGGAAGGCATACATGCCACAAGATGTACACCGAGTCACATCTCCACACCCGCCGGGTTTAATGAGGATTGGGGATCATACCCTGTCCAAATTACCCACCAACTAGCTTCCTGACACTAATACTCAACAAAAGAATACACAGGTACTCACAGACCCACGTGCACTCGCAGACCCACGTGCACTCGCAGACCCACGTGCACTCGCAGACCCACGTGCACTCGCAGACCCACGTGCACCTGCAGACTTACGTGCACTCGCAGACTCACGTGCACTCGCAGACTCACGTACACTCGCAGACTCGTGCACTCGCTGACCCACGTGCTATCTCAGACTGACGTGCACTCGCAGACTCACGTACACTCGCATACTCCTGCACTCGCAGACCCACATGCACTTGCAGACTCATGCACTCGCAGATCCATGTGCTCTCGCTGACCCACGTGCACTTGCAGACCGACGTGCTCTCTCAGACTCTCGTGCACTCGCAGACCCGCGTACACTCGCAGACCCGCGTACACTCGCAGACCCGCGTACACTGCTGTGTGATTGGCTGATTAGCAATTTGTGTTATCAAGCAACTGAAGTGGTGTACCTAATAAAGTGTCCGCTGAGTGTATATAGCAAGCTAACTAACTGAATGCATATAGAGCAAGGCGGTGCTCTCTGCACAGAGCAGGTAAGAAGTAGAAGTGGCGGCGCCCGTCCATACTTATAAGCATGACTTCTTCAGGACGGGGGTCTTACCTGTACCAGACGAGGCGTCCGACCCGCACCCCACCACCTCCTCTATGGAAGATCTCTGGGTTGGTGGCTACACGTCAGCTTGGTTTTTATGCTTTATGCAATCTCCTTCCTGCACGGTTATGTAATTATGTTTTTAAGAAGCCAGGATAGTAACCCCCTGACCTGCAGAAGGTTTACACCCCCCCCCCCCCTCCCGACCCAGGCCATTTTTTGCAATGCAGCACTGCACTATTTTAACTGACAATTGCGCGGTCGTGCATCGCTGAACCCAAATACATTTTTTTTGTCCATTTCCCAAATAGAGCTTTCCTTTGGTGGTATTTGATCACATCTGCGGCTTTTATTTTTTGCTCTATAAACAAAAAAAGTGTGACAATTTAACCCCTTCAGCTTTCAGCGCTGTCGCACTTTGAATGACAATTGCGCGGTCATACAACATTGTACCCAAATAAAAATGTTATCATTTTCTTCCCACAAATAGAGTTTTCTTTTGGTGGTATTTAATCACAGCTGGAGTTTTATTTTCTGCTAAACAAATAACAAAAAAAAAATTTTTGAAAAATTTTTTTTTTGTTTTGTTTCTGTTAAAAAACTCTGTAAATAAGTACGTTTTCGCCTCCACTGAAGGGCACTGATAAGGTGACACTGATGGGCACCAATATGTGGCACTGACGGGTACACATAGGTGGCACTGAAAGGCAGCACTGCCGGGCACTGAAAGGCAGCACTGCTGGGCACTGATAGGCGGCACGGATGGGCACTGATAGGCGACACGGATGGGCACTGATAGGTGGCACTGATGTATACCAATGGATGGTATTGGTAATGGATGGTATTGATGGGCATCACTGATTGGCAGGCATTGTTTGGCACTGATTGGTGGCCATGGGTGGCATACATGGTGGTGACTAGTGGTGGGCATCCCTGGTGGTCCTGGTGGCGTCCCTGGTGGTCCAGTGTGGGCATCCTCGGGGGGGCTGCACTGGTAATCAATCAGCACAGGCCCCTCCCTGTCAGGAGGTGATTGGACACGGCTGATCACGTGGTAAAGTGTAATATTGTGGTGGACAAATCAGACACTAACTGACACTTTTTGGGAACCAGTGACACTACTACAGCAATCAGTGCTAAAAAAATATGCACCGTCACTGTACTAATGACATTGGCCGGGATGGGGTTAATATCAGGGGCGATCAAAGGGTTAAATGTGTCCCTAGCCTGTGCTTACTCACTGTCGGGGGGAGTTTCTTTGATTAGGGGAAGGTTAAGATGCGTGTTCCTGCTTTGCAGAGACACAGGATCCATGCCTTCCCCTCTGACAGACTGTCATTCTGCCTGTGTGCTGTGTAATCGGCGGGTGCCGGCGGACATCGAGTCCCCGGTACCCATCACTGGGCTCCCGTTTTGTGTGATCACAGCGGGAGCGGGATGCCGGTGGCGCACGTGCACACGCCCCAAACCCGGACGTGTCACATGACGTACTAGATACATGATCTGGCGCAGAGCGGGTGCCCTGTCGCAGTATATGCGCGGTGGGCGGCCTGCAAGTGGTTGTAAAGGTATTTTTTTTTCTTTTAAATTACAAACATCTCTATATGTACCTGCTGTGTGTGATGATGGAATTGTACAGAGCAGCTCCGAACCTCCTCTTCTCGGGTCCCCGCCGCCACTCCTGGCTCCTCCTCTCCGTCCAGTGCCCCCTACAGGAAGCTTCCCATGGGGGCACTCCTGTGTGCTCTCTCCCGAGCCCCGCTGCTGCCTCCGTTGACACAGACAGTGGGACTCAGCCCCGCCCCCTGCTTCCTCGTCATTGGCTTTGATTGACAGGATGGGAGCCAATGGCTCCCAGTGCCCCAGCAAAGCCAAAGAGATCCGGAAGTGAGGGAAGAGAAGAGCTGCAGACGTTCGATTGAGGACTCAGATAAATAAAAGGAGGGGGGATACTGATGCCCCGGGCCGCTGTCAGTACAACCACCGGTACTCCTGTAGGGGGCCCGGACAGCACGCGTGTCGGTGGGGCAGGGTAGGGTAATCCTCTCCCTGTTCCTCCAGCAGCTGAAAGCCGGTCTCTCCCCATCTTCCTCCCGCTGGCTTTCAGCTGCTGGAGGAAGAGACACAGACGTGATCAGATCTAGCTGTGCCCACCCAGACTTCAGTTCTGATTAATGACCCCAAACCACATTTCCTGCTGTCGGGAGATGAGCAGCCCTTGGAGGAGGAGGGGGCGGTAATCAAACTTTGTGTGTGTACAGTCCGATGCGATCGTAGAGCGATCCCGTCTCGTGCTGCATGGACAAGCGTTGTTCTGACAGGAGAGTACAACGCAGGGCACCTCCTCCTGGCTTTGTAGTGGTTTCCCCCTGTAGGTTGAAGGGGGGGTTTGAGCTTACAAGAAAATTGTACACAATGAGGGGGGATAATATTTTGTGCCGGGAGGTTTGTGCAAGAGGGGGGATTGGAAGCTATCTGTGCTGGGAAGTGTAATGGGGGGGTATATTTACTAGGAGGAATACGTTCTGGTAGGAACGTTTGGGGGATTTGAGCCAGGAGGGGGGATTGGGGGGAATGTTTGTACTAGGAGGGTTGGTGGGGGATTTGTGTTCGGGGGGGGGGATTTCGGTAGGGAGGATGAATTTATGATGGGAAAGTTAATTGGGAGGGGGTTGTTGATTTGTGGAGGGATTGGGGGGATTTGTGCTAGGAGGAGGGATTGGGGCAGACTTGTGCTAAGAGGGGGGACTGGGGAGATTTGTGCTGGGAGGGTGGATGGGGGGGAGATTTGTGCTGGGAAGGTGGATGGGGGGGGGGATTTGTGCTGGGAGGGGGGATGGGGGGAATTTGTGCTAGGAGGAGGGACTGGGGTGATTTGTGCTGTGAGGGGGGATGGGGGAGGGATTTGTGCCAGGAGAAGGAATTTGTGCTAGGAGGAAGTATTTGGGGGATGTGTGCTGGGAGGGGGGATGGGGGGATTTGTGCCAAGAGAGGGATGGGGGAATTTGTGCTAGGAGGAAGGATTTGGGGGATGTGTGCTGGGAGGGGGGATGGGGGGATTTGTGCCAAGAGAGTAATGGGGGAATGTGTGCTAGGAGAAAGGATTTGGGGGATGTGTGCTGGGAGGGGGGATGGGGGGATTTGTGCCAAGAGAGGGATGGGGGAATTTGTGCTAGGAGAAAGGATTTGGGGGATGTGTGCTGGGAGGGGGGATGGGGGGATTTGTGCCAAGAGAGGGATGGGGGAATTTGTGCTAGGAGGAAGGATTTGGGGGATGTGTGCTGGGAGGGGGATGTGTGCTGGGAGGGGGGAAGGGGGGGATTTGTGCCAAGAGAGGGATGGGGGAATTTGTGCTAGGAGGAGGGACTAGGGGGAATTTGTGCTAGGAGGAGGGACTGGGGTGATTTGTGCTGGGAGAGGAGATGGGGGGATTTGTGCCAAGAGAGGGATGGGAGAATTTGTGCTAGGAGGAAGGATTTGGGGGATGTGTGCTGGGAGGGGGGATTTATACTGGGGAGGTTGGATAGGGAGGATGAATTTGTGCTGGGAAAGTTAATTGGGAGGGGGTTGTGGAGGAATTGGGGGGGGGGGAATTTTTGCTTGCAGGAGGGATTAGGGGAGATTCCTTCTAAGAGGGAGGATTTTGTGCTGAGAGGATTTGGGTAGGGGGGGATGAATCTGTGCCGGGAAAGATAATTGGGAGGGGGTTGTGGAGGGATTGGGGGGATTTGTGCTAGGAGGAGGGCTTGGGGGAGATGTGTGCTGAGTGGGGCAATTGGGGTCGAATTTGTCTTAGGAGTAGGGATTGGGGGTTTTTGACCTGGGGGGATTGGTGGGGGGTCAATTTGTGCTGGGAGGAGGGATTGAGGTGGATTTGTGCTGGAAGGGGGGGGTGGGGGTTTGTGCTAGGAGGAAGGATTTAGGGGAGATTTTTGCTGGGGGGGGGGGGGGGTTCTATGCTGGGAGGAGGGATTGGGAGGAATTGTGGATTTGGGGGAGAAGATTTGTGCTAGGATGGAGAATTCGAGATGAAAGGATGTGTGCTAGGCGGGTGATTTTTTTTTGGGGGTGAGGGAGATTTCTGATAGGAGGGGGAATTGGGGGGAGATTTGTGCTGGGAGGGGGAATATTTGTGTAGGACCCTGGGGTTCAGTCAGGGAGCTCCTCACAAATGTACTTGCCAGGAGTAGTTATCTTGGTCGATTGTTAGAGATCTGTTGATTTCTCCCTAAGTTTGGCATTGCTGCGCTATTGTCTTCTCCCACTAGGTGGCCGGGTACTTGGTGGTACTAGATACGAGAAGGGCAGCCCAAGGTCAGCTTATGGGTATATGGGGTATCCCAACCAATGGGCAGGGGTCTTTTTGAATTCCTTGGCCTGCTGGGAGAACCTATATATTTGGGTGAGGTCGGGTGATCTGGGTTCTGTGCCACCTGGACGGCTGTCTGGGTGGACGTGTGGTGTATTGCCCGGGCTGCTAGGCCGGAGATTGGTCTTATCCCGGGGACATCTGTCTGCCAGGCTGTCTGAGGGCTTATCCAGAAGCAAGAGAGCAGCGCAGGGTTGGGATTGCGGTTTGCAGTCCAACCAGAAGTGACGGTTCTGCCGGCCGGAGAACCTGATGTGGTCGGAGGTAGAGGGGGAAGCCGTCACCACAAAGAGACCATCCACCTTATTCCCGGGGACCTCAGTGAGTAACTGAAGCAAGTGAAGGAACCACATTCTCACCGAACGGCACGGTGGAGAATCGGGAAACTTCAGGTGGTGATCAAGCCAGGGACCCAACCAGCAGAGGTGAGGCTTGCAGAGCAGCCTTGTGTGTCAAGCCAGGGACCCAACCAGCGGAGGTGAGGCTTGCAGGACAGCCTTGTGTGTCAAGCCAGGGACCCAACCAGCAGAGGTGAGGCTTGCAGAGCAGCCTTGTGTGTCAAGCCAGGGACCCAACCAGCGGAGGTGAGGCTTGCAGAACAGCCTTGTGTGTCAAGCCAGGGACCCAACCAGCGGAGGTGAGGCTTGCAGGACAGCCTTGTGTGTCAAGCCAGGGACCCAACCAGCGGAGGTGAGGCTTGCAGGACAGCCTTGTGTGTCAAGCCAGGGACCCAACCAGTGGAGGTGAGGCTTGCAGGACAGCCTTGTGTGTCAAGCCAGGGACCCAACCAGCGGAGGTGAGGCTTGCAGGACAGCCTTGTGTGTCAAGCCAGGGACCCAACCAGCGGAGGTGAGGCTTGCAGGACAGCCTTGTGTGTCAAGCCAGGGACCCAACCAGTGGAGGTGAGGCTTGCAGGACAGCCTTGTGTGTCAAGCCAGGGACCCAACCAGCGGAGGTGAGGCTTGCAGGACAGCCTTGTGTGTCAAGCCAGGGACCCAACCAGCGGAGGTGAGGCTTGCAGGACAGCCTTGTGTGTCAAGCCAGGGACCCAAACAGTGGAGGTGAGGCTTGCAGAGCAGCCTTGTGTGTCAAGCCAGGGACCCAACCAGCAGAGGTGAGGCTTGCAGAGCAGCCTTGTGTGTCAAGCCAGGGACCCAACCAGCGGAGGTGAGGCTTGCAGGACAGCCTTGTGTGTCAAGCCAGGGACCCAACCAGCAGAGGTGAGGCTTGCAGGACAGCCTTGTGTGTCAAGCCAGGGACCCAACCAGCGGAGGTAAAGCTTGCAGGACAGCCTTGTGTGTCAAGCCAGGGACCCAACCAGCGGAGGTGAGGCTTGCAGGACAGCCTTGTGTGTCAAGTCAGGGACCCAACCAGTGGAGGTGAAGCTTGCAGAACAGCCTTGTGTGTCAAGCCAGGGACCCAACCAGCAGAGGTGAGGCTTGCAGAGCAGCCTTGTGTGTCAAGCCAGGGACCCAACCAGCGGAGGTGAGGCTTGCAGGACAGCCTTGTGTGTCAAGCCAGGGACCCAACCAGTGGAGGTGAGGCTTGCAAGACAGCCTTGTGTGTCAAGCCAGGGACCCAACCAGCGGAGGTGAGGCTTGCAGGACAGCCTTGTGTGTCAAGCCAGGGACCCAACCAGCGGAGGTGAGGCTTGCAGGACAGCCTTGTGTGTCAAGCCAGGGACCCAACCAGTGGAGGTGAGGCTTGCAGAGCAGCCTTGTGTGTCAAGCCAGGGACCCAACCAGCAGAGGTGAGGCTTGCAGAGCAGCCTTGTGTGTCAAGCCAGGGACCCAACCAGCGGAGGTGAGGCTTGCAGGACAGCCTTGTGTGTCAAGCCAGGGACCCAACCAGCAGAGGTGAGGCTTGCAGGACAGCCTTGTGTGTCAAGCCAGGGACCCAACCAGCAGAGGTGAGGCTTGCAGAGCAGCCTTGTGTGTCAAGCCAGGGACCCAACCAGCAGAGGTGAGGCTTGCAGAGCAGCCTTGTGTGTCAAGCCAGGGACCCAACCAGCGGAGGTGAGGCTTGCAGGACAGCCTTGTGTGTCAAGCCAGGGACCCAACCAGCAGAGGTGAGGCTTGCAGGACAGCCTTGTGTGTCAAGCCAGGGACCCAACCAGTGGAGGTAAAGCTTGCAGGACAGCCTTGTGTGTCAAGCCAGGGACCCAACCAGCGGAGGTGAGGCTTGCAGGACAGCCTTGTGTGTCAAGTCAGGGACCCAACCAGTGGAGGTGAGGCTTGCAGGACAGCCTTGTGTGTCAAGCCAGGGACCCAACCAGTGGAGGTGAGGCTTGCAGTACAGCCTTGTGTGTCAAGCCAGGGACCCAACCAGCGGAGGTGAGGCTTGCAGGACAGCCTTGTGTGTCAAGCCAGGGACCCAACCAGCGGAGGTGAGGCTTGCAGGACAGCCTTGTGTGTCAAGCCAGGGACCCAACCAGTGGAGGTGAGGCTTGCAGAGCAGCCTTGTGTGTCAAGCCAGGGACCCAACCAGCGGAGGTGAGGCTTGCAGAGCAGCCTTGTGTGTCAAGCCAGGGACCCAACCAGCAGAGGTGGGGCTTGCAGAGCAGCCTTGTGTGTCAAGCCAGGGACCCAACCAGCGGAGGTGAGGCTTGCAGGACAGCCTTGTGTGTCAAGCCAGGGACCCAACCAGCAGAGGTGAGGCTTGCAGGACAGCCTTGTGTGTCAAGCCAGGGACCCAACCAGTGGAGGTAAAGCTTGCAGGACAGCCTTGTGTGTCAAGCCAGGGACCCAACCAGCGGAGGTGAGGCTTGCAGGACAGCCTTGTGTGTCAAGCCAGGGACCCAACCAGCGGAGGTGAGGCTTGCAGGACAGCCTTATGTGTCAAGCCAGGGACCCAACCAGCAGAGGTGAGGCTTGCAGAGCAGCCTTGTGTGTCAAGCCAGGGACCCAACCAGTGGAGGTGAGGCTTGCAGGACAGCCTTGTGTGTCAAGCCAGGGACCCAACCAGCAGAGGCGAGGCTTGCAGAGCAGCCTTGTGTGTCAAGCCAGGGACCGAGCCGGTCAGCGGGGGTGAAGCTTGAGGAGTATCTGGAGTGCCAAGCTAGAGACCCAGCAGGGAAGCGGGGGTAACACTTGAGGAGATACCACCACAAACCTTGGAGGAGCTCAAGAGAGTCAGTGAATCAGAGGGTCTAGTGAGAGACCGGGAGCTCAGTGTTGAAGAACTTCAAGAGGCAGTTGTAGTGAAGCTGAAGGAACTGTTACGTTGGAGTTAGGAACTGTTAAAGACTGTTACCATAGGAGACGGCATTCCTGCATGTGCAGATGCGGCTTCTTGATGGGACCTTTCCCTGCACGGCTGTTCTCTTATTGAATTCTCAGAGTCTGACAATTGAATTTGCAACTACCTAAGGGTGTCCTGGCCCTGACCCTCTTTCCCCCAAAAATCCAAAAAAAGGACTGTTAAGAGAAATAAAACTTCTTTTACATCCAAGAAGTGTCTGGCGCCCAATGACTTTCACCACATATTGAAGGATGGCGGCTGTCTTTGGCCTTGGAGGTCCTCATTAGACTGGACAAGGCCGTAGACCTTACTACATCTGCATCTTTGTTTGGGGAAAATTTTGGCTTGCAGACAGAATTTATACTAAGGGGATGAATATGCTGTTTTTTTTTTTTTAGGGGGGAGGGGGATGTCCTGAGACGGGATGCTGGAAGCAATAGCCACATTTAAAAATAAATACAGATTCGCCTCTCTACAGACCACAGTGCCCATGTGAATGACCCCCATGACCTCATTTACACCCTGTAGCCGGGAGCTGGCTAATATTACCTGCATTGTCAGGAGACACTATGCAGCATTAGTACTGTGAAGCGGTTCTCTCCTAGTGTTCAGCCCGGACTCTATGTCATCACATCCTGAAGATCTAAGATTGAAGCAAAGTATTTTGGGACATGTAGTCCAGGGAGCCAAGTTTGGCACTCAGCTGGACTGTTTTGGACTACAAATACCAGCTGGCTGGAGAAAGAGAACAGGATGCTGGGAGAGGTTATATAAAGCCTGTGTGAGGGTGGGGTCATTATCTTGGGACCCTGGCCAGAAATTGCAAGCAAGTGACTCTGCGTCAGAGTGTGCGGTGGCCAAGTTTCGGCCTGTGCTACAGGGAGAAATAGAGAGTCATTGCGTGCGGGTGCGGGAGCATCCACTGCCAGCTACTTCTGGCCGTCCAACGGCATGCTTGGAGGTCGCTCTTCACACATCCACGCCAGATCCAGCCAAGCTGCAGGGTGGTCTGTCACAGGGCTGCACCCCTCTTGAGCTGGGCTCTACAGAGGCCTATAGCAGAGCCTCCACTTCACCTTTCAGTACCAAGAGTTGTTGGGATTGGTGAGCGGGCACTTGCCCATTCTGATACAACAAGAGACACTGCATGTAGACACCACTGTCTTGTTCTTTTGCCTAAGCCTGTAGGACCTGGTGCTAAACTTAATCTTTGGTGAGCAGCAGCAGTGTTCCTCTTTCCTCAGAACACCACAGGTATATTTTGCAACACACTAGGGAATTACAAGTGTAGTGCGAGTGTTCACACTAGCTAGCAGACATCTTTCACTAACTTGTATTGCTTTTATTATGTTTATGGGGTCCTTGCTATCTTTTAGTAAGTAGGCTGGCATTTTGTGGGCCAGGGGTTGGATGAAGCAATCTAAATACTCCCCCAGCCTTGCAAACAGGGAACCTACCCCACTTATTATGGGCCTTCCTGGGGGATTTTTTCTGAATTTTGGGCACCCGGTAGGTGACCGGTGTAATGGGCGCATCTGGTATAATGTACCTAGTGTCCTTTGTGTCAAGTGCAGTATGTTGTCTTTCTGTGTTTGTTTAATCTTTTTCAGTTTCGCTTTGTACTTATTGCCCGGGTCTCCCCTAAGCAGTTTGCATGTATCCTGTCAGATATACAGTATTTCACAAAAGTAAGTACACCCCTTAGTCACATTTGTGTAAATCTTTTCTTCTCTCTTTTCATGTGACAACACTGAAGAAATGACACTTGTCTACAATGTAAAGTAGTGAGTGTACAGCTTGTATAACAGTGTAAATTTCCTGTCCCCTCAAAATAACTCAACACACAGCCATTAATGTCTAAACCGCTGGCAACAA
Source organism: Lithobates pipiens (assembly GCF_037356315.1). NCBI lineage: Eukaryota > Metazoa > Chordata > Amphibia > Anura > Ranidae > Lithobates > Lithobates pipiens. Next base: position 5,860,703 of record NW_027507871.1, on the reverse strand, counting down.
AAGTCAGTACACCCCTAAGTGAAAATCTCCAAATTGGGCCCAAAGTGTCAATATTTTGTGCGGCCGCCATTATTTTCCAGCACTGCCTTAAGCCTCTTGACATGGAGGTCGCCAGAGCTTCACAGGTTGTCACTGGAGTCCTCTTCCCCTCCCCCATGATGACATCACGGAGCTGGTGGATGTTGCAGACCTTGCACTCCTCCACCTTCCCTCTGAGGATCCCCCCACAGATGATCAATAGGGTTTAGGTCTGGAGACATGCTTGGCCAGTCCATCACCTTTACCCTCAGCTTCTTTAGTAAGGCAGTGGTGGTGTTAGAGGTGTGTTTGGGGTGGTTATCATGTTGGAATACTGCCCTGCGGTCCAGTCTTTGAAGGGAGGGGATCATGCTCTGCTTCAGTATGTCACAGTACATGTTGGCATTCATGGTCCCCTCAATGATCTGTAGCCCCCCAGTGCCGGCAGCACTCATGCACCCCCAGACCATAACACCCCCACCACCATGCCTGACTGTAGACAAGACACACTTGTCTTTGTCCTCCTCACCTGGTTGCCCCCACACACGCTTGTCACCATCTGACACCAAATACCTTTATCTTGGTCTCATCAGACCACAGGACATGGTTCCAGTAATCCATCTCCTTAGTCTGCTTGTCTTCAGCAAACTGTTTGTGGTCTTTCTTGTTCATCATCTTTAGAAGAGGCTTCCTTCTGGGACGACAGCCATGCAGACCAATTTGATGCAGTGTGCGGCGTATGGTCTGAGCACTGACAGGCTGACCCCCCCCCCCCCCACCCCTACAACCTCTGCAGCAATGCTGGCAGCACTCATACGTCTATTTCCCAAAGACAACCTCTGGATATGACGCTGATCACGTGACCTCAACTTCTTTGGTGGACCATGGCAAAGCCTGTTCTGAGGGGAACCTGTCCTGTTATACCGCTGTATGGTCTTGGCCACCGTGCTGCAGCTCAGTTTCAGGGTCTTGGCAATCTTCTTATAGCCTAGGCCATCTTTATGTAGAGCAACAATTCTTTTTTTTTAGATCCTCAGAGAGTTCTTTGCCATGAGGCACCATGTTGAACTTCCAGTGACCAATATGAGAGAGTGAGAGCGATAACACCAAATTTAACACACCTGCTCCCCATTCACACCTGAGACCTTGTAATACTAACGAGTCACATGGCATCGGGAGGGAAAATGGCTAAAAGGGCCCAATTTGGACATTTTCACTTAGGGGTTTACTGACTTTTGTTGGCAGCGGTTTAGACATTAATTGTTGATTGTTAAATGTGTGTTGAATTATTTTGAGGGGACAGGAAATTTACACTGCTAGGGCCGGTTCACACTGCGGGCGATGCGAGGCGACACGACTTGCCTTGAAAAAGAATTTCAAAATTTATCAAAGAATTATATAGTTATTATTATTTCTCTTAATGTTCTCATGTAATATTTACCAATTCCGCCGAATCGTTACAATTCAACCAGAGGCTTTCATTTGGATATGCGAGAAAGGTCTACACCTTCTCTCTAAGGGTGATCCTGGGTCTGCCTCTAGGAGTCATGCCTGTGATTGTTAGGGTCTTGCAATGTCTCATGGGACTTGTAGTTTCAAAACAGCTGGAGAGCCGAGGTTCCCTACCCGTGTTCTAGGGATTATGGTCTTCTTCAGGGGGAACAGTGCAAAAAAGAGGGGGGCGACTTAATCATATTTCTGCAAATAAAGGAAAAAAAAAAAAAGAATTTCCAAATTTATCAAAGAATTATATAGTTATTATTGTTTCTCTTAATGTTCTCATGTAATATTTACCAATTCCACCGAATCGTTACAATTCAACCAGAGGCTTTCATTTGGATATGTGAGAAAGGTCTACACCTTCTCTCTAAGGGTGATCCTGGGTCTGCTGCCGTGATGTTCTTACCCACTCAACCCGCCCACTGGAATTGGGGGGGGGGAGGAGGGAAAAGGGAAACTGCAACCAAAATACAATTACAATCAAATTATTAAGAAGCCTTTCTATGCCAGCAGGGAAAGAAAAAGACCCGTTTCCAATGTATTTCATACCTGTCTGAGTAGTCTGTGTTGTACGGCGCTCCAGGAATCAACGAAAAGGAATCCTGGCAGATGCGCCCTATTTATGGCACATACTTGATCATTTAATTGTGTACAGTTGCGGTTCTCTCTCCCCACGGGTGCGCTTCTCTCAGCCCACATACTGCTCCTCTCAGACCCCTGAGCCGTTGCAGCGGCTCTCCTGTCACTTCCTCGGCGCTCCGGAAGGCACTCAATGCCCCCGGGAACTACCGTCGTCTCCGCCGCAACTAGCGCGACGTCAGCGTGACACGCACGCACTATACAAATCACCCCGTTAAAGCGAGGGGATTGCTCACGCGTGTGCGCGTTGTGAGCAACCCAACGTCCAGCGGCGATTCGGTGTCTTATCATATAAGGTCCTCCATCCGATAGTGTCCTCTGTGTAGTGCGCATGCGCAGTACACCGCAACACAGATTCCGAAAATTGCCGAGGATGAACGGCGCCTGCGCCGTGAGTCCAGGTTCCATCCCCACTATCCAAGTGGACATAGAGTTGGAATATAAAAGAGCCGAGCGCAGCGAGGCCGAGCCCGAAGCGTGGCGAGTGATGCTCGCCCCCGAGAGGGGCCCTCTAATATTCACAACCCTATGTCCGCTTGGATGGTGGGGCTACCACCTCCACTCACAGCGCAGGCGCAGTTCAGCTTCGGAGATTTTCCGAAGCTTCGTCTGCTCCGTACTGCGCATGCGCAGTACGGCCCGGACACTATATGATGGCCGGACACTATATGATGGCCGGACACTATATGATGGCCGGACACTATATGATGGCTGGACACTATATGATGGCCGGACACTATATGATGGCCGGACACTATATGATGGCCGGACACTATATGATGGCCGGACACTATATGATGGCTGGACACTATATGATGGCCGGACACTATATGATGGCCGGACACTATATGGCACAACACGGCACGGGGATAGTTTCCCCCAGTCAGAGTAGATATGACTAAGGGGATTGGAGGACTGGAGACAATAAACAATGTACTCCCTCCTCTCCTCGTGTCGGGAAGTCAGTGATACCACCAATGGAACTTCACCCTGATGGTTGCTGCAGCACCCACGATGCCCTGGGAGAGTGAAAAGGAAATGATATGGAGTAACAATATACAAATTATATTTACAAAATAATCGTATTATTTCGTATCTAAATGAACATTAACACAATCATTGATGTCATATCGCTGTTGTTGTTACAATGTTTCTTCCATGATACCTTTGTAGTGATATTTAGTTATGGCCCTGGAAGGGGAAAGAAAGAGAAGAGAAAAAGGAAGAAAAGAAAAAAAAAAAAAAAAAAAAAAAAAAAGGAAACAAAGCTCACACGGTGGCCCTAATTCACAGTCCGAAGGAAAAGTATTTCACCGCACCAAGAGGTTTTTTTATTTTTTATTTTGTTACACTTGATGGATACTAACGTCAGTGGAGAATGCTCATGTATTTTATATTTTAGAATTAAAGCAGTAGTAAACCCGCAAATTTTTTTACATTTTTTTTCCACCTGCAAAGGAAAAAGGCATAATGAGCTAGTATGCACCGCATACTAGCTCATTATGAAATACTTACCTTAGAACGAGGCCCCCGACATCTGGTCCAATCCACGCCGAGGGAGCTGACATGCTCCCTCTGCGTTTCTTCCGGGTATCGCAGCTCCGGCGCTGTGAGTGGCCGGAGCCGCGATATCGTCACTCCCGCGTATGCGCGCGGGAGATTTCATCCCGGGCCGGGTCCGGCCACTGCCGGACTTTCAGCCGAGAATCCCCCTTGTGCGCATGCGCCGCTGCAGTCAGCGGCGCATACCGAGGGGAATGTCTCCTCAACCGTACAGGTTTAGGAGATATTTTTTTTTACCTACAGGTGAGCCTTACTATAGGCCTTACTATAGGCTTTACTATAGGCCTTACTATAGGCCTTACTATAGGCTTTACTATAGGCCTTACTATAGGCTTTACTATAGGCTTTCCTGTAGGTAAAAGTAAAAAAAAATGAGTATACAACCCACTTTAACTGAAGTCAGTCAGCCCTCAAATGCGGCGAAGAATCTTATTAATTGTTATTATTAATTTGTTTATGTTTCGATTGGTTTCTTTCCCCAAACGGCCCATATGTGCGTAGGCTCGATTCACACTAGCGCGTTTTTTTTATGCATTTTGCATAAATGCAAGGAAATTTTGTTAACATGGGTTCCTATGGAACATGTTCACATCGATGCGTTTTTGTGCCTCTGCGTTTTTGGAAAGGGTAGGGGACTTTTTTCATGCATTTTGCATGTAATAGAAGTCAATAGACCTGCATCAAAAACGCAAGTACCGCGTTTTTTTCCCCCGCGTTTTTGCCGCGATTTGCGGTTTTTATTTTTATTCATTTTTTTTTCACTGTATATATCTGGTTGCTAAGCAAACACAGTGTAAAAAAAAAAAAAAGGCAAAATGTGGCGAAATCGCGTGTCCAAAAACGCGGCGAGCCCCGCAAAAAGCACTGCTAAAACGCTCGAAAGCAACATGCATAGATGTGAATCGAGCCTTAAACTTGGCACACGGGGATCATAATTTGTATTTAGTGTTTGTTTTACTATATATTTTTTGTTTTATTATGTTATTTTTTTTTTATATTTGATTCTTTCTGGTATCTAGCTAAATATTCATAGATGCATTCCGTTCTGAACACGAATTCTCTGCTTCTCTTCACTACACCTCCCCCTCCCCCTCCCTGCTCACTGATCCGCCGCTAAAACGCAGAGGAACCTCTGAACAACAGATTTTTATCTTCGCAGTGAAACCGGAGCTTCAATTCGCAACGCGCATGTGTGAACCCGGGCTAAATGCCACTGGCAGGGAAGGGGGGTTATCACTGGGGGGGGGGGGGGGGCGATCAAGGGGTTAAATGTGTTCCCTTATGTGTGTTCTAACTGTATGGGGGATGGGACTGACTAGGAGAGATGACAGATCTCCTCTACTTTGTAGGAACACACGATCTGTCTTCTCTCCTCCGACAGCACAGGGATTTGTGCATTTACACACACACACACACACAGATCCCCGTACTGGCTCTCATGCACACAATCGTGATTCGGTTCCCCTGCTGTGCAGCGGAGCGCTCGCGCGCCCTCTGGTGGCTCTCCTGGGCAAAGCCGTATATATATATACACATGGGATTTCGCCCAGGAGAGCCATTCTGCCGCGGTATATCTTGCGTGAGCCGGTCGGGAACCCGTTAAAGGATCAGTCCTTAAAATGAATGGCGGCCGCTATCCTCAGACGGAGCCTGCTCTGTGAACAGATAAAAAGGAGGGGAAGACAAAGGAAGCTCCACCTCAGTGTAGTATTAACCACTTGAGGTCCGGGCCATAGCCGAATGACGGCTTCAGCGCGGACCTCAATTTCTGGGAGGCCGTCATAGGAAGTCCTCCCGTGTGCAGGCGCCCCCCCCCCCGATCACCGGCTTATTTTAAAGGGGCATCGGTCCAGAAGAGGAAGGAGGTAAAGATGCCTCCTCTGTTCCATTTAGCACCCCCTGCCAGTGCCACCTGTCCTTGTCACCTGCCACCAGTGCCCACCTTTCAATGCCCATGAGTGCCACCTATCAATACCCACAAGTGCCACCTATCAATGCCCACCAGTGGTGCCAATCAGTGCCACCTAGCAGTGCTGCCTGTTAGTGTAAGCAATCAGTTCCCATCACTGCCACCCATCAGTGCCCATCACTGCCACCTATCGGTGCCCATCACTGCCACCTCATCAGCGTATATATCAATGAAGGAGAAACATTACCTGTTTACACAATTTTATAACAAAATATAAAAAAAAAGTAAAAAAAATTTGGTAATTTTCAATTTTTTTAACAAAAAATAAAAACCGCAGAGGCGATCAAATACCACCAAAATAAAGTTCTATTTGTGGGAAAAAAATGATAACAATTTAATTTGGGTACAGTGTTGTATGACCGCGCAATTGTCATTCAAAGTGCGACAGCGCTGAAAGCTGAAAATTGGCCTGGGCAGGAGGGGGGGTTTAAGCGCCCAGTAAGCAATTGGTTAAAGCAAAGTTTAAATCGCAAGGTATGCAGAACACTCACAAGATAATAATGGAAATCAAACTCATCTGTGTGTATGGGGGTGGGGGGTGGGTGACTCTCCAGGCGTCCGAGACCGTCATCCAGGCATGAGGGAGATAACACGGGGTCCGTTAGGCAGTCCTGTGGCCCAAGAGTGGCCTGGAGAGTCGCCCCCCCCCCACCCCCATACACACAGATGAGCTCGATTTCCATTATTATCTTGTGAGTGTACCAGATGAAGCTAATGATCATAGAATATAAATACTTAGCTACCATGATCATCAGCGACATCTAGTGACCATAGTGTGGTATGAAATTATTATACATTTGCCAGGGAAATAAAACAGCAGAATAACATTCGATTTTGCCCCCATTTGCACAGAACGAATGTACATGCACAGGATGAGTAGCTCTGCAAGTTTTTTTTCTCTTTTTTTTTTATACCCAGTACATGATTGTTGCAAGGTCCACCACAGCTCGGCGGTCACACACGTTTCCTAACTTTCCAAGGAACTGTGAGAGTTGCCGAGTCTAGAAGAGGAAGTGCTGACGGCGCTTTTGTTTTACTAGTGAAATGTGCAGATTATCCGGAAAAAATAATGCAGAGGAAGCCAAAACATAAAGCTGCACATGAACAGATCTGTCAGCGGCGATTATTGGAATATCCCGCGACGATCTCGCACGATGGTGTACTTTTTTTTTCCCGAATGATATAAAATAGAAAGCACAGTGTCCCCTATATGAACTGATGGCCCTTAACCATTTCAGCCCCGGAAGGTTTTACAACCCCCCCCTCCCCCCTCCTTCATGACCAGGCCATTTTTTTTGCGATACGGCACTGCGTTACATTAACTGACAATTGCGTGGTCGTGCGACGCTGTACCCAAATAACATGTATTTTCTTTTTTTTCCCACAAATAGAGCTTTCTTTTGGTGTTATTTGATCACCTCTGCGATTTCTATTTTTTGCGCCATAAACAAAGAAAGACCGAAAGTTTAACCACTTGCAGACCGGACCATTTTGCTGGTCAAAGACCAGACCACTTTTTGCGATTCGGCACTGCGTCGCTTTAAATGACAATTGCGCGGTCGTGCGACGTGGCTCCCAAACAAAATTGACGTCCTTTTTCTCCCACAAATAGAGCTTTCTTTTGGTGGTATTTGATCACCCCTGCGGTTTTTATTTTTTGCGCTATAAACAAAAATAGAGCGACAATTTTGAAAAAAACGCATTATTTTTAACTTTTTGTTATAATAAATATCCCCCAAAAATATATAAAAAAACATTTTTTTCCCTCAGTTAAGGCCGATACGTATTCTTCTACATATTTTTGGTAAAAAAAATCGCAATAAGCGATTATTGATTGGTTTGCGCAAAAGTTATAGCGTTTACAAAATAGGGATAGTTTTATAGCATTTTTATTAATAATTTTTTATTATTATTTTTTTACTAGTAATGGCGGCGATCAGCGATTTTTATTGTGACTGCGACATTGCGGGGGACCCATCGGACATTTTTGACACATTTTTGGGACCATTGTCATTTATACAGCAATCAGTGCTATATAAATGCAGTGATTCCTGTGTAAATGACACTGGCAGTGAAAGGGTTAACCAGTGGGTGGCAGTGTAGGGGTTAAGTGTTCCTAGGGGTGTGTTACTAACTGGGGGGGGGGGGGGGCTGGGCTTTCATTTAGTGAACACCGATCTCTGCTCCAATCACATGGAGCAGAGATCAGCGTCACTAGTTGCTAGGCAGAATGGAGAAATGCTGTTTACACAGCATTTCCTCCATTCGGCCGTCCCGTGAATCGATCGCGGGTATGCCCGCGGCGATCGAGTCCGCGGGTCCCGGGACCGGACTCACGGGGGTCCCGACCAGCGCGGGAGCGCGCCGCCGCCGGCGTGCTCCCGGTAGCAGGGTGGCATTGAATATTGGACGTACATGTACGCCAATATGCCTGCCCGTGCCATTCTGTCGACGTACATCGGCGTGCGCTGGTCGGGAAGTGGTTAATAAAAAATAAAAAAAAACAATATTTTTTACTTTCTGCTATAAAACATCCAATAAAAAAAAAAAAGAAAAAAGAATATATTAAAAAATTTTAATACTGGGAGGGTTTGGGACTTTGAGTGAGACACATAGAAAGTGTGTCTCCATCCCTAATTCAATGCTTAAAAGTTGGGACTTTGGAAGTTGGGACTTTGGAAGTTGGGACTTTGAATGAGGACATGGACAACGTGTGGGTTAGCTAAATGCAAGTTGTATATTTATTGAAAAAAGAAAAATGCGTGAGACTTACCAATTGTATAACTACATATAGGAAGAACATTATAGTGAATGCTGTTCCATAAATCTACACACCACATAAGTACGTGCGCATGCAGACGATATCGAGGGTACATAAAATGTATATCAACTCAACGCCACATAGTTGTCACAACTGATAAATAAACACACAGACAATAAATTCATTTATATACAACATAGCAGCATAATAGATTGGGTAGCACATGTAGAGTAAAAAATTGGTAGACCATGATTGTCAGGTATAAAAATATATTCCATATTTGATAGTAGGATATAACCATAAGTATGCATCATCCATTTTCCCGACGCGTTTCGTGTAAACCACTCATCAGGGGGCAGATGCTAAGGAATATCTATAAAATATAGTAAAATGAAATTAGTCTAAATGTACCTTAACCGGTTCCCGACCAGCGCACGCCGATGTACGTCGGCAGAATGGCACGGGCAGGCAAACGGGTGTACCTGTACGTCCCTTCAAATTTGCCGCCCTGCCATCGGGGAGCTTGCTCCCACGCTGGTCAGGACCCCTCGTGAGTCCGGTTGCGGGACCCGCGGACTCGATCGCCGCGGGCATACCCGCGATCGTCTCACGGAGCGGCCGAATGAAGAAATGCCGTTGTAAACAGCATTTCTCCATTCTGCCTAGCAACTAGTGACGCTGATCTCTGCTCCATGTGATTGGAGCAGAGATCAGTGTTCACTAAATGAAAGCCCAGCCCCCCCCAACAGTTAGTAACACACCCCTAGGAACACTTAACCCCTACACTGCCACCCACTGGTTAACCCCTTTACTGCCAGTGTCATTTACACAGGAATCACTGCATTTATATAGCACTGATTATTGTATAAATGACAATGGTCCCAAAAAAACAGCATTTCTCCATTCTGCCTAGCAACTAGTGACGCTGATCTCTGCTCCATGTGATTGGAGCAGAGATCAGTGTTCACTAAATTAAAGCCCAGCCCCCCCCCAACAGTTAGTAACACACCCCTAGGAACACTTAACCCCTACACTGCCACCCACTGGTTAACCCCTTCACTGCCAGTGTCATTTACACAGGAATCACTGCATTTATATAGCACTGATTGCTGTATAAATGACAATGGTCCCAAAAATGTGTCAAAAATGTCCGATGTGTCCGCCATAATGTCGCAGTCCCAATAAAAATTTGCTGATCGCCGCCATTACTAGTAAAAAAAAATATATATATTAATAAAAATGCCATAAAACTATCCCTTATTTTGTAAACGCTATAACTTTTGCGCAAACCAATCAATAATCGCTTATTGCGATTTTTTTTTTACCAAAAATATGTAGAAGAATACGTATCGGCCTAAACTGAGGGGAAAAAATTGTTTTTATATATTTTTGGGGGATATTTATTATAACATAAAGTAAAAAAATAATGCCTTTTTTTTCAAAATTGTCGCTCTATTTTTGTTTATAGCGCAAAAAAAATAAAAACCGCAGAGGTGATCAAATACCACCAAAAGAAAGCTCTATTTGTGGGGGGAAAAAAAAGGACGTCAATTTTGTTTGGGAGCCACGTCGCCACGACCGCGCAATTGTCAGTTAAAGCGACGCAGTGCCGAATTAGCAAAAAGTGGTCTGGTCTTTGACCAGCAAAATGGTCCGGGGGGGCTGAAAGTGGTTAATAGATGAAGGGGCAAATGAGCCCACCCCCTGTATACTTACAGAAAATCAATGCAGGGAGATGTGAAAAATATGGAATCAGGGCCGGGAGCTGAGGTAACGGGGGCGTTTTTCCCGCAGCGGAGAGAGAGAGCATGCACAGAGACTCCCCCCACACACAGAATAACGAATTGCCAAATGATATGGTAAGGAGGGTGCTGTACCAACATTGACGGCCAAGATAGATCTAAAATGAAATAAATCCATAATCGGTATATCATAGTGTACCGATGATTGAGTAAAAAAATATATAGATATTATTAGGCAGCCAATAAAGTGACATGAAAAAGGCAGGAGCCGACCTCATCTATGTAATCATGGAGTATATTGTAAGAAAAAAAGAATCTCACAACCGGGGTAACTGGCGCTACCTATTTAGCATGAACAGATATTGACTCTCATTAATGAAACGGATGTAAGATATAAAATTAAAAACAAGAGCTAAGCGGGACTTTAAATGAAGTACGGGGTCTTTTATTGAAAAAAAAAGGAGAAATATTGTTATGCGATTATATGATGCGACAAAATTACATGTATATTAAAGAGGTGCACAGACAGACACATTATTAACATTGACATTTTGTTTTATATAATCTTACTGACCAATACAGAGTAGGTTGTAAAAGCGCACCTCCATTATATACATAAGACAACCAAATATGGAAATAAATTAAACAAATAATACAATGTAGGCAACAACTTTGAATCTATGACTTCTTGGTTGTTGCAGTGGATTAGTAGAGAAAAAAAGAACATAGTTGATGCAATTTTTCAAGAATTGATGCTAGTTGAAATTGGGGTACCAAAATACACGGCGATTATTGGCTCTACGCGTTTCGCGGCTTACTACCGCTCGTCAGGAGCAAGCTCGTGATTGGTCTGAAAATACAGAGTAGTGGTAAATTAATGTTTGCAATGATGGAACATGGGGAGATTGAAATACCCCTACCTAGTGGTCACTTACACATAGCCATGCAGTCAAAAGTGCAGCGCCGAAAGCCTAGGCACCCAAAGCGATGATACGGGAGTTGAGGAGGCCCATCCAAGGGCGAGGAGGCCCACAGAATGCACACACAGGCAACCACCGGGACAACAAGGGCGTTTAGTAAGTGAAAACGAATATGGAAATATAAAACTGAGCCTAATGGGTGAAAAAATGCATGGTGAGAACTACAGATAATCTGAGAATTGTGAAAGAAAAATGCGTTGAAAAAAGAAAATGTTGGGGTGGATGTGTGATGAGTGTAGGAGAGGGTTAGCATAGGAAAGGGGGGGAAGGGGAAGAGGGCGGAAGAAAAAGGGAAAGGAGGGGGAAAGTGGCTGTGTATGACATGACCCAGTCTGAATGCCAGGTGACAGAGTGAGTAGTGACAGAAAAAAGTAAAGAAAGAGGGACATATGGATTGATTGTGCAAAAATACCTTGTGTGTGGAAAAAACGCGAAAACAAGGGGTGACAGTGTAAGGTAGGTGAATAGCCCCAGTTGTTCTGAAACGAAATGAAACGGATGTGTTTTTAGAAAAAGAAAATTGAAAAAATGCCAAAAAAGTCAAATAAGAATAATCTATTTCACCACTAATAGTTTTCATGTATCCAATCGCAGCTAAATGAAGATAAATCCTCCTTACGGAAGGCAATAGATCCTTTAAAACCCACTTATTTCAGTCCAAACCCAAAAAAGAGCATACAAGCGGCTTCTACCAGAAGTCGCATACAATCGCACAGATTCCCTAAGGGCCGGTTCACACAGCGAGGCGCGGCGAGGCGTCTCCGACTTACCTCGCCGCGACCTGCGGCGAGCTCAGCGGCGACTTGCAGAGGACTTCTGTATAGAAGTCAATGCAAGTCGCCCCCGAAGTCGCCCCGAAGTAGTACAGGAACCTTTTTTCTGAGTCGGAGCGACTCGAGTCGCTCCTCTCAGAACGGTTCCATAGTACTGAATGGGGGCGACTTGCGGGAGCGAGGCGAGGCGAGCCGTGTCGCCTCGCCTCGCCTCGCTGTGTGAACCGGCCCTTATGCGACTCAAATGTGACAATAAAAAGTGTGATTATTTGGGATCTTATTTTGAAAACTCAATATAATCCCGAACAAATCATAAATAGATCCCGTGAAGAGAAAACACCGAATAGGAAAAATCGTACTAAGTGCGATTTATCCTTAACCCTTTCATGACTAAGCCTATTTTTGGCATTTGGTGTTTACAAGTTAAAAATCCATATTTTTTGCTAGAAAATTACTTGGAACCCCCAAACATTATATATATTTTTTTAGCAGAGGCTCTAGAGAATAAAACAGCGATTGTTGCAATATTTTATGTCACACGGTATTTGCGCAGCGGTGTTTTAAACGCAACTTTTTGGGGAAAAGGGACACTTTCATGAATAAAAAAAAAACAAAAAAACAGTAAAATTAGCCCAATTTTTTGGCGTAATGTGAAAGATAATGTTACGCCGAGTAAATAGATACCAAACATGTCACACTTTATAATTGCGCGCACTTGTAGATTGACGACAAAGGTACCTAAAAATCTCAATAGGCGACGCTTTAAAAAAAATGTACGGTTACCAGGTTAGCGTTACAGAGGAGGTCTACTGCTAGAATTATTGCTCTCGCTCTGACGATCGCGGCGATACCTCACATGTGTGATTTGAACACCGTTTACATACGCGGGCGCGACTTCCGTATGCGTTTTCTTTGCTTCGCAAGCTCGCGGGGACGGCGGGCGCTTTGAAAATTTTTATTTTATTTTAAAATGACTAAATTGTTTTTAAAAAAAAATAAATAAAAATTGATCACTTTTATTGCTGTCACAAGGAATGTAAACATCCCTTGTGACAGTAATAGGTGGTGACAGGTACTCTTTATGGAGGGATCGGAGGTCTAAAAGACCCCCCCCACCCCTCCTTTACACTTCAATGTATTCAGATCGCCGAAAACGGCGATTCTGAATACCGGATATTTTTTTAAAACCGGCGCCATTGGCAGCCGGGTAAACGGGAAGTGACGTCATGACGTCGCTTCCGTGTTTACGATGAGGAGACTGGAATGAAGCCGATTACGGCGTCGTTCCAGTTCCTCCCCAGCGGCCGGAGCCGACGGATCGCTAATCGATGCTCCCGATCGAGCGGGAGCACCGGTAACAGCGGCAAGAGGCGGCGGGAGGGGGGGACGTCCCCTCCCGCTCCTCCGGCATAACAGCCGAGCGGCTTTTAGCCAATCGCCCGCTGTAAAAATCGGTACCGGGATGATGCCTGCAGGTGCGGGCATCATCCCGGTATACCCCCCGGAAGCCGAGTACGCAGATCTGCGTACGCTCGGCGGGAAGGGGTTAAAATCGCATTGGTGCTAAGATGTGATTAACCCAATGGTCTGTCAGCTGAGAAAAGACTATGGAAATATACTCCAATTACTGAATGTGGGAAATGAATATGAAAATACAAACTCTAATAAATATATATATATATAAGTGAAAGTGCATTAAAAAGTGCAAGTGAAAAAAAAAAACAAGAACTATATGAAAACAGCAAATTATATGACACAATTCATATCCAAAATCGAAAAATCGCAAACATATGTGCTAAAAAATACATCTGTGAAAAAAGTAAAATAGAAAATGTGTTATAATGACCCTCAAAAAAAAAAAAAAAAAAAAAATGAAAATACACATACAAATCAAAAATATATAAAAATAAAAATAAAAATTAATGTCCAACTATCCAAAAAGTCTTCAGTAGTGCAAATCCAACAGTAAATGTTCATACAGTGACTTTAGTGCTTCTTGTGCAATCCTCAAAGTGACTTCCGTGCTCCCCCTGCAAGGTACCCCACTCACCAAAAGAATTCACCCCTGCAGGGGTAATTCGCCTTTAGATCAAATCTGACGATATCCAGCTCCTTGACCCCCGTTATTTTATGATGATTCGTGTCCAAAAAGAGATTCCATTTGTACCCTCATAGGAAAAAAAAAAAATGTATAGTCTCCATAGTGTAATCCGTATCAAAAACAGTTTATTTCCACAAAAATAGTAAAAAACAATAAAAAAACAATTTTCATATAATAAGAAATAAAAAAAAAAAAAAAATGTGGAAACACAATCCACCAAGGGATCTACTTTACATAGATTCCATTGATCCAAACTCCGGTATTAGACCAGAAAAAACAAACTAAAAAGTATACAATAAAATACAGCTGTGGAAGAAAAAAACGCTGATGGCTCTCTGTCCCAAGAAAAACAAAACATAAAGAACACCCGTCTCGAGTATGACAATCGCTCTAGGCAATGTACCGGGTTTTTTTCTGTTTAACTAGATAGCTTTAGTATTTTTAAGTCCCCTTAGGATAGAGCCCTTTTTTGCGCAAATTCCACTTAACCGGCGGGTACCATTCGGTGGGAACGCAGCGTGCGCTCCAACTGCGTTCCAACCACCGTAGGCAACCCGGAACTGACGTGGTAAGCGTAACTCCGTCGAACGCGTTTCGTCATTGACGTCTTCAGCGGCGGTGTCACGCTACTACGTCCTGCATATTAAAGTGGGGTACCCCCTAAAAAAAAAAAAAAATTAAAAGTCAGCAGCTACAAATACTGCAGCTGCTGGCTTTTAATAATCGGACACTTACCTGCCCCAGGGTCCAGCGATGCTGGGGAACGAAGCCCCCCTCCCTCGCTCCCCGCTCCGCTCGCGGCGCCGTCATGCATACTGTGGGCACCCAGCTGTGGCTTCACAGCCGGGCACCCACTGCACCTGCGCCGTGATACGCCGTACAGTCACCTGGGACACATGACAGGTCCCAGGTGAATGTGCGGCGCGAGGGGAAGTGATGTCACCAGCCCGGGCAATGAAGAAGGCAGACTACGAGGGACCCCCTAGCAACCGGTATTTAGAGGTGAGTAAAAAAATTTTTTTTTGCCAATTATTTTTTTTTTATTTTTTTTACGAATTTTAAGTAGTTTTATTTTTTTGGTGGCAACACCACTTTAAATAGAAAAATCCCGGACTAGTCGGCACCTAATTTGTCGTCGCTCATATCCAACACCCAATCAGATAGTAGTGGGTGGGGGCCCGGTGTCCGAAAGTATGGGACGGCAAACTCCCTATACAATCCGCATGTTAGTAACATCCAGTCCCAAGCTGGAAAGCGGAAAAAAAGGAAGCTTCAAATAGAACGGCTAGTTTGTAAGGAATAATAAATATAAAATTAAAAATAAGTAAATATATTCCCGAATAATTGCTAACGCCCAACATTTAGGACCTTAATCCACAAGGGTGATCTGTCCTATGGGGAACTCAAAAATAATAGTAATTTTATTTCTACTTCCCATAGTGATCTTAGTAGCCCCTTCTTACAGGATAGCTATTAGATATTTCCAAAGACCATAATTCCATAAATATTTGAAGATATCTCCCAAAAAATAGGTCATTTCTAAAGCTGAGATGGTTACATTCAATGAATATCAACTCAACGCCACATAGTTGTCACAACTGATATATAAACACACAGACAATAAATTCATTTATATACAACATAGCAGCATAATAGATTGGGTAGCACATGTAGAGTAAAAAATTGGTAGACCATGATTGTCAGGTATAAAAATATATTCCATATTTGATAGTAGGATATAACCATAAGTATGCATCATCCATTTTCCCGACGCGTTTCGTGTAAACCACTCAGTATTTTCTGTGTTAGGGATGGAGGTCTATGGACAAGGCTGGCAGCGTTCCCCTGCCAACCAGGTGTGAGGGTTTTATGACCTGCATGGCTAATACCATGTGTGGGTCTTGTCATATCGGGACACAGCCTTTCCTGTGCCCTAGAGATGATATAGCACCGTTGTGATACACACACCCATTCAGGGATTCAGTTGTTGATTCTATGGATTTTTGAGTCGTTTTGTTGTTCGACGTCCGCGCTATTGCCAAATGACGGCTACAGCGCGGATCTCCTTTTCCGGGACGACGTCAATAGACGTAGTCCCGTGTACGAGCGGCCTGCGCGCCCCCCTGAGGGGCGCTCGCGGCGCGCTCTGTGATCGGCGAGTCCATGAGACTCGCCTGATCACCGATCCGTGCAAGGGGTCGATCCCGACCCCTTATCACGTGATCAGCTGTCAGCCAATGACAGCTGATCATGTGATCGAACGGAGCCGGTAATCGGCTATTAAAAAAAAAGCCGATCACCAGCGGCCATGATCGGGACATCAGTCCCGATCACGGCCAGCAATACAAGCGACCACCTGCCCCCTGCCAGTGCCCACCTGCCCCCTGCAGTGCCATCCTGAATAAAAGTAAGTGCCCCCTGTCAGTGCCACCCAGTAGTGACCATAGTGCCCACAGTGCCACCCACAGTGCCCACAATCTGCCTCAAAGGTGCTGCACCCCAGTGCCGCCCATCAGTGCCCAGCAGTGCCGCCCATCAGTGCCGCCCATCAGCGCCCAGCAGTGCCACCTATCAGAGCCACCTATCAGTGCCCATCAGTCCCATCTATCGGTGGTACCTATCAGTGCCCATCCGTGCCACCCATCCGTGCCACTTATCCATGCCACCCATCCGTGCCATCTTATCTTTGCCCATCTTTGCCCATCAGTGCCGCCTTATCTGTGCCCATCGGTGCCGCCTTATCTGTGCCTATTAGTGCCGCCTTAACTATGCCTATCAGCGCCCACCAGTGCAGCCTATCAGTGCCCACCAATGCAGCCCATCAGTGCCCACCAATGCAGCCCATCAGTGCCCACCAATGCAGCCTATCAGTGCCGCCTCATCAGCGCACTTCAATGAAGGAGAAAAATGACCCGTTTGCAAAATTTTATAACAAACTATTAAACATGATTTTTTTTTTTTTGCATCTTTTTTTGTTTGTTTAGCAAAAAATAAAACTCCGAGCTGTAATTAAATACCACCAAAAGAAAGCTCTATTTGTGGGGAAAAAATGATAAAAATTTCATTTGGGTGCAGTGTTGTATGACCGCGTAATTGTCATTCAAAGTGCATCAGCGCTGAAAGCTGAAAATTGGTCTGGGCAGGAGGGGGGTTTAAGTGCCCAGTAAGCAAGTGGTTAAGCATATTAAAAAATGTAAAGAAAAATAATAATAACATTTCTTCATCAATTTAGGCCATTATGTATTCTGCTACATGTTTTTGTTAAAAATAAAATAAAAAAAACCCCCAAAAAGCGTAGATTGATTGATTGATTTGCGCAAAAGTTCTCGCGTCTACAAACTATGGGATAGATTTATTGAATTTTTTTACTAGTAATGGCGGCGATCAGCGAGTTTTAGCAGGACTTCAACATTGCGGCGGGCAAACCGCACACCTAACTGACACTTTTTTGGGGACCAGTGACACTAATACAGTGATCAGTGCTATAAATATGCACTGTCACTGTACTAATGACACTGGCTGGGAAGGGGGTTAACATCAGGGGGCGATCAAAGGGTTAAATGTGTCCCTAGAGCAGTGATGGTGAACCCTGGCACCCCAGATGTTTTGGAACTACATTTCCCATGATGCTCAACCAACCCGAAGAGTGCATGAGCATCATGGGAAATGTAGTTCGCAAAACAACTGGGGAGCCGAGGTTCACCATCACTGGCCTAGACCGTCCTTTCCCAAGGTATGTACCCCAGAGGAACTCCTGAAATAATGTTCAAGTCTTAACATGGGGTGCCCCCCCCCCCCCAAAAAAAAAAAAATAAATAAATAAAAGTCAGCAGCTACAAATACTGCAGCTGCTGACTTTTAATAATCAGACACTTACCTGTCCCAGGGTCCAGCTCTCCGGGGCGGAACGAAGCCCCCACTCATTCCCCGCTCGCGGCGCCGGCATTCTTACTGTGGGCACCCACTGTGCATGCGCGAGCGGTGCCACGCGCCGCGATACACCGCACAGTCATCTGGGACACGTGACAGGTCCCAGATGACTGTGCGACGCCGAGGGGGAAGTGATGTCACCAGCCCGGGAACTGAAGAAAGCTGACTACGAGGGACCCCCTAGCAACAGGCAGTTAGAGGTGAGTAAAACATTTTTTTTTTTTCCAATAATTTTTTATTTCTTTTTTTATGAATTTTAGGCAATTTTTTTTTTTTTTTTGGTGGCAACACCACTTTAACCACTTACAGACCGGACCATTTTGCTGGTCAAAGACCAGAGCACTTTTTGTGATTCGGCACTGCGTCGCTTTAACTGACAATTGCGCGGTCGTGGCGACGTGGCTCCCAAACGAAATTGATGTTCTTTTTTCCGCCCACAAATAGAGCTTTCTTTTGGTGGTATTTGATCACCTCTGCGGTTTTTATTTTTTACGCTATAAACAAAAATAGAGCGTCAATTTTGAAAAAAACGCATTATTTTTTACTTTTTGTTATAATAAATATCCCCCAAAAATATATAAAAAAACATTTTGTTCCCTCAGTTTAGGCCGATACGTATTCTTCTACATATTTTTGGTTAAAAAAAAAATCGCAATAAGAGATTATTGATTGGTTTGCGCAAAAGTTATAGCGTTTACGAAATAGGGGATAGTTTTATGGCATTTTTATTAATAATTTTTTTTTTTTTTTTTACTAGTAATGGCGGCGATCTGCGATTTTTATTGTGACTGCGACATTATGGCGGACACATCAGACATTTTTGACACATTTTTGGGACCATTGTCATTTATACAGCAATCAGTGCTATATAAATGCAGTGATTCCTGTGTAAATGACACTGGCAGTGAAGGGGTTAACCAGTGGGTGGCAGTGTAGGGGTTAAGTGTTCCTAGGGGTGTGTTACTAACTGTGGGGGGGGGGGGGTTGGGCTTTCATTTAGTGAACACTGATCTCTGCTCCAATCACATGGAGCAGAGATCAGTGTCACTAGTTGCTAGGCAGAACGGAGAAATGCTGTTTACACGGCATTTCTTCATTCGGCCGCCCCATAAGACGATCGCGGGTATGCCCGCGGCGATCGAGTCCGTGGGACCCGCGACCGGACTCACGGGGGTCCCGCTGGCGGCGCGCGCGTGATGGCAGGGCGGCATTGAAGATTGGACGTACCTGTACGCCAATATGCCTGCCCGTGCTATTCTGCCGATGTACATCGGCGTGCGTTGGTCGGGAACCGGTTAAGGAACCCCAGCTAAAAACGAACTGGGGTACAATGGGAAGAATGCCTCTTACACTGGTGGTCAGACCAGATACCGAGAATTATACCCGACTTTCTATTTCTGGGATAATGGACAAATATAGGGGGGTGACACAACCCCCCTCACCAAGGAGGAATATTCAGAAACATTTTGTTAATTGGGCTTTCGTTAATTCGGTTGTTTCCGAATGAACGGATTAGTCGAAATTCATTAAAAAACTCAACAATGATTAACCACCTCAGTACAGTGCAGTTACACCCCCTTCCTGACCAGACCAATTTTCAGCTTTCAGCGCTCTCACAGTTTGAATGACAATTACTCAGTCATCCAACACTGTATCCATATGAAACTTGCGTCCTTTTTTCCACACAAATAGAGCTTTCTTTTAGTGGTATTTAATCACTAGTGTTTTTTTTTTTTTTTTTGTGCTATAAATAAAATAAAATGTACATTTTGTGAAAAAAATGCCATTTTCTTTGTTTCTGTCAGAAATTTTTGCTAATTAGTAATTTTTCTTCATAAATTTTGGCCAAAATTTATACTGCTACATATCTTTGGTAAAAATAACCCACATTAGTGAATATTATTTGGTCTTTGTGAAAGTTATAGAGTCTACAAACTATGGTGCCAATCACTGAAAATTGATCACTTCTGATCAGGCCTTCAGGTGTACCTCATTTCTTGAGACACCAACAAGTCAGGAAAGTACAAATACCCCCCAAATGACCCCTTTTTACAAAGTAGACATCCCAGGGTATTAAGTAAGTAGCATGGTGAGTTTTTTTAAGTTGTCATTTTTTCCCACGATTCTTTGCAAAATTAAGATTTTTTTTAATTATTATTATTTTTTTTACAAAATTGTCATATTATCAGGTTATTTCTCACACACAACATATGCATACAACAAATTACACCCCAAAATACATTCTGCTACTCTTCCCGAGTACGGCGATACCACATGTGTGAGACTTTTACACAGCCTGTCCACATACAGAGGACCAACATTGAAGTAGTACCTTCAGACGTTCTACGAGGGAAAAATGACGCATCTCATTTCTCAACCACCTATTACACTTTTGAAGGCCCTGGAGTACCAGGACAATGGAATTTCCCATAAAATGACCCCATTTTGGAAAGCAAACACCCCAACGTATAATCTGTGAGGCATAATGAGTCTTTTGAATGGTTAATTTTTTTGCAGAAGTTTTTGGAATATGTGAAAAAAAATTAAAACGCATTTTTCTTTTACACAAAATTGTCAATTTATAAGATATTTCTAACACATAGCATGTATATAGCAGAAATTACACCCCAAAATACATTCTGCTACTCCTCCCGAGTATGGCGATACCACATGTGTAGGACTTTTACACAGCCTGGCCACATAGAGAGGCCGAACATTGAAGTAGTACGTTCAGGCGTTCTAGGAGCATAAATTACACATCACATTTCATTCCTACCCATCACACTTTTGAAGGTCCTGGAGCACCAGGACAGTGAAATTACCCACAAAATGACCCCATTTTGGAAAGCAAACACCCCAACGTATATTCTATGAGACATGGGCTGCAAATAGGTACTCGGGTACTCTGATGGGCTGGAGATAGGTACTCGGGTACTCTGATGGGCTGGAGACAGGTACTCGGGTACCCTGATGGCCTGGTGACAGGTACTCGGATACTCTGATGGGCTGGAGACAGGTACTCGGGTACTCTGATGGCCTGGTGACAGGTACTCGGGTACTCTGATGGCCTGGTGACAGGTACTCGGGGTACTCTGATGGCCTGGTGACAGGTACTCGGGTACTCAGAGGAACTGAGACAGGTACTCGGGTACTCAGATGAACTGAGACAGGTACTCGGGTACTCAGATGAACTGTGACAGGTACTCGGGTAGTCAGATGGGCTGTGACAGGTACTCGGGTACTCTGATGGGCTGTGACAGGTACTCGGGTACTCTGATGGGCTGTGACAGGTACTCGGGTACTTTGATGGGCTGCGACAGGTACTCGGGTACTATGATGGGCTGTGACAGGTACTCGGGTACACTGTTGAACCGTGAAAGATACTTGGGTACCATGATGGACTGTGACAGGTACTCGGGTACCCTGATGGACTGTGACAGGTACTTGGGTACCATGATGGACTGTGACAGGTACTCGGGTACTCTGATGTGCCGTGACAGGTACTCGGGTACTCTGATGGACCGTGACAGGTACTCGGGTACTCTGATGGACCGTGACAGGTACTCGGGTACTCTGATGTGCCGTGACAGGTACTCGGGTACTCTGATGTGCCGTGACAGGTACTCGGGTACTCTGATGTGCCGTGACAGGTACTCGGGTACTCTGATGTGCTGTGACAGGTACTCGGGTACCCTGATGTGCCGGGACAGGTACTCGGGTACTCTGATGTGCCATGACAGGTACTCGGGTACTCTGATGTGCCATGACAGGTACTCGGGTACTCTGATGGGCTGGGACAGGTACTCGGGTACTCTGATGGGCTGTGACAGGTACTCGGGTACACTGTTGAACCGTGAAAGATACTTGGGTACCATGATGGACTGTGACAGGTACTCGGGTACCCTGATGGACTGTGACAGGTACTTGGGTACCATGATGGACTGTGACAGGTACTCGGGTACTCTGATGTGCCGTGACAGGTACTCGGGTACTCTGATGGACCGTGACAGGTACTCGGGTACTCTGATGGACCGTGACAGGTACTCGGGTACTCTGATGTGCCGTGACAGGTACTCGGGTACTCTGATGTGCCATGACAGGTACTCGGGTACTCTGATGTGCCGTGACAGGTACTCGGGTACTCTGATGTGCTGTGACAGGTACTCGGGTACCCTGATGTGCCGGGACAGGTACTCGGGTACTCTGATGTGCCATGACAGGTACTCGGGTACTCTGATGTGCCATGACAGGTACTCGGGTACTCTGATGGGCTGGGACAGGTACTCTGGTACTCTGATGGGCTGTGACAGGTACTCAGGTACTCTGATGGGCTGTGACAGGTACTCGGGTACTCTGATGTGCTGTGACAGGTACTCGGGTACTCTGATGGGCTGTGACAGGTACTCGGGTACTCTGATGGGCTGTGACAGGTACTCGGGTACTCTGATGGGCTGTGACAGGTACTCGGGTACCCTGATGGACTGTGACAGGTACTCGGGTACCATGATGGACTGTGACAGGTACTCGGGTACTCTGATGGGCTGTGACAGGTACTCGGGTACTCTGATGGGCTGTGACAGGTACTCGGGTACTCTGATGGACTGTGACAGGTACTCGGGTACCCTGATGGACTGTGACAGGTACTCGGGTACCATGATGGACTGTGACAGGTACTCGGGTACTCTGATGGACTGTGACAGGTACTCGGGTACTCTGATGGACCGCGACAGGTACTCGGGTACCATGATGGACTGTGACAGGTACTCGGGTACTCTGATGTGCTGTGACAGGTACTCGGGTACCCTGATGTGCTGTGACAGGTACTCGGGTACTCTGATGGGCTGTGACAGATACTCGGGTACTCTGATGGGCTGTGACAGGTACTCGGGTACTCTGATGGGCTGTGACAGGTACTCGGGTACTCTGATGGGCTGTGACAGGTACTCGGGTACTCTGATGGGCTGTGACAGGTACTCGGGTACTTTGATGGGCCGTGACAGGTACTCGGGTACTCTGATGGCCTGGTGACAGGTACTCGAGTACTCTGATGGCCTGGTGACAGGTACTCGGGTACTCTGATGGCCTGGTGACAGGTACTCGGGTACTTTGATGGGCCGTGACAGGTACTCGGGTACCCTGATGGACTGTGACAGGTACTCGGGTACCATGATGGACTGTGACAGGTACTCGGGTACTCTGATGGACTGTGACAGGTACTCGGGTACCCTGATGGACTGTGACAGGTACTCGGGTACCATGATGGACTGTGACAGGTACTCGGGTACTCTGATGGACTGTGACAGGTACTCGGGTACTCTGATGGACTGTGACAGGTACTCGGGTACTCTGATGGACTGTGACAGGTACTCTGGTACCCTGATGTGCTGTGACAGGTACTCGGGTACTCTGATGGGCTGTGACAGGTACTCGGGTACTCTGATGGGCTGTGACAGGTACTCGGGTACCCTGATGTGCTGTGACAGGTACTCGGGTACTCTGATGGGCTGTGACAGGTACTCGGGTACTCTGATGGGCTGTGACAGGTACTCGGGTACTCTGATGTGCTGTGACAGGTACTCGGGTACTCTGATGGGCTGTGACAGGTACTCGGGTACTCTAATGGGCTGTGACAGGTACTCGGGTACCCTGATGTGCTGTGACAGGTACTCGGGTACTCTGATGGGCTGTGACAGGTACTCGGGTACTCTGATGGGCTGTGACAGGTACTCGGGTACTCTGATGTGCTGTGACAGGTACTCGGGTACTCTGATGGGCTGTGACAGGTACTCGGGTACTCAGATGGGCTGGGACAGGTACTTGGGTACTCAGATGGGCTGGGACAGGTACTCAAATACTCTGATGGACTGTGACAGGTACTCGGGTACTCTGATGGACTGTGATTGACAGGTACTATGAGGGGTGGTGATAGGTCCTCTTTATTGAGGGGGGGGGGCAGGCAGGCAATCAGTGTGATTGGTGTACACTGTATGCGGTAACGAGATGTTACCGCAATCTCCTCCTCACACACGATAGGTGTGTGAGGAGGAGAACCCGATAACATCTCGTTACCGCGGTTTGTTTACATTTTAGTGATCGGCTGTGAAAGGATCACAGCCGATCATGTGGGTAAACAGCAGGCCAATGGCTGTTTACCAGCGTCAGTGACGAGCAGTGTTCCCGGGGAACACGCCGTCACCGATGTGCACGCGCAGCGCGCTCGCGCGCATGCGCCGTGCACGGCCGGGGTGTGACCATGTGTAATCGGCCGTGACTTCATCACGGCCGATCACGTGGTAAACAGCCATAACCAATGGCTGTTCACCCCCTTCGGTGGCGAGCGGTGTCTCCGTGACACGCCGCCACCGAAGAAACAGGGATGCGCGCGTACGATCGCGCGCATTCCCTGTTTAAACGGGAGGACGTCATATGACGGACTCCCGCCACAATAGGTGCGACGCCTGGCCGTCATTTTGGCCGACGTTTGGCATCTAGTTAAATGACGACGCATCGGATTGCTATTGTATCCCCAGTGTGCAGTGTGTATACACACACACACACACACACACGTGAATCTCATAAAATTTGAATATCATCAAAAAGTTCATTTCATATTTCAGTAATTCAATTTGAAAAGTGAAACTCCCATATTCTATATAGATGTGTTACACACACAGTGATAGATTTCTCCGCATTTCTTTCTTTTAACCACTTGCTTACTGGGCACTTAAACCCCCCTCCTGCCTAGACCAATTTTCAGCTTTCAGCGCTGATGCACTTTGAATGACAATTACGCGGTCATACAACACTGTACCCAAATTAAATTTTTATCATTTTTTCCCCACAAATAGAGCTTTCTTTTGGTGGTATTTAATTACAGCTCGGAGTTTTATTTTTTGCTAAACAAACAAAAAAAAGATGCAAAAAAATAAAAATAAATCATGTTTAATAGTTTGTTATAATATTTTGCAAACAGGTAATTTTTCTCCTTCATTGAAGTGCGCTGATGAGGCGGCGCTGGTGGGCACTGATGAGGCGGCGCTGGTGGGCACTGATAGGTGGCGCTGGTGGGCACTGATAGGTGGCGCTGGTGGGCACTGAGAGGCGGTGCTGGTGGGCACTGATAGGCATAGTTGAGGCGGCACTAATAGGCACAGATAAGGTGGCACCGATAGGCACAAATAAGGCAGTAATGATGGGCACAGATAAGGCGGCACTGATGGGCAAAGACGGGCACAGATAAGATGGGCCCTGATGGATGGCACGGATGGGCACTGATAGGTACCACTGATAGATGGGACTGATGGGCACTGATAGCTGGCACTGCTGGGCACTGGTACATGACACTGATGGGCATGGATACATGGCACTGAGGTGCCATGTGTGCGAGGCAGATTGTGGGCACTGATAGGTGGCACTGTGGGCACTGACAGGTGGCACTGTGGGCACTGATGGGTGGCACTATGGGCACTGATGGGTGGCACTATGGGCACTAATTGGTGTCACTTTTTGCCATATTTCTGGTGGCACTTGCAGGGGGCAGGTGGGCACCTACTGCGATGGCCCCAGCTCACCATGATCGGGACTAATGTCCCTCTCACGGCCGCCGGTGACCGGCTTTTTTCTTTCTCCTCGCGCTGTCAGCGCGAGGAGGAAAAACAGCCGATTATCGGCACTGTTGTGATCACATGATCAGCTGTCATTGGCTGACAGCTGATCACGTGGTAAGGGGTTGGGATCGACCCCTTGCTCCGATCTGTGATCAGGCGAGTCTCATAGACTCGTTGATCACAGAGCGCGCCGCGTGTGCCCCTCAGGGGGTGCGCAGGCCGCTCGTGAACGGGACGACGTCAATAAACATAGTCCCGGCAAAGCAGGTCCGCACTGTAGCCGTCATTTGGCTATAGCGCGGATCTGAAAATGAAAAGAAAGAAATGCGTGGAATCTATCGCTCTGTGTGTAACACATCCATAGAAAATATCGGAGTTTCACTTTTAGAATTGAATTCCTGAAATAATGTAACTTTGTTATGATATTCTAATGTCAGGAGACGCTCCTGTGTGTATCTCAGGTCAATGTATGGGGGTGGGGGAGGGGGGGACAAACATTTTTCTCTATAGATTGCATTATAAATATTTATTTAAATTCCAAAATGGTCTAAAAGGGAATGAACAGATATTTATTATTCATTGATCATCCCGTGCCGTATTGAAGCCGCCTGTCAATTCTGTGACAAAATAAACTCTTATGTCAGCGCTCGTCTCTCTTCACATTTATTTATTTTTATTTTCTATACCTATTGTACTGATAAAACATTGTTTCTGCATTTTTTTCTGAAAACAATAAAATACATTTATTTACAAAAAATAAATAATAATTATCGAAAATGATTTTTTTAAATTAATAATATATACACACACACAAAATATATATATATATATATATATATATATATATATATATATATACACACACACACACAATATATATATATACATATATATATATATATATATATATATATATATATATATATATACATATATATATATATATATAGATATATATATATAGATATATATATATATATATATATATATATACACACTGTATATCTGACAATATCCACCAACCACAATAAAGCCTTATTTATATTATATAGAATGATATCTGTAATGAAATTGCTTTTTGCAAATCAGCTGCCAGTAATGGAAATCTTTCTCTGGTCTAGAAATCAGCCAATCAGAGAATTCCTAGAAATATTAAACACACATAAGAGATTTGGCCGGTGGAAATGATCCCCCAACTGTCATCACAAGTGTTGGAAATAAAAAAAAAAAAAAAAAAAAGTCACTTGTGCAGATTTAAAACATCCCTGAACAGGAAGTCAGGAAGACATCTCTTGTGTAATATCTCCACAAAAAAAATTAAATAAAAAAATGGCCCCGTTATATTATATAATGGTAAACGTATTACCCATCCATAGGCTGATAACAGAACTGAAAAGCTCAGTTTGGACTGTTAGGCATTGAATGTATTTGTCAGACCTGAGCAATCGATCCAGAGCCAATCACAGCCTAGAGATTGGAAATCAATGAGCGGTTGGCTCGGCGATCGCAAGTGATGCCTGGTCAACTGACGGATGACATCATAGTGGCAGCCAGTACTTAACCCAGGCGGCGGGGCTCAGAACAGTCATTCTTTGACTTGCAGTGCAGGGAGAAGGAAGCGATTTGTGGACTTTCCTTAGAGACATTTTATTCTTTGGAGAATGAAGCAGAAAGCTATAATCAATCATTGTGTTCCTCCGTCACCCACCAGAGAGGAACCTGCAGAGATCACACAGGACATGGGAACTAAACCCCGCCCCTGCAGAGATCCTGCCTATCACAATCCCACCCACGAGGACAAGCGGCGGCCATTCTGTGGCCGGGTTGGGGCTTTTTTCCGCCGTCTTTTCCGTTGTGGAAGAAAGAAAAAGAAAGCAGTTGGGGATCCGGAAGGTAAAAATTTATTTTCCACAAAAAAATCCATTATATTTATATTTGAGTTACATTGTATCTTCTTATTGGTGAACAGTAGACTATATACCCCGCCCCTAATTATACCCCCTATTACCATTGGTTCCTTAGATTACCCCCCATCACTGTGTATTAAAAAAAAAAGATATTTTATATTAACATTATAAGATTAATCTGTATGCAGAGCTGTATGATGGAGTGATTGTCAGTCAAATAATCACATTATTTATATTGGGGGATTACCGGCTCAGTGTGTTATTCCAAATGACAGAAATGTAAACATAGCTCTGCAGTATGCAGGGGTTGTCACCGAGCAACACATTCCAACCAATCACAGCTTCCCTATGAATTCAAAACCTGCACAGGAGA